>NC_068948.1:980532-1305709 GCF_026419915.1 Harpia harpyja | reverse complement strand
TGTGGAACTGATTGCTTCTGTCAAAAAGTGGCCCTCTTCTCTCAAGAGCACACACATGGCCAATTGCAGCGTCTAGCACCTAAGGCCGTGACCATAGTATTTGGGTTTTGTAGTGCCAATAATGCTGAAAAGCTATGCTTTGTTTTACTAGGGCATGGGATTGTACTGTTACCAGATTCCTGAACCTCATTAACAGTGGGGTGCTCTTTGAATTTAAAGCATATCTGGTCAGTTGTTATTGTTGTTAGAAGGTAATACACATTACCACGTTTACTTTTTTTCCTCCTCTTCCTTCTTGACATCCCCTCTTTTGACTAGAAAAGCTTGTGAAGCAGAAACATCAAATGCCTGTGACATGAGCCATGACTCATAACTGTCAGTAAGTGAAGGGATCGCATGTTTTACAGTTGAGTGGGAGAGCTAATACTGCAGTTTGTTAATTGCAGTAGGTGGCAATGAAAAATACTGATAACTGTAATGAGCAGAGAATTGCTTGCTGCTGTAGATAGCCAGAGGTGGGTGCTTCCCATCTGAGAATGTGATTAACGGTTTTCCATGTCTCTTACATGTAACTGTATATAGAGCAAGGGTTTGGTGGCTCTAACAAAATGAAGAAATGAAGGGGAACTTTCAGTTAAATTTTACTTTTAAAATCTTACCCTCTAAAATACCATCAACTTGAAAAGAACTTTCTGCCTGGTTGAGGAAGGAACTCCTCTGTGTCTCTCACTCTGACTGTATGGGTTAGAACTCTGTAAAGCTTCATTAGCCATTCTCAAACCAGCCTTCTCCCTTTCATTCTCTTCATGGTTTTCCTTCTCTCTCCCTCAGTTTCATATTGCGTTTTAAGAGAGACATAAATATCCTACTGGCTTTAAAGATCAGAAGCAGCTTTTAGGAATCCATGGCATTAAATTGCTTAGTCAGTAGAAGTTTTGACAAATAATCAAGGATTAAGGAGAGAGGAAGCAATTTCTCTACCATCTTCTAAATGCAGGAATCCCCCATAACCAGTCATTTTCCAGCTGTTACTGATGTAAATCTTCAGCTTGACTTTAGTCCAAGTAGGGGGCAAACTACATCATTTTTAAGCATTCTTGAAAATTTCACTTCATCCTGAGCTGTTGCATCTTTGTAGCATATTGAGCTCACTGCAGTTTTGAAGTGATTTTCTTTTTTCTACCAACAGTCCCCAAGTCTAGTTTCTAGATTGTCATGTCTCAATTTAAAAAAAAAAAAAAAAATTGACTGATGTTACAGAATGTAAAAACAACCCACTCCAGACCATGCAGTTGTATTGTGAGGCATGTGAATTTTTTGGGTGCTCCAACTATCCGGACAGTTTTGTGATATCTCACTACAGCCTCATTCAGATATTTGTTTCTTCTCCTTCTGCACGTAGAAAGCTGTTGCTGCAGTTAGAGCCCAACAGCTGTCATGTATGGCGATTATGCCTTGGTAGAGTGTAGTTGGTATCATGTCATTTTTCATTTTTGTTATTTTAAATAACAAAGAATAGTCTGTAAATGGTTTTTAAGTTACTCTAGTCTGTTTAATGTGTGTTTTTCCCTTAACGTGTGTGCTTAGTTGAGCCGTGTAGAGTTTTTGTTTGTTTTAATGGATTTTCCTGTTCGTCAGTCTGTCATAACGTTCACTTTCTCTTTCTGTCTCTCTCTTTCTCTCTCTCATTGAGAGGCATTGAATTACGTTTTCAGTAGTAAGGCTTCTTGCCGATATGAAGGGAACTTTTCAGAAAGAGACCTGCTCTGGGTCATTTAATTTTGAATACAGTTTTCAATCGTTCAAGTTTTGGATGGTTTATATCTAATGTGTGTTTCATTTTTTTGGAAAGCTATATTTTGTATTTAGGAAATGGTATACTATTTTGCTATTTGTACTGAGTGAGTACATTGGCATAAATATAAAAATTTATATATATACATATATATAAAATATTCTTTTTGCCACACATTTTTGTGGTAAATTTGTGAGTTTGTCTGATGTTCTACCACAACGTGGCGTCTGATAACAGTGGGGTGGGGTGGGGTTTGTTATGTCTTTATTGAGTATTTAAGTACTTTTTGCAACATAAATAACTTGTTCATCTCTCGCCATTCCATCAGGCAATTTATTGTTCCAGCTGGCTATGAGAAGCTTCACTGCGTGCTTTGATGTGTCTGTCACTCAGCAATACGATCTAGTAAGGAAACCCGTAGGCATTTAGGCGTATATAAAATAATGGGGTTTCATTCAGAATGAGCCATTCAGCTTTTATCCACTATCATTGTCTATTTAATATTTTATTATTAGCGCCTCTGTGTTTTAACTCTTAATTTATGATTATGCTAAAATGTTTAAAATTTTAATCATGATAAAAAGAATTCCCTGCTTCATAATGTCCAGAGCTGCTTTAACCCTGAACCATACTTTTTCTTTCTGTGATTTTTTTTTTTTCTTTTTCCTGCTAAGACAAAATATTAACAAAATCTTGTTATGGTTCATGACATGAAAACAGCTATCTTGCAGCATTGACTAAAAGCTATATGAGGCTATGTAGAAGACTGAGAATTATGGACCGAAACAACTTCCAGATGGTTGTGGAAGTTGATCACCAGTTATTCAAAAATGAACTGGTGGCTTTTGCAGGATCACAGTCCCAGGACAAGCTGTTGGGTGTCATCTGGGGCCTTCATACACAGAAGTAATAGGAATTACAAATTCACTTGTGTGCTGCTTCAATTTGTTCCATTGTTCCGAAGGGGTGTATCCTTACGTTGAAGTGCTGTTGGTCAGTGCCAAGTCACCAGGGACCAATTCTCCGTTTAACAAGATGGGTGTCCAAAAGAGAACTTCATACCAAGACTGCTACAGCTCCAGGGGGAGGGTATGTTTGAATTGTGTGTGTATTTTAGGTCGCTTATGAAGAGAAGAGAGAAAAAAAAAAAGTTACAAAAAAAAAAAAAAAAAAAAAAAGGGCTGTGCTATCCCATTTTTCACTTCCGGATATCACCTTTCTTTTCTTATGTTAAATTTATCTTGTTCATTTTAGGTCAATGTTTAAATGTACAACACTTTGAACATGTGATTTGGTTACAAAAAGTATTTGTCTTACGAATGAAGAGATTGCTCAGTGGTTGATTAGTGCTTGAACTGCTGCTTGCAAACAGCTGTTACAGAGGATAAAGAGAGGTTTGATAAGCCAATAAAGAGCTTAAAGACAGGCTGCAGGATTTCATGGCAGAAAGACCCAAGAACAGTGTGAGCCACATCTGTATTTTATCAGTCCTGAACATTTACTTTTGTAATTTAAGCAGTTGATACTGATAATTGGAGCTTACTCTACTTTTTTTTTTTTTTTTTTTTTAAATCTTTGTGTTTACTCCTCTGCATGCTCACACTGGCATGCCTGTTAGCTCTGAGCAGATGGAGTGCTTGCCTACAGAGATGAGGCGGTGGCATCACGTCTAGTCCATTTTGGTTGAGAAAGTTAGAAGATACTGAGATAGTAGTCTCTATAAATGTGAAGTTTCTGATATTATTATAAAGGGGAAGTTACTATCATATCCACAAAGCAGCAATTAAGTATAGAAGATATTACTAGGTGAAAAATGAAAAACTGTAGAGCTGCATTGCTGGGATGGATTTTCTGTATCTTGGTTTTTTTCTGCTGCTTGAGCTTGCTCTTAAAAGAATTGTTAAATCTAAACCTTCATGTTAGATGTGGGCTATACTCTTCAGCTGTATATGCCTCTAAAGCACCCATGGTCCACTATCTGCACAGCATCCGTGGTGCATGGTGGTTTACAGAACAGCGATTTGCTGGCACAGATTAAAATCTAGGGAGTCGTACCTGCTAGCTACCCGTTGTGACTTCTGCATACATTCTCTTGTCCGCTTATACACTATGTGTGTGTGTGTGTGTATATATATATAAAAAACCCATGTGAATAACACATAATACGCAGTTATTAGGTAAACATCTCCTCTGGCAGGAATTTACTGGTGCTTTGTGCTTAATTAGCAAGTCCACATTTTGTTGTTAATTGCCTCTTCACTGTCTGATCTTTCAACAGGTATTCAAGCCAAATGTTTTGCTATTATTTTAACATAAAAATAGTTCAAGAAATAATTTCAGCCTTGCTGTTTCAAAGTGGATGTTTAATCACCAATCACTTTATAATTACTTCTAACTACTGACAGGGTGGTTACTTCCTATGTAGTTTTAAGATAGAGTAAAGCATGAACAGTTAAGTGTTTGTAACTTTGGCAGGTTTTTTTACTGGAAATACTAAGAGCCTGGGCAGCTGTATCAGTTGACATTCCCCTGATTTAGATAAGTTGAATTTTTATTTTTTTTTTAAAGCTTCTATTGTGATTTTGATTTAGGATATCATTTCTAAAAGAAAACTTGTCTGAACAGATTTTCTACTCCTATGACCTTTCCAGAGTCTTCAGAAAGAATACCAAACAAGTCAGAAGCTTGCATTTGTCTTAAAACATAGTTTAAATTGCAATTTGAGTAGCAGGAAAGATGACTTACTAAAAAGTAAAATCAAAAAAGTTGTTACTGGGCTAAAAAAAGCTACAGGTAGTTTCCCCCAAGGGTACGTACGTGTGTGTGCAGGCATGCACATGCACATTCGTTAAGAGTTAGAAAAGAGTTTCACTGTCAGTCTTTGAATTCCATGCCTCTGTATGGCAAATGGTTGGGTTATTTTTTCAGGGTAAATACAGGAGCGGAGTACAAGGAATTATGGATATTTATCTGAGTGATAGAAGCAAGAATGAGGAGAATGAATTGCTTTGCATGCTCTGAGCTATGAGTTGTAGGTGGAAAGTGAGAAGAGGAAATACTGATCACTGGTGACTTCTCATTAGTGCAAAATTTATTTTCAAGGAATAGGTGTGTTTGGTGTTCCAGAGGACTGGTGGCAGCTCTGTTGTTTTACAAGCTAAAAGGAAACTAGTACTGAGATGCTTGCTTTGTTTGTTTGTGGTTTTTGTTTTAATTTGGAATAGTCTTTTGGGATAGCTTGTGAGCACTTCATGTTCATATTCAGACCAATTATGCCAGTGGTGTACGACAGTAGTCACCTGAGCCCACAAAGGGGCACGTCTGCCTGTGCCCCCTGCAGGCTGGGAATCGAGCATAGAGGGTCACTGTGGGAAATGTGGTAAATGTTCGTTAGATACAAGGAAGAATGCAGCAGCAGATAAACTCCTGTAAAAGTGTACTTGTAAAATTCTCTAGTTGAGTATGAGGCTCAGAGGGGTTACACAGGAGGAAAGGCTTTTCCTTTCTTATAATCTGTATAGGTATGTAAATATGCAATGCCTGTATATTCTAGGATATATATATGTATATAGAGGAATCGTATATCTATTATATATAAATAATTAGTAGACACATGCATAGAATACTGTTATATTTACATTTTTATAAACCTGAAATACTACTACTTTTCCTTAGTCTGAGGTTATTTACCAAGGTTTTTGTAGTAACTCATTAATAGTTGTATCAACACCTTTCCGTACTGTACGTGTGGCGCTGTTGGTAATGTTGCTCCAGAAACTTGCTCGGCTTGTGAACGTCACTAATATCCATGGGTTGAAAACAGCTGTACACTTTTGTATTTTTATATATTTTTATTAATAATTGCAGATGTGGTGTTAGCTAAACAGTAGACCTGACAGCCTCGGTTGAGAGCCTGCCCACTGGATGGGCTCAGGAAACGCAGCAGCGGCTGTCTGCTTCTGTGTGCTCCCCTGCCAGCTTTCCTCAAGTGACTCCTGACTTCGGCACCTTTTCCATTCTCAGTGTCCCAGCAGTTCGTGCCGATAGGGAATGGTGGTGGCTGTGTTGCTCCGGAGGAGCTGGGCTGACACCAGCAGCTCTCTCCCAGTGAGGGTTATTAATTGTTCTTGCATAGCAAAGGATCCCGTTTGCTGCTTAGCTGGGTTGTGTTTGGATCGGGAAGGTGAAGCTTAATCTGTCATTCCTCTTCTCTTTATTCTCATAAAGGCAGGCATCTTTAATTTTTTTTTGTTGTTTTTTGACTGATGTTTTACTGTAACAGTCAATATCTAGAAAACTCTCTCCTTGAAAGCTGGTGAAAGCTCTTCTTGGTTTTTAGCTGTGAGGAACCCTGCTGCGACTTGTACTGATTTCTTACAGATTGTGTGAGAAATTAAACCCCCTGAAAGAAATCCAGATCATAAAATCAATAGCATGTATTTTGTCCACCACAACTCTTCATGCCAAATCAGGGGTGTTCTGCTGCAGTTTGGCATGAGGTTGGTCAATAGACATTGCCCTGGTACAGGCTTCATCAAAGCACCTCTGCCAAACCAAAAGCAAATGGCCTCATTTCTTCTCTTTGAGCTGTCAGTTTGCAGGTCTGATTTCCGCTGTTTCCAGAGATCTGTAATTTTTGCTGTTACGGTTCATGAAATTGCCTCACAACATTCAAGTGTATTGGGACAAGGGTGAGGAATCCAAGGATTTCCTTGCTTGCTGTGGGACACTCACAGACATTCTGCGAGTGCTTGGTTCAGACTCCAAAACTCCAACACCCAGCAGCAGCCCACTGTACAGTATTCCAGTTGTCTGTATTTGCTCCAGGATTCAGATTAGCAAAGGGTCCTGTGTTCAGATCGCGTAAATGGCCTTCACTTCTTTTTAGCCCCTGGAACTGCCCCTTGGTGAGCCGGGGAAGGTCTGGCCCGCGTGTCCCTTGTGCAGGTGGGTCCTCACGCATGAGTACAGCCGTCCCGGAGGTCGGGATAACGGCGCTCGAGGGGAAAAGCTCCCTTTTGAAAGGAGGGAGCGTGGCGTTCCTGGGTGTTGCAGAACTGGAAACACATTCCAGTATTCCTGAAGCTTTTTTTATTGTGGATGCTGTTTGAGATGAGGTTATTTGAAATATTTACATTTGAGCTCATTATTAATGAGTAAGCTCCAAAAACCTTCAGAGCAGAGCTTTCTACCTCTGTTAGTAGCTGCATCTTTTAAGTGGCTTACCTGCCTTTCTGCCATGTGTTCCTGGAGCGCACTGGTCGACCGCTGAGCTGCCTCTTCCACTGTCCTGCGATGTGAAAGTAGCACCAGATATTCCTTTGTGCATTTCTGTGTATATGGCTTTCGTAGTTGGGATTTTCAAAGCACTGATACCCGGTGTTTTCAGTTTGTTCTATGAGGGGATATTTTATTTGCATCTATGTTTTTAGCTATCCTGTGATAACTTGTTGAATATTAAAAAATAAAAATATTTTGCTTCTATTGGGACATTTGTATACTCGCAACTATATTTCTGTAAACAGCTGCAGTCAAGAATAAAACAATGAAAGTTTTCATTTTGCAGTGTAAAGTCTTGTTGTGTTTTTTTCAAGGGCATCTTCTGTCTGCCAGGAGAAAGTGCTGTTCTTCAGTACAGAATCAACCCATCTGGGAACCATACGGCGCTAGGGTCAGGAAATACTGGGAAGGCAGGAGCCCGTGCCGAGTTGTGCCTGTGGTGGTGTGTGCTGCTGGAGCTGTTGCGTAAGAAAAGGCACTGTGTCATGCCTGCACTTTTAAAAAACATTGCAATGTTTCTTTTTGACTTTGTGGCATTAAGTCTGAAGGAACCATTGGGTATACTACCCCAACCCCAGCCTGCACGTTATAGAGCGTTCAAGGAAATGGTTTTCATTGTCAGCCTGGAGCAGGATTCTGTCTCTGAGGTACCTGGGGGAGAAGCAGAAGTCTCCCCTGGGGTTGGTCTGGGGGCTGTTCTGCCTGAGGGAGGTAATGCTGGAAGTCCTAAGCCAAGATGATGCGAGCTCTGCCTTGCTAGCAGAATTTCTGTGTGTGTTAGCACAGTCCCCCCTTTATCTGCATCTTTGGTGTATTTATGCTAACATGCTACAAGTGACCTGGGGTTGCTGAGCCTCAGGTGTGTGTCCCCCTTCCCGCTGACCTCCTGTGGGGATGTGACCTCTGGCAGGACCATGGGGCCACCAGGCAGATCAGCAATTTCATAATTTTGAAAAACTACAAAAAAAAGGGGCAAGAAGAAACTGCACTTACCCCAAGAGCTGGGCAGAATGCTTTACTGTGAAAGATGTAACTAGATTTATCTGAAAGGCGTTTTCCCGGTGCTGCCCCAGCCCATACTGCTGCCCCTCCTGCTGCCCCAGCGCCTTCCCCATCAGCCCTGCGCCCGCTGCCATGGGCATTGCCCGCCGTCAGGGTCAGACACGGCCATGTTGCAGCGGGCAAACGCAACCCCCTGCTGCTGCCTTTTGCCCTTCTGGAGCTGCCAGCCCTGCTGCAGGCACTCATTATCCACCTGCCTCATTAGTGCCATGGGACAGAAGAAAACACCCTGAGAAAACCCTCCCTCCCCAGCCTCCTCTTCCTCCCAAAGCTCTGAGAAAAGCAATCCCTGGCCCGCGAGCCTGGCACAGGCAGCCAGAGGAACAAGACTGAGCCACAGGGCCGTGGGTTTTTGTGTTTATTAGCAACACAGCCATTGCCTGGGGTGCGTTTGGGGGCTGAGCAGGGAAGCCCCTACCTCGGGCGGCTCCCCCTGTTTCTGGCGGGCCATCCCAGCTCAGAGCCTCCCCAAACCTGATGACCATCACCCCCAGCCACGGCTGCTCTTCAGGCACTGGAAGAGTGTGAAAGGGAAGGCCTGGACCCTGCCCAGGGTGGCTGCCTTTGGAAGGGTGCTGGGAGAGGCCTCACCCTCGCGGAGCCGTCAGGCGTTGGGCAGCAACATGCAACACCTGGGTGGATGGTCCTTCCCTCGCAGCACCCGCTGCAGGGGACCCCATCCCGCCCTTCACCTCCTCCTCACAAACTTCTTTGTCACGGCATTGGGGTTCAGGCGCCTCCTGCCAGCGCCCAGGGCCGCGTCCCGGATTTGCAGATTGGCTGCACGGCTGTAGATGTCGTTTTCCGCAAAGGGTGAAACCCCGGCGATGTAGTCGGGGTCAAAGACATTGGTCTTCTGCCTGGCCTTGCGGGAGAGCCGCTGCTGCGGGAAGGGCTGGTCTTCCACCAGGTGAGGATTGTTGGCGTGCTTCCCTCCTTTCGGGGCTGGCAGCGGGTACTGCCAAGAGAAAAGCAGTCATTAAACTCGTTTCGGGGGCAACTCTTGCTCAAAGAGACTTCGAGATGACTGCAGGCCTCTAGAGAACTGAGCAAACGAAGAACTGACCACAGGCCCAGCCCTCATCCCAGCAGCAGCCGCCCAGCATGTGAGATGCAGCTACTCACCCTGAGCCCTCGCGGGTTCAGCACCTTGGGGTTGCGGGAGAAATGCATATGGAGGCTCCCGTCATCACTGACGCTCACTGCGACCTTCTTCAGCGTCTTGTTACCGCAGTGGGGACAGAAAACCTTGGTCATGTCCGAAGTAGTCCTGCAAGACAGGTACAGAGAGGGTTTATTTCTTCCTGGGCCGCGGAATACAGGCTTAGCCCACAAGCGGGATCATCCAGAAAGCACCGCACCCCCGTGCTGAGGGCAGCGCCACTCGGTGCACAAACACTCACTTGAAGCAGCCGTGGCAGCGGAGGATGTAGCTCCTGGCCTGGCGGAT
This sequence comes from Harpia harpyja, assembly GCF_026419915.1. NCBI lineage: Eukaryota > Metazoa > Chordata > Aves > Accipitriformes > Accipitridae > Harpia > Harpia harpyja. Next base: position 1,296,122 of record NC_068948.1, on the reverse strand, counting down.
CAGCATGCCGTTCACTGCCAGCACGTGGAGGCCCATCTGCAGCAGCACATTCTGCAACAAGGAGAGAGAAACCAGGATGCCGTGAGCTGGGGCTGGCAGGAGCTTTAACCAGGGTTTGCCAGTGCAGGCAATGACAGAGGCTGACGGAAGCGATGCCAACGGGCTTTGCAGAAGCCTCTGCAACAGAGAGAACTGGCTGGTTTTAAGATGGAAGGAGCTGTCGCAAAGCTGCTCTCATCCTGCCCCAGGGACTCAGCAGTGCGCTCCTCTGTCTTAGTGTGCCGGTTTAACCAGCCCGGAGGTTTGAGTAATTTGAGAATCTGCCCTCAGCCCGCCCTGCCAGGCCGGAGGGTCCCGTGCAGGGCAGCAGCCAGCACCCACCTGCATGGCAAAGTCAGTGGTGACGCAGCCGACCTGGACCCCGACGGGAGTAGTGTCACAGTGCCCTGTGTCCTGCTGGACCTGTTTGAGGTTGCTGGGTGTTATCCAACCCTCGTCATCACTCTCCTCGTCCTCCTCTTCCTCAGCACTGGCCCCATCCTCAGAGCTCTGGTGCTCCTCAGTGGTCTCTGGGCTAACGGAGACGGCTTGAGCTTTCTGGGGTGGAGGAGACAGTCAGCTACGGGACACGCCATGCTCTGGTCAGAAACCAGGGGAGCGAGAAGAGGCTCTGGGTCTCACCAGCAGCTCCTGCAGCTCCTCCTCGATGCTGGGCAGGGGGGCTCGCCAGTAGAGGAAGGAACTGAACTCGTCGCTCTCGGATGGGACCACGCTCTTCTCGGGACTGGGCTGATGCTGGCCTCTCCCCGGGCGCTTGTGCTGTGGGGGGACGCAGGATGGGGGTCCCTCGCCCGCTGCTGCCCGTGGGCTGTGTGGGGCTGCGTTCCCCAGCGCCGTACCTTGGAGCGCTGCGTCCCTCTCCCTTACCTTCGTGGGCAGGTGGAAGCCGGCGAGGTGCAGGGGGGCCTCGGGGTGCCGTGGGGTGGAGCTGAGCCGTACCTGGGGGGGGGGCAGCACGGGGGGTCGGCGGGGCCCCGTCCCGGGACAGGGTCCTCATCCCGGGGGGCTGGGTCCTACCTTATCCTGGGGCTCCCAGCGGAGGCTGCCGGGGCCGTCGGTCTCGGCCTGCAGCTGGCAGGTGAGGGCGAGCACCTGCAGGTCGGCGGCCGAGAGGCTGGGGTAGTCCCCGGTCTTCTTGGAGAAGTCGGTCACTGCGGGGAGAGGAGGGAAGCGGAAGGGGATACGGAAGAGGAAAGGGAAGGGGAAAGGAGCCGGTCGGGGCGCGCCAGGCCGCAGGGAGCCGGGCCTCCCCGAGGCGCAGGGGCCCTCTCCGGTCCGGCCCGCTGGGCCGCTCCGGTACTCACCGAGGCGCAGGACGTCGGGCCGCGGGCGGCGGAGGTGCAGCTGGCAGGGCAGCGCGGCCAGGCGGCGGCGCGTCGGCCTGTCGCGGATCTCGGCCAGCACCTCGGGCACGGTGTACAGGTTCTGCGCGATGTCCTGGCGGGCAGCGCCGTCAGAGCGGACCCCCGGTTGCCCCCCCCCGCCCCCGGTTCCCCCCGTCCCGTCCCGTCCCCCGCCGGTACCTGCAGCGGGGCGGCGCTGAGGAAGGCGCCGGTGTCGGCCACGACGTGCGCCACCCGCGCCATGTTGGCCCGCCCGCCGCGCTGCCCGCTGGGAGATGTAGTCCGCGCGGGGCACGCCGGGAGCCGGTAGATGCCGCGGCCCCGCGTGACCGCTTCCGGGCGGCGCGGTCAGGTGACGAGCTGGGAGGGGAGGGGTGCGTGTGTCACATGACGGTGGGTGCTGGAGCCGGAAGCGGGAGCGGAGCGGTCGCCGGTAACTCGGGCGGCGGGACGGGACGGGACGGGACGGGACGGGACGAGACGAGACGGGGTGGGTTTTCCCGGGACGGCTCGCCCTTCCCCCTCCCCAGGCGCTCCCGTCCGGCGGGCAGGGCGTCCCGGGAGCTGCTCGGCCGCGGGCTCTGCCCGCCCCGGGGCGGTACCGGCCCGGCGAGACGAGGCCCGGCCCGGGGCGGCGGCGGCGGGACGACCCGCGGGGAGGGCTGTCCCGGCCGCCGCCTCCCCTTCGCGGTGCCCCCGGGGCGACGGTCGCGGCCCGCGGAGCCCGGCCGTGGCGGTGCCGCTCTGTCCCCTCTCTCGCCCTCCCCGGCGGCCGTCGCTGCCCGGCCCGGTTCTGTGCGGGGCGAACCGGCTGCGGGGCAAGACGCGGCGCGGTCCCGGTGGCGGCGGTAGGTGGGGGTGCCCGGCTCCCGGGACCGCTGCCCCGGCCCCGCCGCCTTGCGTTAGCGGGGAGGCGGCCGGGCTGCCCGCTTCCCCGGGAGGCGAGGCCGGGTCGTCGGTAACGGGAACCCCCCGGGGAAGCTGGGGAGGGGAGGGCAGGCCTTGAGCTTCGAAAGAGGGAGAGCTCTGCGCCTGTGCTTGTCGGTGGGGGAGCGCCCCGGGCCCGCACCGGTCACAATCCAACGGGGCAGAAGGGTGCGAGCGGCAGACGGAGCGTGCGGGATCGGAGAGGGAAGGGGATCGGAGAGGAAGCCGCGCCTGGGGTTTGGCACTGAGCACGGAGGGGTTTTCTGATAGTTGAGAGGGATTCGACGTGGCCAGGGGCGTTAAAGCGAGCAATAGTGAAACGGCATAGAATCAGGAGAAGAGAAACTGGGAAAAAGAGTCAAGATTTAAAAGAGGAAAGGATAGATGCAGCCCAAACGGACGGGTCTCTGTCGTCACCTTACGTGGGAGGGTGCGGTGAGGAAACTGGCGGCCGGTCTGGCCCCGGGGTCCTCTTCTGTCGTGGGATGCTCAGGCGAGCCTGCGAGCGCAGGGCGGGCACGTCACGACAGGTCTGGTCTGCGCCCCAGCGCTGGGGTACAGCGGGAAAGGGGGAGAGCGGCAGGGCTGCGAGGGGAGACGTGTGTGCGGAGTGAGGGCTGGGAAGTGGAAACAACTCTGTAACAGGTAACACTCGGTGATTAACGATCCCCAAGTGGCCTTCTCTGGTGGAGCTGGCAGACGGCGGCGGAGCTGGTGGGGCTGGCATCACCGTGGGGGACGGCTGGAGAAGAGCAAAAGCAGCGCCAGTGGCTGCGAGGGAGGACCGGGGATCCAGAGTCCCCGCTGCGTGGAGCAAGCTGTGGGTCTTACCACAATAACTTTGAGGCGCAGGTCGCTAACGTTAGCGTAAGAAAGGCCCTGAAGGACGAGTTCGCTGGTCGGTCTAGCCCAGGGGCTGGTCAGAGGCTGGCACAGGAGGTGCTGCTTAGGAGGGGCACGTGCACCTGGCTGTTTTATTCTGTGGGCCTGCTTAATGGCACTAATGAAATAAGTGGTGTTGCAGAGCTGGGGAGTCATAACAAACACAAGGAATAACAATATCCTAAGGGAAGGCCGACGTGATCTGTGGGCCAGCATAATTGGAGTAGGAGTAACTGTAGTAATAGCAAGTGCAATTAGTCTCGTGAAAGACCTCCCTCCATCAGTCAGCTCTCCCCCACTCGTGAGGGGGAGGAGATCGGCACGTGTCAGCGAGCCCCCGGCCACTGTCTGATAGAGCCAAGACAGCGAAAAGTATGGTACCAGACAAGGTTTTCCAGGTAGAGCTGGGGATTTTACGGGGCACCAGCCAGGTCTTGGCTGAGCATTGGGTGCCGGGTTGGTTTGCCGTGCTGGTGGGGGTGAGGTCACACGGGACTGGCATGGAGAAGGAGATAGAGAGCAGAGACCATAGTTCACGTGAGGGGAACTAAAAAGGAACCTGGCTTTGGGACGGTGCTTGGTAAGGTCTAACAAGGGGGTGGGGAGAGGGTGGAAGAGAGAGAGACTCCTGCACGAGGAGGGAGGTGGCAGAGGCTGGAGATGCTCTTCTCCCCTCTTCATACCCCTGTCGCCCTGATCCGGGGAGGGAGAGGTTGGCAGGCACTCCGGTCCAGGGCCGGGTAGGAGGGGGGCTCTTGGCTTTGGTGGCTTGGGAGGGGGATCAGGTTTGACCCTGTCTAAGCCCTTGCCGCTGCCCCGAGCAACAGGATTGAGGCTCCTCTTTGCTCCTGCCCAGGGGTGGGCAGCAGATGCCTCTGTCTGCCTTGCTGTGTCGGGGGCTTGTGCAGGCAGGGACCCTCTGGTCCGTGACCTTGACACCCACCGCAGGCACCCGCACTGGGCGCATCCTCTCCAGCTTCTCTGCCTGGGAAGTGCGGAGAGGAGGACTGCTGCCCGCAGGCTTAGGAGGATGGTGTGAGTCGATAGCTGACTCTGTGGTCCCAGACCAAGCACCTCGTGCTTCTGCGTGATACGTGACCTCATCTTCCTACTTTGTGGTCAGTTGTTTCGGCAGAGGTGCCCAGCCACGTGTTCTGCCAGCATCCCCGGGTGTTACAGCTTGTGTCCTTCCTGCCCGCTCCTTTTTCCCCGGTGGGTGACTCCAGGGAAAGCTGCGGCAGAAGGGGCAGGGGGAAGCGCTGTGCCTGCGGTGACAGTGACGTGGCGCCGGAGAGCAAGGAAGTTGTGGGAAGTGGAGGTCTGGGCTTGTAGCCTGCTCTGCAGTGTGATCCTTCTCTGTGTTCAGAGCAGCTGTGGTCCCTGTCCCCTCCACAGTGTGTTAGAGTAGATAGGACTGATTTTTCTGTGGGATTTTGCTGCCAGGAAGAGACCTGGGCTGTCTGTGAGGGATGCAGCTGCTTCCCCATACTGTGACCGGACCTTCCGCTATTTTGCCGGTGTCACTGCCTCATCCTTTTTGAGGGACCCCTTGTGCAGTGGCCACGCAGACTGCTCCTGAGCCGACGCTGCTGCTCAGCAGCACAGAGCAGGGTGTGAGACAGCGTTATCTGCTGAAGGCTTTGGAGGCTGCTCTGTCCTCGTGCTGGCTGTGATCGGCAGCGACCTTTGGGTCAGGGTGAGCTGCAGCCGCCCAGATGGGGTGTCCAGAGGGCTGAGCGCTGCCCAGCTTGGCTTGGATCTCTTCAGGCCGTGGCAGTGCTGTTGAAGGGGGGTTTCTCTCCCTGGGGCGCAGCGTTGCCATTGCCCGCGGTGCAGGGCTGGTTTGTCAGGAGCGAGAGGGAACCTGTGTTTACCAGGCGTGTGCCTGTCCATTGCTGAGCCTCCCTGCCGTGTGGGTCGCTTGCAGTAATGGCCGGGCTGCGTTTGGGCGCAGAGGGGCTGATCTGGGACCCCAGCGCAGCCGCGGCTTCCTCTGCGTGGTGGGAGCGGTGCTGAGGTCTCTCCTCTCTCTCTGCTTCCAGCCAGGGGTGATGCCATGGCCGCTGCGAGCTCCAGCAGGGCCAGGACCGGGCCGCCCTGCGAGAAATCCCAGCTCTCCGTGAAAGGTGGGTCCCGCTGTCTCTCACCAGAGGTAGGGCCGGGAGTCCTGCCGCCGGGAACGTGGATTTCGGTTGCGTCTGGTCCCAGCGTGTGCTCTGCCTGCACCCTGGGCTGGGAGACCTTCTCGGGGCTGGGGGGGAGCAGGGACTGGGGATGGCCAGCACTGCCCTGCATCCCATGGGTGCCCAGGGAAGCGGAGCGGCCATCGGCTGGGCTCCGCCGCCTTCTCTCCCCAGCTGCCATCGGGACGTGGCTCCGTGGCCCTGCCAGGGCAGCGTTGGTGCTCCCGTGGCCGCGAGATGGCTCCCGATGCCTGGAGCTGCGTCCCCTGGAGCTGCGTCCCCATCTCTGCCCCGCAGCCCCTGCGCAGGGCAGCGCTAGCCCGGGGGGTGGCCGAGCCTTGCCTGGTGGGTGCCTCTTCCCAGCAGCTCCCACAGAGCCCCCTTGCCCCCGCCTTTCCCACAAACCCTGGGGCAGGGTGGTGTCTGTGGGGACCGTGACACTCCTGCAGTCTTCAGGTGTGGGGCCAAGGCGCGGGTGAAGCTGGGGACAGGCAGTGGTCAGGGACTGGTGACAGGAGCACCTGGATCCGACCCTTGCTGCCATCAGGAGAATCGCTTCCCGCTCCCCCTCTCCCAAAAGCAGTTTGACTCCGCAGCGAGTCAGGGCACCCCGAGCTGGCAGGGATGGGGGGTGTGTGGGGAGGGCAGGAGACAGGGTCTCCCCTGCGGCCGCCTGACCCTATGCCTGTCCCCCCTGCCCAGTTGTGTCCGTGAAGCCCAAGGTGCACAGCCGCCCGTCACGGATGAACTGCTACGTGGAGGTGGCGGGCGACGGGCTGCCCAGCGAGACCAAGAAGACGGGGAAGCAGATCGGGAGCTCTGAGCTGCTGTGGAACGAGATCCTCATCCTGTAAGTCTCCGTGACCCCTTGGTGTGGGGCTGGTGCTAGGGCTGGCCCCGTGCTCCCCGGTGCAGCCCACGGTGCCGTCGGCTGTCGGAGATCTTTGCCCCCCAGACAAGGACAGCCAGGCCGGGAGGAGGGTCTCCCATTGCCCCCCAGCCTCGCCTGCCTCCCTCTGCTCCCTGGCTTTGGCAGGGCTGGCACTGCCTGCTCCCACAGTGATGGTCTCCTTCTCTGGTCTCTGCAGGAATGTCACGGCTCAGAGCCACTTGGACCTGAAGGTGTGGAGCTGCCATACCCTGAGGAACGAGCTGCTGGGCACCGCCTCCGTCAGCCTCGGAAATTTGCTGAAGAGCGGCGGGAAACGTACGTAGGAACCGGACCCCGCCGGGGGTCCCGCAGGGTCCTGCCGCTTCGCCTGCCCGTAGGTGCGCGGCGGGGAGGAGAGGCAGTGGCCGCAGCGGCTCCTGCGCAGTCTCCCACCCCGGGAGGGAACAAGGTGCCATTGTGCGCCCTGGGCCGCCTGTCAGGGCCGGGGGGGGGCCAGGGCGTGACGGAAGCCATACCTCCGTTAGCCAGGGTGCTGCAGCCTGCACGGAAACACAAACCCCTCAGCTATTCGCTGCCATTTGCGGTCGCCAGCGTGTGGCTCGTGACAGCAGCCACTGCATAAAGGCGGCCATTCAGGGCTTGGGCCGCGCAAGCGGCTGCGCAGGGCTGGAAAAGGCTCGCTCTGTCTTTTCCAAGCAAAGCTCCGCTGCTTGCGAGACACAGGCTTGGTACTGAGCGGGGAGAGGGGCCTCCCGTGCCCTGCGGGGGGATACGGGGCTGGTTCGGACTCTCCCCCATGCCGGGGGCTGGGGTGAGCTCCTTCCCCCGGCACTGCCAACCTCGGGCCACGAAACTGCGACGGCGTCCCCGCTGCTCTCCCTGCGGCGGGCGGGCTGCCGTGCCCCTGGGTGGCACCTTGTCTTGCCGGGGCAGCGATGGCCACGCAGGGAGCTGCACTGCTGCTGCCGTCATCTCGCAAAGCCCGTGAGGACCTGAACGTCTACCCCGGGGTAGTTGCAGGACCAGGCTGCCTGTTGCTTGGGCTGTTGCTGTCAAACAGCCTGCGGTGGGGGTCTCTGCCCCAGGGCACCCTCCCCTGCAGCTTTTTTCTTCCCGAGGTGTGCAAATGCTGTGTCGGGCTCCCGGAGCCACTGCTGCTCCCGCCCTACCTGCCTGCTCCTCTGCAGGGGCACAATCGGCTCTTTCATTAGCAGGCGTCCCAGGGGGCTGTGTGGAAAATGAATGGAAAAGGCAACTGGCTGTTCTAGCTTGTCCGTTAACATCCACCAGAAAAAACGTGTCAGATTTTTCCTTGACACCGTGGGCTGGGAGGGAGGACTCTTAAAGCTGCAGAGCCTGCCCTGCCCTGCCGGGAAGGTGCTGCCGTGGGCTGGGGGCAGCCGGCGCTGCCCGGGCGAGCCGTTGTGCTCTTCTCTGCCTGTCTTGTCTAGCCCGGCGTCTGCTCCCTCCTCTTCTCTGCAGACTCGCTGCTTGGTCTTTGGGCTTTGCTGCTGCTCCGAGTGGGCCAGAGACGGCTGCCAGTCCCCCAGAGGTCCCGTGGGATCCTGCGTCCCTGGGCGCCTGGGACACCCCTTCCTCAAGCGGGCTGCTCGTCTGTGGAGAGGAGGGGAGCCTGTTCCCTCTGCCTGCCAGCCTGGGGAAGCGGCTGGGTCATGCGAAGGTCTGCAAAGGGCATTTGGGACTGCAGGCTGTCCCGAGTCGGACTGGTAATGCCCTAATGCAGCCTGTGACCCTCTGCCTGGGGGAAGGCAGTGAAACATGCGTGCTTTCTGCTGCTGAGAGGGGCCCGGCTGTCCTGTCCCCCTCCTGGGAAGCGCTCAGCAGGAGCGTGCCTTCCCCAGGGCTGCTCCCGCCTGGCAGCAGACCTGCTTTCTAGCTTAGTTGGGTTTGTTACGGTTTTGGTGAGGTTTTCTGTAAGTTACTGATATGTGAGCGTTGCTGTGGCCTTTGGTTTGTGTTCCTGTAGTTGTTCTACTTGGTGTGGAAGAATTGTCCTGGTCGCTCTGCTTTTGGGCAGGTGGGTGTTTTTGGGCAGGGGCGGCGTTCTCGCCCCCGGTGACGTCCGCGGCGGTGCGTGCAGGGCTCTTGCCTGTCAGGAAGACGCCGGAGCTCCCGCCGTTCTTTCTGTCGGCTCTCCTGCCAAGCGTGCCTCACTTCAGGTGGAAGAGTCTCGGCTCTGAGGCCTGGAAAAAGAGCTCGGTGACGAGCCTGGTCAGGCCTGAGCTCCCAGGAAGATTGGGAAAGCCTGCCGGAGCTAACAGCCTGAGCTGTCGGACAGGAGCTCCTGCTCCGGGCGGGTCCAGCCTTGCTTTCGGGCTCGCAGCGCTTCCCACCGCCTTGGCAGGAGCCTCCAGGGCCTCTCTTCTGGCAGGCAGTGCCCTCCTGCTTTTGGAGGGGATTGGCCAGGGAGATGGAGAGGTGGGTAAGAATGGGCTCGATCACAGAAAATGAGCTGGAGCCTTCCACGGAGCTGAGCGGCTCCCAGGGCTCCCGTAAAACAGCTAATTTGCAATGGCACAGCCCCCTGCCCCGGCCCCCAAGCTGCTGCCTGCCACAGAGGCACCTCTTTGTTCCCAGGCTCCGGGAGCTCCTCGGCTGTTCTTCCCACGAGGCCTGAGGAACGTCCCCAGCCAGCCTCGCGCCACGGTCTGCGTGGAAGCCGATACTGGGCCTTGCTGGTTTTTGCTGGTCCCCCTGTGTGCTGAGCAATGGATATCTGTGCAGGCGCTGGAGCGAGCCTGGCTGCAGCTCACAACCGAAAACGCTCGCTTTTATTGCTCGCTGCTCGGGTTGCGAGTTACATCAACAGGCTCCTGTTTCTTGAGTGGCACCACATGCCAGGGTTTTACAGATCCTGCAGAGCCTTTTCTTTCTCTGCTGCTGCGCCCCAGGCAGAGCTGCTGGAGCTGCAGCCTGGCACGACCCTGCAGGAGAAGCCATCGGCAAACCCCCAAACCTCTGGAAAGCTGCATCTGCCCCCCACCCGTCACGAACGTGATGTCAAAGGAGCTCTGCTGCATGGCCCGGCAACAAAGGCTCTTAGTGAGGAGTCGTGAAGGCAAATGTGCAGACTGGCTGAGGTGACTGTTCAGTGAGCTGGCCCTGTAGCAGCTGGGCAACAGTCCTGTAAAACTGGTTGTCCAAGCCAGTAAGTCACAGCGGGGCTCGGACCGTGCCTACCCGGCGTCACCTTTTGTGTGTTGCGTCCTGAGTGTCCCGCAGAGCTGATGGGCCTGGGAGCACCAGCACTGTGCCTGTGTCCTGGCCACCTCCAGGCTCTTTTCGGATGGGAGGCTGCTGTCTGTGCCCAAGCCAGCGAGTAGGCAGGGTCTGCTGGCTCCGGTCCTGCCGTGCCCTGGCTGGGCTGTTTTGCAGACAGGCAGCTGCCCCTGGTCAGAGATAGCGGGCATTTTTGGCTTGCTCTACCATCTTGTCTTCCCTCCCAGGGCTGTCGTGGTTCAGGGGAAAGCAGCAGAAGTCTGAGGTCCTCCTGGTTATACCTGGCAGATAAACGGAGTGGGACACAGTCGTCTCTAAGCTGCTGGTGGCTGAGACTGGATCAGCAGCAGGGGCAAAGCTTCCCACTGCCTGGGGAGACTTTTACGTTTTTACCTGCGACAGAAAAGGTTATCCCTTCCCCTAAACTCTGGGTTCCTCCTTGGTTTAGGGATGGCTACGGAAGGTCTAACTTTCCCCCTGCTTCTTCCCGGAGGGGCTGTAGCCACAGCACGGAGTCATTCCTTTGGCTGCAGGTATGCACAAAGGTTAAGCTAGTCTTAACTTGCCAAGCACCAGGGAGGTGGGTGCCAGGAGGGGTGCTGCCTGCCTGGCAGCCCTGAGCTCCGGGGTAGCTCAGGAGCCCCGAGACCCGGGGGGAAGCTGGCACGGCTCAGTGCTCCCACTGGGGCTGAGAGTGGCCCCGCTGAGATTATTTGCTGCCCTGCCTTTTCTGTCTAGTGCTTTCAGGGCAGGGTTCTGGCTCTGGGATTTGATTCTTCTGCAGGTTGATGGGGGGCAAGTAGGTTGCTGGCTGGAGCGTGTGGTTTTCAGGGTAGCCCAGGGGATCTGCTTATCTTCTGCTTGCGTAAGCAGCAGTCCTGGCTGCTCCGTGGGGGCTGCTCTCGAGGGGCGACGGTGGATGCGGCTTTGAAGGCGTGGAGCCGTTTGAGTGGAAACCAGCCTTCGCATCCAGTGGAACTGTGCGACGAGGGCTTGGGGAGCTGAGAGGGTGGGAAGCACCGTCCAGCTGTCTGTCTGGAAATCCTCCTGGCTGCGTGCGTGAAGATGGAGCCACCTCACTCCGGGAAGAGGCAGAGGGGCTGCCCCCTCCTGTGTGGCAGCTCTCTGGTGCTTGTGCCCACGGGCGTCAGACGTGTGTGGTTCCTGGAGGTCCCAGAGGGCTCAGGCTTGGGCTTGGGCTCAGCCCGGGGCCGTTATCGCGCTGGCTGCTACCAGCCTCATTTCGTGGAACCGTAAATCCGCTTAATGGGCTGGGTGGGAATTCCAGCTCACCTCCGCTAAATGGGAGCTCTGATGCTGCGTGCGGGGCACTGGAAGTAGCTGAACTGAGACCTTATTCAGGACCAAATCACCCCCCGACCCCCTCCCAAAATAATAATAATCCCTCTGACATTCTGGCTGCCGGCGGGACACAGGCAGCCTTTGTGCTCCGCCGTTCAGGGGACCCTCTGTTGGTGCAACAGCAATGTCCCTTTGTGCGTCCCGCATGCTGGACTGGGACAGTGAATGGAAGGTTCTGCTAGTGTTTATTTTCTTTAAAAAAGCTGAAGGGGGTGGAGAGGGGGAGAAGGAAGCCGGCTGGGAGGTTCATGTTCACATCCTCCACTTGGAGACACCTTGTCTTTGCTCCTGCGCTGCCGCCCCCTCGGCTGGGCGCCCGCACAATGAGGGCTTGTGCGGCTCCGGCGGGGAGACCGGCGCGCTCGGCTGCTGGGCGCTCACGGAGGGGGATGGAGGGGACCCCCGGAGCGTGCGGGCACGACTTCCGCACGGCTCGGAGAAAATGCAGATTCCTATGGCTTGGAGCCGCCGGGGAGAAACAGGGTCTGGATTTGTTCTGGTTTTTGGCCGCACTCGGTAGCATCTTCTATCTCAGGCTCTTAAAACTGTCTGTGAGATCGGTTCCCCTTGGAAGCAAACTGAGAGTAACTCCTTTAGGCAGATGGGCAAGACCAGGCTTAGCAGAATCCCTTGTCTGATGACGGGTGGGTGACGAGTTGGGCTCCAACCTCCATGCTGTGCCCCCGTGAACGTGTGCCCGGACCCTGGGCGCTGAGGGGACACCTGCCTCCTTGGCACTAAAAACCCGAGGCTCTTTCACGAGACCCACGAGCGCAGCCTGTCCCACAGCCCTGCCTTCTCTGCAGACCCTGTGGTGCTGGGCTTCGGGGTCCCTGTTGAGCACCCTGGGGGGCAGAGACGGCTTAGGTGAGGGGGTCATGAATCCCAGCGCTGGGCTGCCTGCCCTGTAACTGGGATCCCCCTTGCAGCACTGGTCAGCTCGGAGGACGGATGGCTACCAGCCATGGGCCGGTGCGTGTGGCGCGAGTGCTGTGACCGGCCTCGTGCTGGACCCCCTTCTCCGTCCCCTTTGTGTCCCTTCCCAGTTGTGCGAGGCCGGCAGGCACCCTGCGGGAAGGAGCAGCTCCGGCCAGGGGAGGAGGACAGGAGCCGCTCTCCGGGCTGGTGCGAGAGGCGTGCGGCTGCTTCTGGTCCTGGCAATGGCCAGACCGGTGCGCAGCGGCACCTTGGGCTCTGCGCCTTCACCCCTGGTGCTGTGCAAGGGCTGGGCTGGCAGCCGGGAGCCGTGGGTGCTGTTTGGGTGGCAGTTGCACACCCTGGGGCCCCGCCAGCGTGTCTCATCCCGGAGCTAGAGATGGGACGGGGGGTCTGTGGGGAGCGTGTTCCCATCCTCCTGCTGGCAGGTACCACACCCCGTCCCCACGGCAGACTGGGACAAAGCAGGTTGCTAAAAAATGGTGCCATTGTGTCATGAGCAATCTGTGTATAATAAAAATATTATTTGAGCAAATGAGTCAGGAAGCGTCTGGGCTGGTGTCCCAGGCTGGCGCAGCCAAATTTTTCTGGCCTTCTGTGGCGGAGCTGGGTGTTTCGGTCCTGCTGGCTCCAGCAGGCATCGCTGCGGTGGTGCGAGAGCCCTGCCTGCCCGTGGGCACTGAGGGTCGCCTTGTTCTCCCCTCGCCCGTGGGGATGCGGCTGTGCAGCGGGTGGTTTAGCATGCGTAGCCGGAGGGGGCTGTGGGAGGTGCGCAGGCAGCCTCTTCACACCGTGCATTGCTCCAGCCGTGCTGGGCACTGGTGGCTTCCCAGCGGCACCGGGGACACCCCTTGCTGCTGCGTGTGTGCAGTGGAGAGCTGTCAGGAGGCCTCGGAGGAGCTGGAAGGGTGGTGGGTGTCTGTCCTGGGGTGCAGGGAGGCAGAGAGCCGTGGCTGCCAGCGTGTGTCAGTGAAACAGGGCAGGCGCCAGTTCTCGAAGCAGCTGATGGTGCATGTGGCACCGAGCAGCTCATCGGCTCCCCTTCCCCACTGCTGCAGCCCCTTGCTCCGTGCTGGAGCGGTGTTCCCAGGGCCATTATCCCTGGGAGAAGCCGCAGTGCCCAGCTGCGCATGGAGCTATGGCTGGCAAAGTCTCGCTAAGTTGCTGGAGCCAAACTGGCTCGCGAGGGAGGGGAGTGGAGCTGGTGGCCATCTCCAGGACCCTCCCAGCCCATGCCGCCTGCTCCAGAAGCTTCTGCAAAGGAGGTCTGAAGCCGCAGCGGAGTGTTTCTGTTTGGGGGCAACCTTTTGTGCCAGTTGCATTCAGTGGAGCTGATACGCTGGGATGTGGATGGAGGGATGTGCCTGGGGTTTTCCTTTGCTGCTTACCTGGGTTTTCTAGGGGGCATGAGGATACCCCAGATTCTGAAAGATGCTGCTTGCTCCTCTGCAGCTGGCCAGAGCTTCAGGCACCGTTGGGCACGTAGCCATCAGCCTGCTTCGTGTCCCAGGCGCCTGCCGGTGGTCACTCTCACGCAGGACCCTTCTTGCCCTGTGTGCCGCGTCAAACCAGCTGAATCCCTCAGCTTTCCTGCTGCGATCCCCCTTACAGCCCCAGCTTCTGGATCTGTGGGCAACGGTGGTCTCGGCTGTGTTGCAGCCTGGGGCAGCTCCACCCCCGTGGAGGGACCCCGCTTTGCGAGCAGTGGCTGGTGAAGGAGGGTCTTCCTTGGGAGCTGGTGGTGGGGCTGGCCAGGTGTCCTCTGGTGATGCTGGTGGGTGTGTGTTGGTGTGGGGCCAATGCCGGTGGTGCTCACTGAGGCAGCTGGCCCTGAGGGAGCGGGCACATTGTCCTCTGGGGGTGTAGGGAGCCCTGGAGGGGACCAGGAGGCTGATGTCCTGTCCCACGGGAGAGCCGGGGTGGTGGAGCCATCCTCCATCACGGCTGGCATCCTGAGTGGTGACCGCTTGGTCTCTTTCTCCGTGTCCCCTCGTCTCCCACAGTGGAGAACAGGCAGCTGACCCTGGACCTGCAGACGGAGAACAAAGGCAGCGTTGTCTCTGGCGGAGAGCTGACGATTTTCCTGGACGGGCCCGCTGTTGATCTGGGAAGCTTGCCTAATGGCAGTGCCGTGACAGAGGGTGAGTGCCGCCCGTCTCCGCATGCATGTGGCGGCTCTGAGCACGAGGCGGTGAGCAGCAGCGGGGAGAGGAGTGGGGCTGAGAGCACGGCCCCCGGGACCTCTGAGCAAGCGTCCGAGTGCCAGCAGCCGCCTCCTCTCCCAGGTAAGGCTCCGGCCCCTGCCTGCCCTGACCCTGGGCTTGCGCATGGGCTCCCGCGGGAGCGAGCGCGTGGTGGGACAGGAGCGGGAGCGTCGACGGGCTGACACCCTGCCTCCCTGCCGGCGTGAGAGGAGCGGCTCTTCTCCAGGCCCTCCACCAGCCGCCCACGCGGCTTGGCCCCTTCCCTCGCCGTCCCGTGTGGGCTGGGGAAACGGCTTCTGTATTCCGTGAACCGCTCAGAAAAGGGCTCCCTGTGACAGAGGGTGTGCGGAGACGTGGACTGGTGTCTGACCCATCAGGGCTGCCGGGGGACCGAGCGGAGCTTGTGCCGGACAGGGGCTGGTGCATTGCTTTCCCTCGGCTGCTCCTCTTCCTCGTTGGGAGACGGAGCCTGTGAAATCTGGGAGTCTTAAATGCAGCCACTTTCCTGGTGATGCCAGTTCCACAAAGTCTTGCGTTTACCTTCCTTAGTGCCGCGCTTGGAGCTGCGGGGTGCTGTGGGGACGGGTTATGCTATTGCACAGCAGTGGGACAGGAGAGCACCTCAGCGTAAAGGCAGGGGGTCCTTGTGTGCTGGGGGGGTCTGTTCTGTAACATATGGGGCTGTTGTGCTTTTGGGTCTCCGTTCTGGAAGGAGGGAGGGAAGGAAGGAGGGTAGAACTAGTAGGCGCCTCGGTCGTTTTCTTCACCCGCTTTTTCTTCACCCATTCAGGGTCCCAGCTGCCTGGACGGGACCCCAGCAGCGTGGCTGCAGCCACAGAGGGCAGACACCAGCCTCCCAGTACAAACTGCTTTGGAAGCAGACCAAGGTAAGGGTCCTGTGCTGGCAGCACCTGTCAGTCCATTACTGGGTGGTTGCTGTGGCTGTGAGGCAGCTGAGAAGTGTCTAGATCATCCTTGTGCAGTGGACCCCAGTCCAGATCTCCCAGTGAGGTCCCAGCAAAGCAGCCCATAGGAGGTGTGGAGCAGGAGTGGGCTGGCCGACCTCCTGGAGGACAGCAGAGCTGGGAGGTGACCGGACAGCCAGGGTGCAGCTGACCTGAGCCCCTCTTAAAGTATTTGTTTCTCAAGGAATATCAGGTCTGTGATGGCCCAGACAGTTTCCACCAGTTGCTCTAGCGGCAGCCGAAGGAATGGTCTGTCGGGGAGATGTGGGGCAGGCTGTGACCAGGCAAACCAGCAAAGGGCTGGTCTGCAGGGGTCCCTTCAAGTGGGGATTACAGGGACCCCAGCTCTTGCCTTGAGCACAGCCCTGGCCAGACGCAGCCAGGCTGGCAAGCACAATGCCCCTCTGGGTGATGGTCACAGGGGGACGCTTCTGAAGGTCCAGGGGGAGCAGGAGAAGCAGAGCTGCAGGGAAATAACAGCTGCTTCCAAAGGAAATGAGATGCTTGGGCACCAGGCCATCCTGTGCCTGGCACAGTGCCCTTCCTTGCCTTCTCGCTGGGCTGGAGTGGCTCAGCGCTGCTCCTTTTGGAGCTGTGGTTATTGAGAGACGTGTCACACTGTCGACATGGAGTTGAATTTAACACCTATTTATATTTCCAGAGCATGGCAGTGGCCCAGCAGCCTATACAGATGTTCTGGTTAGAAGTGTGCCTGTAAAGAGGGTGCCTGCAGCCTGTCCGATAAGAGGTTCTGCGTGCCCCCCAGGCTTAGGAGCACTCTTAGCGACCAGCCCCACACCTTGAGCTTTTCTGCTCCTTCTTCATCTGCAGGGCACATACAAGAGATGAGCAAAGGGGAGAAATGTTTTTGGCTCTAAAAAGCGACTCTCTCCTTCCATATAATTTGTTTGTCTCCCACCCGAGGAGCGAGTGGGATGGGAAATTGAGAGCAGGTTGCTCAACACAGTTTGTGCCCTTTTGCTGTGGCTGCTCCTCTTGATTTCTGCTGTCCAGGTGTTAAAGCCTTCTAAGGGGTGAGAGACTACTCAGTGTCCTGATGGGAGCTGGACTTTGCAGCCGCTTAGCACCTATCAGTAGGTGCTAGAAAGCCCGCAAAGGAACTTTTGGGTTGGGAGGCTCAACCTGGTGACTGCTTACTTCTGATTGCTGACTGGTCTCTGATTGCCTGGAAGTACTTTCTCCTTTTGGTGTTTCAACCAGGTTTCAACCTGCAAGCGTCTGAGAGAAGTGTGGTGAGGTCTGGCCAGTACTTCTACGGGGTCCTTCACAGACCTTCCAGGTGTGCTTGCAATCATTAAAAATCCCATGGCTGCTCTGGTATGGGAAAAGTCCCAGCCTAGTGTTCAATTCATCCTACACTGACTTGAATTTAGGGTTGTTCTGCACATGACTCCGCAGTTTGATGTAGTACTGCTACATGGGGCAGAGCGTTGCTGTACGTACCCACCATGGAGGCAGCTGCCTTCTCCGGAGTGGAGTACGGGTCCTTTGCACATGGGAATGCTGTTTGATGTTTGCTCTGTTTATACGCAGAGCTGTGTTTATTTTCATGGGCTTGGTGATGGATGCTGGCAAACTCGCTCACAGGCAGGATGGAAAGAAAAGGGTCATTCTTTGCTCCTCAGCTATTTCTACACTGTCCCCTCAAGGGAAACTGCTTGGTCAGGGCTTCTCTTTCTTCTCCTGAACAAATGTCATCTTGGGATTTGCTGCTAATCTTGGTGACGGGGTGTGAAATTCCACAGCCCTCTGTGTGGAGAGAAAACAGAGCCCAGAGGTCCCCGGCTGAGAGCTGATGCCGTGGGTGCCGAGAGAGCTGCCACAATCCTCATTTGTCTTGTGGTGGCCAAAGGGGCCTCTTCTGACAGCAGGGAATAAAGTAGCCTGGCTTGCTCTTCACCCTATGGAGAGGCTCCAGCTGATGAACCACGTTGGGTATTGTGATCTAGGCACAGCCATAAGAAACTGCTGTCAACTGTCAAGAGCTCATGCAAAGTCAAGTGATTTCTTCAGTGCAGCGTGCTTCGCTTTCTCTGCTTGTGTGATGTCCAAAAGTCACCGCTCAGCTAGCGACGGGCATGAGCATCCCTAAGGGCAAGTGGGAGACACTCCTCCGGGTCACTCAGACGAAGTATTTCCCTTCTGAGACCCCTCGCTCTGCAAAGCCACTTGTGTGGCTGCGGGATGTCCCCAGGCGTGTGGCTTCTGGTGTGACACAACAGCAGCGAAAGGCCGGGGGAGCTGGAATCACCAGTTGCAGCCTTGGCACGGGCAGGGGAGAGGCAGGCCGTGCTGCGCGGTGGGAATGCTGCCGGCTACGGCAGAGGGGCTGGGGGGCTGCTCAGGGCCTTGGAGAACAAGCCGTGAGATGGGTCTCGGGTCAGTTGGAAGGGCGCGGGTAACAGGAATAAACTGGGTTCGGGGTTTCGGAGCCAGGTTCGGGGTTTCGGATCCAGGCACCTCTTCCCACTGCCGTGGGGCAAGGGGGTGTTCCTCCTGCCCCAGCTCCGCGGTGGTGGTACACGGGTGCCATCTCAGCTCTTGGCACTGCGGGAGCGAGGGCTGGGTGCCGGGGGATGTGGCTGCCTCCTCCCCGCTTCGCAGGGGCAGGGGGAATTTCTCAGCTCCGTGTTTTGTGAGCTGAGCCCCTCGCTGCCCATGTGGTGCCGGGGCTCTCCCGGTTGTGTTTCCCGGTGGCCGTGCCCTGACCCCCTGCAGCCAGCACGGGGTCCCGGCTGCACGCTCTGCCCTCCCTCCTCTTCGGTCCCAGTTCGTAATCTGGTGTGCGGAGTGAAACCGAGACTGGTGCTGACCCCTCTGCTGGCATCTCATGCCAGGACCTTCTGGCCACCGCAGCGGGAGGAGGCGGCCGTTCCTGGGTTTCATGCTTGGAGCCCACGTCAGGCGCTGTGGCGTGGGGGCTCTGCCTGGGCAGAAGAGGGGGGGGCTGAAAGGTTGACATCACCCTGGCTGATGCCACTTTCCTCTTTGGCATCGTCTGCTCCCTCCGGCCCAGGAGGGGCGATGGGGCAGCCACCCGAGGTCCCCGATCAATGGGGGGACAGCAAGGGTCTTCTCAACCACCTGGGAGGTGGGCTGCCCTCCGCACACCCCGCTCCGTCCCACCGGCGTGGCCGCCAGAGGCTGTTCCCATCCGCGCTCTGCCTTGTTTTCTCCCCGCTCCTATTTTAGGAGCGCGTTCCCAGCCCCGCCACTCTCACGTGGCCTCGCTGGGTTTGTTTCCACGCGTCTATTAAAAGACAATGCCCAGATGGGAGCACTCGTAGGAGGGTTGGGCTGGGCGGCGGGCCGGCTAATTCAGGCCTGGTAACCCTGTGTGGCCGGCTGGCAGCCTGGAAACATCCTGTTTTGGTTTCTAAAAACTCTCTGGGCAGCTCTGAGCTCATCTGTGCTGAGAAGGGCAGGGACCAGATCCGTCCCGTGCCTCGGGGGCCATTCCTGGTGGGACTGGCTCCTGCCGGTGATGCCACCTGCCCGCTCCTCGCCGGGGGCTGTGTTGTGGGGAGGTGGGTCCCAGCCAACTTTTGGGAGGCACATGGTACCGATGTGCCCCCCCCGAGCCCCATGGATGGGCAGCAAGGGGCAACCTTCACCTCCTGACCGGGGGAAGAGGAGCCCATTCTGCAGCTGCTCCCAGTCCCCAGATGCTGGTGGCCAAAGCAAATCCCCAGCACGCAGCAGTGTCCTGGCCATAGCTGGGGTTTGTGGGGTGAGTTCGGGGTCTGAGGAGCCCCTGTGTGGGGCTGCCCTCCTGGGAAGGTCCGTGGCTGGTCGAAGGAGCCTCGGCAGCTCCTGCTCACGGGCTGCTCTGCTCTGCCCGTGGGTCTTATCTGATCTATTTTCAACAGCCATCTCCAGCTTTCCCATGTCTCCTCCCGATCCCAGCCTTTTCCTCTGCCCACTGCCGTGAGCCGCTCCCCAAGGAGAGTGGCTTCAGAGCGAGTGGGAGGAACCGAGGGCTTGCTGGAGCTGGTGAGGGTGGCATGACTGATGCTGCGTCTTGTCGCTGCCAAGCTGCTGTCCCCTCCCAGCTCCAGCCCCGAGACGTGGGGACAATTTGCGGGTTTTGCCCTTTTAAGGGGAGAACTTGGCTGGGGCAAACCAACTTCCTAATCCCTGCGGTCCTTGCCCTCTGTGCTCGTTGCCCCTGGCTGCAATCCTGGGTGGAGGTGGCCGGGCGCTGCCTCTGCTCCCCCGGCCCCCAGACGTGGGAAGGCAGCATCCCGCTTGCAGTAACAACCACGCTTCTTAATCAATGTGTTCTTGAATGCCTTGGGGCTGCTCCAGGGGCCCAGGGCGGTTGGAGGGGGAGAGTTTGCTTGGGGGGTGCTGCAGGCGCTCTGCCCATGGAGCTCGGGCTGCCCTGGCCACGGGGACCCAGTGGCCAGGAGCTCCAGCTTGGCCCAAAGAGAAGACCCCCCCCAAGAGATGGAGCAGCCACGTCCGAGCCGGTCACAACCTGTGCTGTGATTTAAGCTCCCATCTTTCCTGGCCGTTCCCTCCTTTGCCAGAGGCCGCGGCCGTCACGGCAGCAGCGAACGCTTGCACCTTCTTCACCTGGTTTTGCGCAAGGCTTGTAGCCGGGCGGGAGGCACCGGTGAGGGTTCCCACCGCAGTGCGGGAGCTGGCGCTGGCGTGGGATCTCTCCTGTGAGCTTTATTGCAGGGGTGGAAGGAGAAAACTGCCAGTGGTCATGAAGGCTTGGTGCTGCAAGCGGGTTTCTGGCCATTCCCCAGCAGCTGGGGTGAGCACCTGCAAAGAAAAGCAAGGTCATTGTCACCCAGGTTACTCCTCTGTGGGACTCTGCCACCGGCCCGTGGGCAGGCTGGCAGGTCTGAGTAAGCAGCACGAAGTTCAGGGCGCTGCCAGAGGAGCGGAGGCACGTGGCTGCATCCCGGCTGTTCTCGGGGGAAGACCGACGGCCGTGCTGGGGGAGAAGCAGCAGGAGACCGAGGCAAAAAGGCAGGAGCGGGGTTTTCTTTGTGAGGCCAGCGGTGCGTCTCACCTCCTGTGTTTCTTTCCCTTGCAGGACGCACCGACATGCGGCTGGAGTGGCCAGGCAAAACACGGGGAGCGGAGAACAAAGTCCCAGCACCAGGAGCCGGCACCGGCAGCAGGCCAAGAGCACGCAGCACGCCGGCATGGCCAACGGCACGGCCAACGGCGCAGGTGAACCACTGCTCGCAGGAGGGTTGGGGGACAGAGCTCAGGGCTGCATCTTGTGGGAGAAAATGAATTTCTGCTAAGATAACAGATCTTGTAGTGCCTGGGAGTTTCCTCCCTGTGAATTGATTGATTTTTATCGATTTTACTTTTGATAAGTTGGGCAGCTCTGCAGAGCACACTGGTAGGATCTGTTCTGCCTGTTGTGAATAATTTCTGTGGCTCCTCTCTGGTGTCTCCCTGACAAAAAATACCGCATCCAGGGGTTGGGAGCGTTCAGCTGAATTTGCCCAGCAGTGTCCAGTGAAAATGTTTTGAGCTCTTTGCCCACTGAAGTGGCGAGGAGCAGCTGTCATGTTGAGCACCAGAGAAGGCACAAACCCACCTCTCAAAAGGGGCTGATTCTTATCTTTTTTTAGAAAGGTTTCTCTCGTCTTTTCTTGGGTTTGTCCACAAAGCCATAAATACCTTGTAGAGCAGGGACCGGGACCTGCTGAGTGCCTGACTACAAAGCCACAAGCGGTTTATCTGTTTTCCTTCTCTGGCTCTCATGGAGCCACCTGAGCAGTGCAGCATCTCCCGCCCCCCTGCACTGCTTTGCAGGCAGCACTGTCCTTTCTTATGCTTTTGTCAGAGACCTGGAAGAAGCAGCAGAGTACTTTGTTTCGGGTAGAAGGAAATGTTTTGTTCAACCTAAAAGGAAGATTTTTTTTTTTTTCTTTTTCCCCTGTTTCATTGGAAAAAACCTGGAGCAATGCAATTTCAATTTTGCCAAAACCCATTTTGGGAGGGAGATGGGGGAGCAGAAGGCTGACATGAAATGCTGCCTTTTGGCTGTGGCTCATGGTCTGTGCTCCCCTCTCCGGGGCCGTGGCTCGTCTCTGCCCCGTTTGGTGCAGTGTTGTACCAGAAGCGAATGCTGCACGGTGTCCCCTGTGCCCACCCAGCCCTTCCCAGTGTCCTCGCTGTGTGGGGGACACTCCCTCAGGCTGCGGACAGAGTTTTTGTTCCCGAGTACAACTTGGCTCCTTGGTTTTCGTTTGTTTAAAACATGTTTTATTGGCCCGGCCCCAGCCTCACCAGTGGCTTTATGACTGTGCTATCCTCGTCGCTGTTTACCACTCATCAACCTCCGTGTCTTCCGCAAGTCCTGTTGGTGATGATTTTATGCTAGAGGATGGGGAGATGAGTGTTTTGGGTGGCTGGGATTAGTGCTGGACACCCTGTCTTGTGTTCTGTGGAATGCCTCTAGAAACCATCCTCTTCCTCCTCAGTTTAGTACATTTTGGTGACATTATCATGTTTTTTGAGCAGACTGTTGCAAGAACATCCCCATTGCATTTGTCACTCACAGCTGTAATTTCATCTGACAATAAAAGGAGATTATTTCATGGCGTGTTTCCTCCACAGCCACATTGCTTAGCCCTAGCTGTGTTCCCCCTGGAACCCTTCCTTATCAGGTGAACTTTGGATCAGCTTTTCCCCTGCTTTGTCCAGGACTGAGATCAAACCGATCACAGTGCAGTTACCTGGGTCATTCTGCAGGTTCCCTTTGAAGATTGGCACAGCGTGGTTGAAGCTTCTAAAACCGCCCTTTCCAAGGCTTGCTAGAAATGAGTAGCAGTCAGAGACCTCCTCAGCTGAGTCTTGCAGGACTCTGGTGGAAGTTGCTGTGAGCCTGCTGACCTGGAAATCTTCATCGCCTGTAGATGCTGCCTGAGGGGCTCCTTTAGTTGCTGATGCTGTGTGCCAGGATTCCTCTGGTGCCGGAGGATGCTGTCCTGCTACCCTCCAGCTGCAAAGCAAAAGTGTCCCGAGCAGTCTGCCTCTTCTACAGAGTGTCTGTAATTCTTCAGTCTCCCGTCTGTGGGGGTTTATACTGTTGTGAGTTTTTTTTCCTACAATACTTCTAAATACTTGGGCTTGTAGGCAATACTTGGGCTTGTTGTAGTTCCCTTATGGTTTTCTGCGTTTCTCAGCTCTAACTTGTGGAGCTCTGTCTGCATCCCTTACTTCTTTGTTACTTGTTGCTGGTTTGTTTTTAATGCTTTTGCTTTGCCACTGAAGCCAGGATGTCTTGTAGCGAAAGTTATCCTCTGCTGGACTGCCAAGTCTCAGGGTTTTCTGGCTATCTAATAAATATTCGTCAAACAAATTCCCTTTCACTTTTTTGGTCTGCTTTTTCCTCCTCATCAGTTTTCTTTCTAATTTTCCTTTGCTCTCTCTCTTCCCCTTCCCTTTTCCAAAAGTCCAGTGGAATCCAGCAACATTTAGCTCTTAGCAGCGCAGCTGACTTGCTGAGCCTGGGCTTCCCTCTGCCTGTGGGGGGATGCTGCACCAGCAGTTTCTGAGCTCCTGCTCGGTACCTGAATTCCCACCAGGCATGCAGCATGTTTGCAAGTGGCGGAAGAGATGCCGAGCACAAATGCGAAGCACCCTCTGCTTTTGTCTCGGGACAAAGGCAGTGGCAGTGGTTCCCAGAGGGATCTGACTGTTGGGTGAAGGAGGTGCTGCCTTTGCTGCAGGCTGGGAGCACCGTGAGCCCTGTGCTTGGGTGGTAGCGGCTGCCACCCACCATGTGCTCTGTTTCCAGGGCTGCACGGGTGCAGTAGATCAGCCAGCCCCCCATTACCCTTTCTGGATGCTAATGTCTCTGCCCTCTGCCTTTCCAGTGAATGGAGACGCAGCGGGTGCCGCAGACCTCGAAGAGGAAAGGCCGGCGGCGGGAGCGAGCGTACCAACCCCGGCGGCATCGAGCGTGGCTGACAGCTCTGTCGCTCCTGCCCTTCCTGCCTTGACCGGCTCTGGAGAGGCAGAGGAGGCAGCCTCCGGCTCCAGCGCCCCGCCGGCCCGGGCAGCGGTGCTAGCCCTGGATGCTCTGCCCCCCGGGTAAGCTCTGCCTTCTGCTCGAGACGGTCGTTCCCCTGAGAAAGGCCAGCACGCTGGAGCGCCTGTGGCCCTTGGGGGGGGAGGCATGGCCCTGGAAGGACCAGGCTGGGGGACACACGAGCAAACTGGGGCAGTGCTGCGTGCTGGAAGGAGAGGATGTTGGAGGGAGGGGGCTGTGCTGCACCAGGGGTTGGTGGAAATGATGGTGGTCAGCAGAGCAGAGAGGGCCTGGGGGGGCCTGCCAGGGATCCCTGTGCCCCCACCCGCCTGGCACAGCCTGTCCTTCCTCCTCTGAGCCGTCTGGCTGGGGCTTGACTGTTGTGGATTCCTCCTCTGGGCCAGGGTCCGATCTGTGTCTGCTGCGGGTCTCTGGGGTAATAAACAGGGAATCGCATCTCTGCAGCAAGCAGCCTCTCGGCGTCCGTGCCCAGGGGAGCAGCAGAGTCCTCTGCTCCCCTGGGGCTGCGGAAGGGATCAGTCAGTGGAAAACGCATGAGAGAGTGAGCGTGGATTTCCAGGCAGCTCCCACCGAGCAGGAGAGCGTGAACATGCACTCCAGAGACACCGTGGAGGTGTTGGCCAGTGCTGGGGGGAGGTGGGCAGGACCCTCACATAGCTGTGCCCGTTCTTTTCCCTGGTGCGGGTGCTCCGCATCCTCCTCCTCCGTGGGACGTGGGGAAGGGGCTGGGGGGAGAGCCGGGGCTGGCTGAGCAGTGCCGGTGGGGGCGGTGGGCAGGCGCTGGGCTCAGCCCCACTCTCTGCTGCAGCTGCGTCGTTCTGCCCTTGTATTTCAGACACCTTTAACTCTGGACTGAAAACGCAAAGCGGTAAAGAGGGGGGGGGGGCGCGTTGAAAATGGCTTGTGTTTCGTATGAAGGGAGCTGTTTATTTTCCTTTGGCTGAGGCGATGCCTGGAAGGTCAGGGCCTCGCTGGTGTGTCAGTCACAGGTAATTAGGGTTAACGGCTCAGTGTGCCTTTATGCGGGGTGTGTGAGGGTTTCTGTTCTCCGGCCTGGGCGCTTCCTGTTTCCAGGCAGCTGGAAAAGTCCAGTGCTCTGAAAAAGGTCTTTATTCCAGCCAGAGCTTATGCCCCTTTCTGCTCCTACCAGGTAGACTGAAGGTCTCCTTTTCCCCACCTCTGCCCAGCCCGAGGTGGAGACAGGCTGTTGTTTCTTTCCCAGGGTGGAGAGGAGCCCGCGGGTATCTCATGATTAGGGTTTCTGGAGGCTTGGGGAGGTTGCAAGCGCTGCTTTCTAAGACACGCCAGCATTTACCTGGTCTGGCCGGGTGGAAGGGTGGCCCGTGTCCTCCTCGTGCCTCTCCCTGCGGTGCTCACGCAGCAGAAAATCATGCGTGTCAGAGCGGGGAGGAGGATAAAGCTGTTGTGCTTTGGGAGACAGCTGGAGGAGAGCAGCGAAGGGGTAGTGAGCCATCCTCCAAGGCTGAGCTTGCGGAATTTGGATCTCTGGAGACACCTTTGATTGGCACCTTGTGTATCTGTCCCTCCCTGTCCTGACCATAGGATCTGTAGGTGGTAAAGAGGGCAGCAACCCTCTCGCATGTGCTGTCCAAGTTACGCGCTCATGCTGGGCTGGCTTGGGTAGCGGCTGACCTGCTCGGTCAGGTGGAGACCAGGTATCAAGGTCTTCCCAGGTGAAGGAGAGCGGAGAATTGAGTCCATTGAGGTCTCCACAGTGCGAGCTCTGCCCTGAGAGCTGCCAGACCAGGTTCTGGGCTAATAGGGAATTGCTGAACAGGGATTGCAGAAAACACTGTGGCCCTGGGGTGGTATAAACGAGCTTCTGGGGATCTCTTGAGACCTGATCTAGGGCAGCTGATTTTTGGCTGGCTCACCGCACCAGGGTATTGCTTCAACTAGTGGTTTGGGGCCCAGCTTGGGAGATGGGGATGCGGCTGGCTGGTTTGGTGGAGGCAGCGATGTCTCAGGCAGAAGGGATGCAGACGAAACCAGGCCACTTCAGCTCTGGCAGCAGCGTGCTCCGCAGAAAGCGGTGCAGGATAGCCCCTCGCTGGCCCAGCTCCTGCGGGGCTGGCTGCGCAGAGAGCGCTGTGGAGCCCATCAGTGATTGCTCTTGCTCTGCCGCTTGCAGGAGCAACGTCTCCTGCAGAGCTGCCAGTCGCTCCGGCGCTGAAGAGCTGGAAAGCCGTCGTGTCCGTCCTGCTTTCTGCATGAGCCCTGCCTCGTTCTCCGAGTGTCTCCTTTCATCCACGGGAGCGTGGAGAGCACTCGGTTTCCCTGCAGCCTCTGGAGGGGTCGCAGCTTTTCCTAGCTGCGTGTGCCGAGCCCCAGCCTCCCTGCTCGTGCCGGGCTGCGTGCAGATGGAGTCGAGAGTGGCTGGGTTCATGTGGGGATTCAGAGCTATTTATTCTGCTCAGATAGCTGTCTCTGAACATCTGCACCAGATGTGGCAGGCACAAAGGCATCTCTCACACAACTGGGAGTCTGTTCTAGGGACTGGACGGTGCTGGAAGGTGTTCTGAATAATTCCAGCCCCGACAGTGCCCAGAACCTCCTTCACAGCCTCCTGGCTTGGGCAGAGCGTGTTTCCTTGCGAAGAAGCCGGTGAGCGTGTGTGGCACAGGAGCAGCCGGTCGCAGCGCTCGAGGCCTTTGGCGTGGGGTCCCGGTTCTCACGTAGGGGTTTCCGAGCGGACCGATAGCGAAAGGGGGGAGGGCACAAGAGCCGCTGGCTCCTGCATCTGGTTCCTATCAGTGATGATCCTGCGCGGGGGACAGATGGTCGTTAGCGCGGTGTGTATACACAGCGCTGTCTCGCCCGTACAAAGAGGTACATTATGCTGCCTGGCAGAAGGCATGGGGCTGTGGTTTCTTACATAAGGAGGGCGTTTTGTTTGGACTGCAGGGTTGCCTCAGCGCTGCCACTTTGCACCGTCCGTGGCTCCCCGTATCCACTGCCGTTGCAAGCCTTGCGGGCAGTCGGAGGGGAGCTAGCGGGGGCCGACACGTCGCACGCTTCGTGCTTGCAGCAGTGGTGCGTGTGGGTGAGAGCTCCCACCGTCTAGCGCTTGCTAAACCGCTGATCTTCCTCGCTGGTGGCGATGTGGCAGCAGGCACGGGGGAGGAACGCCGGCTGGACTTAGGGTCCCCAGAGGAAGAGCCCGTTGTCGTGCGTCTCCCTGAGCTGTGTCCCTCGTGGGATGGCAGACGGGATGCGGGGGAAGCCTGTGAAGAGCTGGGCAAGGTGGTCCGAGCAAGGATGGGTTGCCCCCAGTGCCCCTGTCTCTCAGGCCGTTGCTGTGTGTCAGCAATAATAACAGTTCATCACAGCTTGCTGTTTAACAGCAGTGATTCGCTGTTTGTAGGGCGAGGCAGCCCTCAGCAAATTTACTTTTCAGATCACCAGGGAGCTGCTGACCTGAGGAGCATGTGAGCTCGTCGCCTGTTTGTATAGGGTGTGAGACGGGGATGGAGGACATCAATCAGTAGCTCAATCCTGTGTGGCTCTTTGCAGTTCACGAGGGCACCCAGAGGAGTATCTGAGGGATCCAGAAACCCTCTGCCCTGGAGGAGTCCTCATCGTGGGATTTCTGCTCTCTGCAGCCACAGAAATGGTACCTGGGAGCTTGAAAGCCTCTTGTCATAAAGGACTTCCAAGTCCTCAGAGCCATATTGATTTGAGAACCTGTTGTTAATGAGTGTGGAGGACCTGTCCCCTCCAGTAACGACTGCTGGCACCACTGGTTCTGCGTGCACAAGACTGAGGTCCTGTTCATCTCTGAAGCACCGCATGTCAGCGTGGACAGAAAGGGTGGGACATGCGACTGGGGTTGTCCTCGCTGTAAGCGAGCAGTGCTGTGGTCTCTAGGTCCATCCAAAGGAGGCCATTATGTACAACTGACCTGGGAAAGATGGTGCTTAAAGGGTTTTCGTGGGATGCTGACTCCTGCAAAGTCTCGTGAGTGGAGTTGTGCCTTGGAGTTTTGTTTGTGAATAGCGTTCCTCCACCTGAGCCTTGTGCTGGGTCCGTATCTGGTTGCTGGTGGCAATTCGAAGCACCTGCAGTGCGAGTCTAGGAAGGGGCTTCCCAAAACTCTGCCTGCAGTAGGCAGCTCTCCAGCCAGCAGCACTTCCACAGCCCTGCCTCCTCCCTGAAGATGCCTGGGGACCTTCTGCTGTCCATCTCATGGGGTGGACATGCTTGTGTCTTCAAGAAATCCCAGCTATGCTGATTATCTCTTTGGAGATTTCAATCTTTTTTTAGTTGTCCTGCTGCTTTTATGCTCATGAAGCACCGAGTTCATCATTAGGGAACAGGAGACTTGAGGTGTTTCCCCTCTGACAGCACCCAGCGCTGCCCGGGGGTAACCAGGGAAAAGGGCTGACCATGGGCTGGGGAGACAAAGGTTTCTTGATGCCAGAGCAGCACCGGGTAGTGCCGGCTCTGCTCTCACATGGTCACTCCTTTGGCAGTGTTACGCTTGGCAGCCTCTTGCTGTCAAAGGTGTACAGGTGCAGTAGGTCCTGCCTTGGACTCTTTCCATCAGAGATAACCACTGGTGTCCCTAGATCTGTTCTAGGGATGAGAAAGATCCAGCGCTGCTGACTGGTAGCAACATCTGCTGATGTTACCTGGTCTCTGCAGATGCATTAAGTTCACAGTGCTTTTGAGAAGCCCATAGGAGCGAAGCCAACAGCTCTGATTTGGGTTAGACAGTCTCTCAGCTAAATCCTGAGCCTGGCATTCACATTTCCCTCCTGCTTTCAGGGAACTGAAACTCTTATCTTGGAGTGCAAGATTGCCTTCTGCCCAGGGCAGGGGTTTTTCAGGCTGCCCGCATGGCTGCTGGACTGTTGGGGTCCCCAGCTGACGGCACGCTGCCAGGGCTTGGAAACACGGCTGAAGCTCTCCCCGTTTCTGCCTTCCCACCTCTTTCGAGAGCGGTGTCGAGGCTGAGATGCACGCGACCTGTGGCCGCAGCAGGTGTGTGGTTGTGGCCGAGGTCACTGTTTGGTGGCTTCATCGTCCCCTGGGGAGGTTTGAGGGTGAGCAGGGACGGTGCGAGCCCGGGCAATGGGGTGTTAGCGCTTAGAGCATCCCCTTCCCAAGGGCTGCTTGCTTTCTGCAAGCCCAGATTTGTTCCCTTGCTGTCACAACAGAAGCTAGTATATTAACTTCCGAGGGCTTTTAGTGGTGATTAATTGAGACTGAAGATTGAATTGGGAGAGGGACCCGTGGGAGCAGAAGTGTGGCAGGAGAACACTTTATCTGTCAGCAGCTGCCGGCTCACCTCTCTCTGTTGCAGAATAAAAGCTGACAGGAAAGCACGGTGCTCCACGGAGCTTTTACCTTTGCCAGGGCATACACTTTCATGAATGAATTAAGGCAAAGAATGGTTTGCAGTGTAGTTGTGTAAAGCCAGGCCTCCCTATCACACCGGCTCCCCTTAGGGGCCACCTCCGAACCGAGTGCCTTGTGGCCACGCGATGTTTTTAAGCAGTATCTGTCAGCACTGAGCAGGAGGGCGGCCAAGGAGAAAATTCAGCCCCAGCCCAAACTCAAAGGCTCCTCTTTAAAGATGTATTAAGAGAAACCAAAAAAAACTACATCAAAAACTCACAGGACATAAAACTGACCCTGTGTGAAATCTTA
Source organism: Harpia harpyja (assembly GCF_026419915.1). Lineage (NCBI taxonomy): Eukaryota > Metazoa > Chordata > Aves > Accipitriformes > Accipitridae > Harpia > Harpia harpyja. The sequence goes on along the minus strand of NC_068948.1, from coordinate 1,267,402 downwards.
TGCTGACCCTCCTACTTTCTGGAGGAAATTAGGAATTTATGCTCCAAATTATGCCTGTTTTCAGAAAGCAGACTGCTGCAGCACCTCTCCGATAGTCTTGATCTAGCAAGCCAAATAATTGCCATGTAGACCTGCTGTCATTCTTTGTTTTAAATAAAGGTTAGAACACTGTAGCTAAGCAATGCGAGGAGGTAGGCTTGCTAATCCACCCGATGCAGCTCTCTGGACGTTCTTGGTAATAAGGTGATTATTAATTATGCACAGCTCACTGATCTGTCGGGGAGGCTTGGCTGCACAGCTGCAGTCCGAGTCTTTGGGCACACACGCAAACAGTTTTCCTAGGCAGGCTGTTTGGGCGTGATTTAAAATAGGCAAAGGTGCCTGTGTCCTACGAGGAGCAGTGTTCCGGCTCTTGCTGCCCTGCAGATGCAGGGGCTGAGACTGCTGGATCCATGTTGCTTGTTCCAGCTGAGCCCCTTCGCTTCATCTCTGTGTCTGAGGAGAGGACAGGCGCAGTCTCGTCTGCCTTGGGTTTCCTCCACGTCCTCTCCTGAGGGGTGGTCCTCTCCCCAGCTGGCCCTGGAGCGGTGGGGACGGGTGCCCGGGGAGCCCTGCAGTGGGATGCTGTTTCTCTGGCTGGCATCGCAGGGGGCAGATTTTTTTGGTAGCTCCACCTCAGCCAGGGTTTGGTCTCTGTGCTAGCAAGTATCAACTGTTTCATCATAATTTTTTTTTTTTCTTGCAGGTGGGAACAGCGAGAGCTGCCTAATGGTAGGGTCTACTATGTAGACCATAACAACAAGACCACCACATGGGAGAGACCTCTTCCTCCAGGGTAAGGGGCTCTGGGGGCAGCTGGCATCTCAGATACTGAACTAACTCGTTGTAGCAGATGCACGGGAGTCTGCATGAAAGTGGGGAAGGTGGCAGGAAGGTCTTTTCATTCCTAAAAAGAAATGGGGTGAGATGACCAAATGTTTACAGGCCTGAAAACACATGCTGTATCCTGAGAAAGGTCTTTTCAGTATTTGCAAAGAGGAAAAGGCCTTCCAGTCTGCTGCGTTTTGACCCTCTGTTAGAGGATTATTTTTTTTTAAACAGTCCACAGAAATCACTGAACTGTTGAGCAGCAGTGCAACCACTTGTGGGCAGAGCAGAGGGGTGGGCCTTTGGGATGGGGTGCCAGCAAAGTCCCCCTGAGGACCAGGAGAAGGGAGAGGGTGGACCTCATGTCGCTTGGAAAAACAGATGCTTCTGGATGAGGGCTGAGCTCCTGGTGAGCAGAAACAGGCATGCTCAGTGTGCCCCAAACCCGGAGCTGGACCCTGGAATCTCTCAGAGGGGCCTCTTATGTTCTCAGCCATGTTGGGGTCTGCTTATGCTTGAGAAGAGCTCAGCTCCATGAGACCTGCAAGAAGCACTCTGCAAAACTCATGTCGAGGAGGGCCATGCTTTTATTTGCAGGAGTAAACAGTCTTCAGGTCATAAAGGCTGTACACAGCCCTGGGGACCACATGCTTTCCAGAAGCTTGTTGAATTCTCACCTCTTTGTGCTCCTAAAAGCAGAGAACTCGATACAGCCAAACTGTTGTTGTTCTCTAGACTGAGCTTGTTCAAGGCTGGAATGACTGAACTGTACTTTAACCACCAATGTAACGTGTGAAAATGAAATACAAACCCGTCCTGTTTTCCTCCACGGGAGCCTCCAGGTTCCTGTGGGCACACACTACCTCCAGTTAAGCTGTGATCTCTGCAACTGCTTTCTGATCCTGCAAGAGCTTGAAATCTGAAATCTGTCTGGTGTTAAAAGAGGGAGGCTGCTACCTGGAAAGATAGGTTTGGGAGTACCCCAGGTGTGCTCCTTCCCTCCCACATAGGTCTCCAACCCAGTGCCTTGCCTCTGTCGGAGGTCAGCTCTCTTGGAGGAATGCTTACGGCATCCTGCTGAGAACTCTGCTAGTGTCTAGGCTTCATGTGCCCTTGCAGGGAGCTGCTTCAAGTCTTACTAGTCTTTTGTATTTCCTTCTGGTGGATCTTTGCCCAAAAGAGTCCCTTCAACTGTGAAACTGGTGGTTGTGCTGGAGCTGGGAAGGGAGCCCTCGTGTTAAAGGGTATCTTAGTCTTGTGAGAGGCTTCTCGTGAGAAGTGTGTGAAGTCAGCCTGTAGTGTCAGAGTGAAATGAAACATCACGGTCTCCATAGCTGGACCTGTGGGCCCAGGCAGCTCTCGGGTCTTCCCCCCTTGGAGAGGACTATGAGCTGCTCTTCTCACCTGCGTTTCTGAGAGGCAGAACTTGACCACAAATCCTCTGCCGAGCCACTGCATGGGGAGCACGAGGGGAGCGTGGCAGCTGGGGAAGCGGCTCGCAACTCCGTGCTCCTCTCAGTCACGCTTTCAGCACGTTCTGGGGCAGCAGCTGGATATTCTCAAGCTGCTGCTGTGCATCCAGGGTGCCGGGGGCAGCCCTCGGACAAGGGCAAGGGGAGGTTCCAGTGTGTACCACCGTGGTCTGTGCCTTCTGCTGTGCCTCCTGACCTCTCCGGGGTTTCTTTCTGCTGCCTTCACGCCAGCGTTTATACTGAGCTGCCACACGGCAGCTGGAGGCACCTGCCAGCAGGACCTGCCGAGCTGTCCGAGGACACACAGCGATATCTTCCTCTGGTGTTCCCAGGTGGGAGAAACGCGTGGATCCTCGAGGCAGGTATTACTACGTGGACCACAACACCCGGACCACCACGTGGCAGCGCCCCACGGCCGAGTACGTCAGGAACTATGAGCAGTGGCAGTCCCAGCGAAACCAGCTCCAAGGAGCCATGCAGCAGTTCAGCCAAAGATTCCTGTACCAGGTGAGCGCCAGGGGTGGTGGTGGGGGGGGTCTCGCCTGGCTCCCCCACCAGTCTCACCCGGGCTGGCCTGGGAGACACGGAGTGTGGGGAGGCACTTGCTGGGCTGCGTGGGGTCTGTCGACTCGGCGAGTGCAGCGGAGCAGTGCTCGGATGGGAGAGCTCACAGGCTCCTCTGCTGCATGCAGAGAACCACGTGGGAGTAACTTTCTTTTTATAAAACAGCTTGCACAGCCCCGAAGGGTGGTGGGACATGCCCTCAGCAGTCTGTCCCCGGTGTCCTTTCAGTGTCAGCGTGGCTAGGCCCATGCTTTCTCCCGTGGCTCCCATCAGCCGAGCCTTGCCGCTGACCCGCGAGGCTTGCGGAACTTGCTGCGTGCTGTCAGAGCTGGGCATATGCTGAGGAAGCCGTGGGAGCCTGGTCTGTAGCGGGAGGGGAGGCTCTTGGGGGGCTGAGCTCATCCCTCGCCAAGTCACCGCTGGGCTGAGGACAGCGTGGTTGGGTCCTGGGAGGCAGCAGGAGTCAGCAGCTGTGGCTGCAGGCCCAGGGTACAAGTGCTGACATGGTGAGGGGCTGCAAGAGCCAGCGGACCGGAGAGCACAGGGAACGAGCACCGCTGGGCTTGGCGAGCTTCCTCCTGCTTTTTCTGCTTCTTCCCCTTGTTCCTGGTTTGGGCTGAGTCGCCGCGTTTCCTCGCTCGGGGAATGGTCTCTCGACAGCCCCGCGGAGCAGTCGCTCCTGGGCAGAGACCGCTCTTGTCCTGGCTTCGCCTTTGCTGCTGGAGCTTGCACCCGGCTTGCGGTGGTGGCGAGCACCCTCTGATAACCAGGATGGTGCTGGTGGCCGTTGTGCTGCGGGGCGAGCAGCGCTTGGGAAAGAGCTAGGCTGGAGTGTTTCCACCTCCCGGCGCAGCGATGTCCCAGTGCTCTCCGCCGTCAGCTGGCCCCGTGCCTCGCAGAGGCCGTGCCGCCGTGGAAAACACGGCTCTTGCCAGGCGGCGGGGAGGTCTGGTGGGGCAGGTGCGGGGCGAAGGTGGGCAGAGCAGAGCGACCAGCTTCTCATCGATGTTTTGCTCCTCTTGGAGAAAGCCGGGAGGTTGACGTGTCCCAGCAGCGCTGCTAGCGCTGGTGCGAGCTCTGTGCTCCAGCAAGGAGCTTGGATGCTCTCTGGGAGGGGGGTGCAGGCAGAGCAGTTGTGCAAAGTCCGTCCTGCGTGAGACACAACTGGGGCTGCTCCCCGGGGGTGCGGGAAGCTGCTCTGCCCCTCTCCTCCCCCTGCCTGTCTCTCCACCACCCCTTCCAAGCCTCGCGGTGGGAGCTGGACCACCGCAGCTTTGCAGCCCGCTGCCTGCCCGTGCTCCTCGGCACCCCGTTCGCAGGACCGCTGCGGAGGGGTACGCGGGAGGGGGCTTCCACCGGAGGCCAAACTGGGCTCCGGGCCTGTCGCTCGCTCCCATCTCCACCAGCGCCAGCCTTGGAGCCGCTCCAGTGCTGTGCGACTCACCCTGGCCGGGCTCCGCAGAGTGCAGAGGGAGGGACTGGCGCTCCAAATTTAGCCTGATGAAACGATTGTACTTTTTTTTTCGAGCTCCCCGCTGCCAGCGGTGATGGCTCCTGCTCTGCCTCCTTCCCCGCAGGGGCTTTCTGCTTTGCCTTGCCCTCCCGTCTCCAGCATCCACCTGCCCTCCTTGCCGGGAGAAGGAGGGTGGGGAGGTGATGAGCAGCACTGCAGCCCCGGGCGATGCAGAGCCCTCTCCACGCAGCCCCTGGGAGAAGCTGCAGCTCGGGGGGCCGGGGTGCAGCCAGGGACCCCTCTGCCTGCAGGTGCCTTGGTGCTGCAGGGCTCGCCGGGCTGTGCCCGCACGCAGCATCCCTTGCACCAAGGGGTCTTGCCGGCGCGAAGAGCCAGCTTGTTCCCGGGGGCTGTGGAGAGCTGCAGGAGGGGGACCTCTGCCCCGGGCTCTTGTGTCGCTGCCCTGTTAGTTTTAATTAGTTATTTTTAGGTCACAGTGAGGTGATACCTCTGGACATGACTCGCTGCATCTCTGTCCAGCCTGTCTGGGCAGGGAGGAGCGGAGACTGCCCCGACTCCGAGGCACGCCGTGCCGGACTGGCCGCTGCCCGGGCAATGCCTCCCGTGCCCCGTCCTGGCACATGGGGGTCGGGTACAAGAGACGAAGCTCGGAGAGGCACGGGCTGTGCCAGCCCCGTCCCCGACGTGCCCCCGGACGTCCCCGGGGTGCTGGGCTGCCGTGGGGCACCCCGAGTGCCGGTGTCTGTCTCGGAGTGGGGTTCGCGGGCAGGAGGGACGGGTCTGGCCGTGGGTGGCATTTCCTGAGCCCAGGCTGAGTCCGATCCCCAGCCCAGCGCGGAGGGCTGGGACGCCGGCCCCTCTCCGGCAGCGGCTGGGTTTCAGGAGGTGCAATGAGAACGCCTTTTCGGTAACAATGCGTTTCTTATTTAACCGTCAAAAGCACTCGCAGGCCACCTCCTCCCCTGAACCCCCAACTGTCGGGGCTGCGCCTCCATCCCCAGGGACCTCCAGCGGAGCTGGAGACGGGGGGCTCACGCACGCAGGGGCGGCCGGCCAGCCCGCTCCCCCTCTCCTGGGGCATCCCCCGGTTCAGGCTGGGTGACGGCCATCGGCTCTGCCCACCCTGGGGAGGAGGAGGAAGAAGAAGAAGAAGAAGAAGAAGAAGAAGAAAGGTGCTTTGTGTGGTGGCCCCCAACCTGCTTGGGGGGGTGGCGGGGTGCGGAGCCGCCCGTCTGCGTGGGATGAATGCGGCCTCAGTGCAAGCGCATCCCTCGCCCAGCGCCCTGCCCGGGGAGGAGGGGGCCGCTGGCCCGCCAGGAAGCGCTGGGCGTGGACAGGGCTTGTGGGAATGATTTCATTGGAAAGGCCTGCGATATTTTTTCCCCTCTTGTGTGTGGTTCTTGGAGGAGGCTGGAGGTGTATCTGGTGGGGACAGCCGGCAGCAGCCGAGCAGCCGCGCACATCTGGACCCCGCCGAGCCGTCCCGCTCCCCTCCGTGCGGCACAGCCCCTGCCCCACCGCCCCCTTGGCTGCCCCAGCCTCTGTTTAGTTTGTGCTTTTTTTTTTCTTTCCCTTTTTTTTTTTTTAACCCCCCTTGAGTGTGCAAGTTGTTTTGCTTTTTTTTTTTTTTTTTTTTTTTTTTTTTTTTTTTAGTTCTCTGGGAGCTGCGGGCCAAGGGGAGGCGAGTGGGAGTGGGGGCTGCACAGCTCACCTCCATGCTCCACTCTTCCCAGGCGTCCCTGCCCTGGTTTTTATTTTGTGTTTTTGCCCTCTCTGTTGTCTCTAGTCGTCCGGCGCCCCGTCCGACAATGATCCTCTCGGTCCCCTTCCTCCTGGCTGGGGTAAGTACTGAGCCATCTCACCTGCCCGCTGCCGCGCTCACCGGACAGCCCCGATGGGGACGCTCCTCCGTCACCCGGAGCGGGACCCTGCCCACCCCGCGGGGAGGACCGTGCTGTCAGCAGCTCCTTTGCTTCCATCCCTGGCATTAATGGGGAACGGTGGCTGGGGAGCCAGCGTTCCCCATGCTCTGCTGCATGTGGGGCTGAGTCTGCCTGTGATTAGCACGATCTCTGATTTGAAATCCAGCTTTTTTTCCTTTTTTTCCCCTTTTCCTGGAGGAGTTCCCAGTCTCTCTCAGCTGCTGAATGCAGAAGTGCTTGTGGTTGTTCTTTGGACGGGGGGAGAGGTTGGGGATCCAACTCCTCGCTCGTCCCCAGACCCTTCCTCTGCTGAGCAGGGATCCATCCCGCTGCCGTGCGTGTCTCCCGGGATGCTCTGCCCCAGTCCGCAGCGGGGCTGGGAGCTGGCAGGAGCGGGGCTGGCTGTCCCGGCCCCATGGCCCAAGCATCGTGTGCTGGGACGTTTTGAAAGGTCTCTGTGCCATCCCCAGGGCAGGGAGGTCTCCCTCCATGGCGAGAGCATCCCTGGAGAGGGCAGGCTGGGATGCTCGTGGGTGCAGACGGGCTGTGCTGTGCCAGGCAGGGTGGGCAGGAGAGGGGTTAAAACTGCAGGGAGCTTGGAGCAGGGCAGAGGGGGCCCAGGCTGCTAAGGGGGTCTTCAAGGGCAGGGTCTCGATGGGGACGATGCTGGAGCCTTTGCAGCTGCACTGGGTGGCCCAACTCCTGCATCAGCGAGGAGAGGGGCCCCGTCCCCAGCGTCAGACTGGGGCAGACCCTGTGGGAGGCACGGTTCTGTGCGGGGCTGAGCACCCTGGGGTGGCAATCCCCAGGATGGATGGGGTCCCCAGGATGGACGCAGTCCTGGTCATCGTACGCGGGGTCTTCCAGAGCCACGGCGTGGGGGCTGCTTCCTGCGGTCCGGGAGCGAGACGGAGCGAGGGGGGCTGCGGTGGCCGGGAGGTGACAGGGGAGCGTGCGTGCAGGGCGTCCCGGCCGGCATGGAGCAGGGCCGTGCGTGGGGGGAGTGACGCAGGCACGTGGAGGGAGGAGGCGTGTTGCGTGTGGGGCACGCGTGTTGGTGGGGAGGCAGCGAGCGTGCGTGGGAGCGTGCAGGGGGGTGGCTGGCGAGAGGCAGAGCGGCGTTGGCAGGCGTGCAGGCGGGACGAGATGGGGTGGGCACGGGTGCCTTGGGGGCTGGCGGGGTGGAGAGTGGGATCGCGGTGGTGCCCAGCCGCGGCTGGGAAGCTCTTGCCGTTCGGAGTGTGCAAATAGTGTCGGGAGGGTGTGTTGGGAAGGGGGTGCCCGGGGAAGTGTGTGGAGGCTGCCGGCACAAGACGGGGGTCGAGCAGCGGTGCTGGTGTGAATGGCATGGGTGTTTTATGCCTGCGTGCGGTAGGAGGAGGGGTATGCGTGTGCGCGTGCGTGTGTATGCGTGTGCAGCACACGCTGGGAGCATGAGCTCTGCACCGGCAGCAGGGCCACGCAGGGAGTTCGGACGTGTTTGAGAAAGCACCCGCAGATCTGCCTGGAGGGATGCTGCGCTTGCAGAGCGCTGCGTGTCCGAGGCGGGCGCATGTGCCGCCTGCCCAGCGAGGTGCGTGGCCGAGCACACCTCTTGTGCCAGCCTGGCAGCGCGTTGGCAGGGCCCGACTCGGCTGTGGCATCTCCCAGTGTGCTGGCCTTGGGGGCACTGGAGAAAGCTGGCCTTCCCTGGAGGTGCGGCAGCTTGTGCGTGTAGAAGAAACGTAGGGTTTTTTTATACTGCCTTTTCCAAATGAGCCGGGGCAGTGCCAGCAGGGAGGTGGGATGGGGGAACTGACAAACTTCTCATGAGCTGGGAAGAGGAGGGCTGTTCCCGGGACTGCGGGTCAGCGCTGGCCAGGGCACTCCAGCTAACGCTTCCTCTCTCTTTTCTCTTAGAGAAGAGACAGGACAATGGGCGAGTGTATTACGTGAACCACAACACACGGACCACCCAGTGGGAAGACCCTCGCACGCAGGGGTAGGCAGCCTGTGGGGAGAGCAGGGAGGATGCTCGTGGTTTCGGAAGGTCTGTGCGATGGGCTACTGAGTGCTGAGAGCTGGCCATGCCGGGGGACCGAGCCCCGAGACGGTCCTGCAAGCTGCAGTGCTGGGGAGGTGAAAACACTGAGAGCTGCAGGCAGCGCTGGAGACCAGGGGGATTGGGCATTGCGGGGCAGCTATCCGGCTTGTGGGAGCTGAGGGTAGAGGTGAGGAAATCCCTGTGACTGAGGAGCAGGCGATGAGGAAGACTGCAGGGCTTTCTGGGCAGAAAGAGGTGTTTTCTTCTCACCCCGTCACCTTCCCGCAGGGGTCTGCTTGGGCTCCCAAGAGCTCAGGGTTGTGGCTCTCCAGAGACCTGGCCCAGGTCTCCCCCGAGACCACCTCTCCTGCAGATAGAGAGCGAAGCCGTAGCTTTTGCTGGTCCTGGCTGTGGCCAAGCGTGCAGCCCGGGCAGGGCTCCTGTCTCAGGGCGCAGGCGGGTGCTTGCTCACCCTGTACTATAAATCCTTCCTTTTGCCTGGCACGCAGCTGCAAATTGAAGGTGGTCCCCAAGGGTAGCAATTTGGAGGGCCGCGGTTCAGGATGAGAGATGCCTGAGGTGCCTGCCCGGTGACCCCTTCCTTGTCGGCAGGATGATCCAGGAGCCGCCGCTGCCGCCCGGCTGGGAGATGAAGTACACGAACGAGGGCGTGCGCTACTTTGTGGACCACAACACTCGCACCACCACCTTCAAGGACCCGCGCCCTGGATTCGAGTCTGGGTAAGCGCTTTTGGGCTGGGGTCCTCACCCTGCAGCCGGGCTGAACGCTGGGAGCTGGGACTCGAGCTGCCTGTTGCAGCTCGTGCCTCCCTGCGGGGAAGCAGGTCGGCTTTGTTGCAAAGACACCGAGTAGCGGATTTAGGGCCTCACATTTGGCTCTGACGGAGGTGGGCTGCGCCCCAGAGATCTTCCTCCTGCCTGGCAGGCGATGAGGCTGCTGGGGCCGGGCAGCTCACACCTGGGCAGGCGGGGATGCTGAGCTAAGCCCCGTGCTGTTTTTGCAGGAGCAAACAGGGTGGCTCCCCAGGGGCGTATGACCGGAGCTTTCGCTGGAAGTACCACCAGTTCCGCTTCCTCTGCCACGTGAGTAGAGCGGCGGGAGGGCCCCAGCAGCTCAGGACCTGCTGAGCCTCAGGGCTGGATGGGTGCATGGACAGCCTGACCCCGTGGGCAGGCGTGGGCGAGGAGAGCCGCTGTGCCAGCTTGCACAAAGCCTCGTGTCTCTCCTTGCTCGTAGTCAAACGCGTTGCCCAGCCACGTGAAGATCAGCGTTTCGCGACAGACGCTCTTTGAGGACTCCTTCCAGCAGGTGAGGAGGTGCCAGGGCCGCAGAGCCCGGGGAGGTGAGGAGGTGGCCCTCGCACCGGCCCGCGGTGACGCTTCCCCTCGCTTCTCCCCAGATCATGAACATGAAGCCGTACGACTTGCGGCGTCGCCTGTACATCATCATGCGAGGAGAGGAGGGCCTGGACTACGGTGGCATCGCTAGGTGAGTGCTGGCGTGCCGGACCGCGTGCCTGCTGCTGGACAGGGCTGTGCCCTGCCTGCGGTGTGAATCCCTAACGGGCAGTACAGGCAGGGGAGTCTGTCCGGCAGCTGCACTCGGGGTCCCTAGCCTTTCTGCAGTGCCTGCTTGGGCAGAGGAGCCCAGGGGTCTTCAAAGGGGAAGCAGTGTGAGTTTTAGGAATGGTGGAACACCCTGAAAGCATCGCACCAGGCTGTCCCTGGCACAGAGAGGGCTGGGGGACCCAGCTGGGGCTCTCCTGCTGCCCCCGGGGCGTGGGGGCGGTGGGTCGAGCGGCCTCTTCTCCCTGCAGCCCACCTTGGCAGCCAACAGGCTCTGGTGTTTCTCAGGACTGTCGGTGCGTGCAGAGGCAGACGTGGGGTGATGCAGTTGCTGCAGCAGCTGCCTGCCCCAAGGATGGTGTTACCACAGAGTGTGTGGGCTGCGTCTTGGCTGGAGGGGGGGGTCCTGCGTCCCCACGAGCCACCGCTGGCTCGCTCGGGGCGTCTGCCTTGGTGCTGGGCTAACGCTTCCCCCTGCCTGCCTGCCGCCCCGGCGTTCGTGCTGCCGTGCTCTCGCCCACTCCTCCTTTGTGGTGCTGCTGCCCCCGGCTCTGGTGCAGGGGATCCTGCTCTCCGCCTCTCTCTGTGTCCTGCCAGTGGTTTTACCCTATGGTAGGTTACGTCATGCTGTTCTACCACAGGGTAGAACCACGGACGGGATGCCGGGGCTGCCTCTGCGTCCGAGGACTCCTGTCTCCCTGTGCGACTGGGGGAAGCAAAGCCAGGACGGTACCCGTCCTGTGCTGCTTTGGGCTCGGGATGCGGGTCCTGCGGGGAGCCTGTGCGGGGAGGCTCAGGGTGTGTGTGCACAGCTGGGGGGGGTGTACAACAGCCTGTGTGTGCGTGTACGTGTACGACAGCCTGGGTGGGACTGAGCCGTGTGATGCCTGCCGGGATCCCCGGTGCTCTGAGCGGGGCCTCTGGCAAACCAGGGTGTTTCTTACTGGTGTCTCCAGAAGCCCTTCACAAACCACGCACAGCACCTCTGGGGCGGAGGACACCCTCGCCAAGTCACACCAGGGCCCAACACTCGCGCCGGCACCCTGAGGAGACGGGCACCTGGTTTGTGCGGGGTGTGCTGTGGAGGAGCGTGGCTGTCCCCTCCGCCGGGGCGCAGCCCCCGGGCACCCCGGCTCCTTGAGCCGCTCGTCACCGCGCTCCCCCTTCCTCTCACCCCAGGGAGTGGTTCTTCCTCCTGTCCCACGAGGTGCTCAACCCCATGTACTGCCTCTTCGAGTACGCCGGCAAGAACAACTACTGCCTGCAGATCAACCCTGCCTCCTCCATCAACCCCGACCACCTCACGTACTTTCGCTTCATCGGCCGCTTCATCGCCATGGTAAGAGCCCGGGGAGGCGACGGGAGACAAGATTCTTCGTTCATGTCCCCCCCCCATGGAGCACGGGCCTTGCGGGGGACGGGGGGGCGAGGCGAGGCGAGGGGCAGCTCAGCATGCCATGGCTGTCCCCAGCTCGGCACTGTTGCCCTCCTTAAGCCCCGTCTCGCTCCGGCGTGGGTCCATGGGAGATGGGCCGTGGAGGGGATGCTGTGGGGAAGGCTGCGGGGTGATGCATTTTAGATCCAGGGGATGGCTGTGGGGCTGGAGGGGACCTGGTTTCCCAGGGGCTGTGTGGTGGGGATGGCTCCAGGTCTTTGGCTGCCACCCCAGGTGCTGTCGGGTCTGCAGCTCCGGGGACTATTTTTAGCCCCAGCAGTGTGAGATTTTCCAGCTGCCCAAGCCCCAGAGCGGCTCCTCCCGTTCGTCTCGCATTCCCCAAGGCCAACGTGCTGCAGGTCGCCTAGCCCTGGGCGGGCAACGGGGCTGGCAGGGGCTCCCCGAGCTTGGGGAAGGGTCCCTGGCCCCTGGCCCTGCGAGGTGTGCGCGGGAGGCGGCTGCGTGCTGCTCAGGTCCCTGCTCTGTCCTGCCCTGCCCTGCCCTGCGCGTTGCAGGATACCAATAAAACCCCAGACTATTACTCACCGCTGGGCTGTTCTAGACAAGCGTCTGCATTATTTTTGGCTGCCTTTGCCTTGGGGCTCCTGGAAGCCAGGGATTCAGGGAAGCCGCAGCACAGCTCTGTTTAAACAAGTGCTCTTAATAGAGCTGTGAGGGGAGAAGGAGACGCGGTGGAATTCGCAGTGGGGAGGGGAGAGGGGCTGCGAGCACACCCGCACCGGTCGGGCCGCCCCCGGGCAGCGCTGTCGGGGGGAGCCCGCTCCTCCCCACCGCGTTTGCCAGCCGGGAGTGAATGCCACAGCTCTGGGACCCCGGGAGCGATTCCCTTTTGCCCTGCGGCTGCCCCAGTGGGGCAGCACTGTCTCGCCCCGCGGGTCTGTCCTGGGGTCCCCCGTGACCTGGCGTCACCTCCCCGCCGCAGGCTCTGTATCACGGGAAATTCATCGATACCGGCTTCACACTGCCCTTCTACAAGCGGATGCTAAACAAGCGGCCCACGCTGAAGGACCTGGAATCCATCGACCCTGAGTTTTACAACTCCATCGTCTGGACCAAGTGGGTGCCCCGCGCTGCCTCCTGGCCTGAGCCTGCCCTGCCGTGGGGGAAGCAGCGTTCTTCCCCACGGCCCCTCGCTGCTGCCGGGTGCCTCTGTCAGAAATCACATCTCGGTGTCCTCCCGCAGGGAGAACAGCCTGGAGGAGTGTGGCCTGGAGTTGTACTTCATCCAGGACATGGAGATCCTGGGCAAGGTGACCACCCACGAGCTGAAGGAGGGTGGTGAGAGCATCCGGGTGACGGAGGAGAACAAGGAGGAGTACATCATGTAAGTGGCCGTCCTGAGGCCCCCGCCTGGCGCCTACCCCCACCGGCTGCAGGGCAGTTCTGGGGTGGGAATGTGGGGCTTGGGACGTGGCCGCTTCCCCGGGCTACGTGGCCTGTGACAAGTATGGGCTGGCGCGGTCGGCCGAGCTCCGCTGCGGTCTGGCTTGCTGCTGGCTGGGCAGTTGCCAGTACTTTCAGGAAAGAGGAGAGGGGAGAGAGGGTGAGACTTCTCTCCCTGTCCCGTGGCTGCTCACCCTGCCCGTCCGCCGCTGGGCTGGCTGGGGGCTGCCAGGGCCATCTCCTGCTGATGGTAGGCTCCGGCCAGGGAACGTGGTTTGTGCCCCTCGACCTCCTGACGGCTGCTGGTCTGTGCTCAGGGCTGTCTGCCACCCTCAGGTTTGGAGGCGGAGAGAGAAACCTGCTCGTGGGAACTGAGGGGAGCCCTGGTGATTTGCAGGAGCCCCTCTCCCCCTCCCCACGCAACCCTGCAGCTCCCGGGGCCCTCCCCGCTGGCGGGAGGGGATGGTGGGGGTTCCCCGTGCCGGGCCAGCGGTGCTGGCTGCCTGCCGACCGCCGTCTGCCTTCCCAGGCTGCTGACGGACTGGAGGTTCACGCGGGGTGTGGAGGAGCAGACCAAGGCTTTCCTGGACGGCTTCAACGAGGTGGTGCCGCTGGAGTGGTTGCGGTACTTCGACGAGAAGGAGCTGGAGGTGAGCTGGCGCCTTTGCTGGTATGGGGAAGTGGAGATACTGGTGCTTCCCACCCCGCTGGGGGCTGCCCCGGGAATGGCACGTGGTGACGGCAGAGCGCGCAAGCTCCGCTCGCACCCTCTGCCCCTCGGCTCTGCTGACGGGGGTACCCCCGTCCCAGGTGGTCAGGTCTGCAGGGTGGCTCGTTGGGTCCGTTAGCAAGAAAATGTCTTGTTGGAGGCGAGGAATTCCTCCCAGACACCTCCATTGCCCAGTGCTGGAGCCTGCGCCTTGTGAAGCCCAGCACCGGAGGAGTCAGTGCTCCGAAGCGCGGGTGCAGGGTCCTGTTTCGATCCCCCTGCTGACTGTCCCCTGTCCCCAGCTGATGCTCTGCGGCATGCAGGAGATCGACATGAACGACTGGCAGAAGAATACCATCTACCGGCACTATACCAAGAACAGCAAACAGATCCAGTGGTTCTGGCAGGTCAGTCCTAGCGCCGGCAGCACCTCCGACTCGCTCCCCAGCCCTGGGATCATCCCCTGCCTGAGGCCTGGGGCAGGCAGGGCTGGCCTAGAGCAGGCAGCCTCGCAGGCTGTCAGGACGAACGAAATACAACCACGAGCACATGTGCAGCAAGCAGCACTTGGCCGCGGCTGGCAGAGGCCCCAGCGCCGCCGCCGAGGACAGCAGGCAGCACTTAGTGGTCAGCATGCTTCTAGCAATAGCTGCTGCTCTTGGGCAGGACGATGGAAGGGGGTGACCTAGCAGAGCTGTGCCAGTTCGGGCAGTGCTGCTCTGTGCTGGCCAGGAGAGAAGGGGGTCCAGGAGGGCAAGGCCAGGCAGAGCTGCTCCCCGCAGAGCCCTTGGGATGCGCTCGTTCCCGAGGATGCAGGACTAGAGGCGAGGGCTGGACCACGTGCCCGGTGTGCTGCACCGCGCCGGACTGTGTCCAAACCCGTCCGGGCTGTGGGCTTGGGGGTGACGGGGATCCCACTCTTCTGCCGTGTTCTTGTCGTAGGTGGTTAAAGAGATGGACAACGAGAAGAGGATCCGGCTGTTGCAGTTTGTGACGGGGACCTGCCGCCTGCCCGTCGGAGGGTTTGCAGAGCTCATCGGTGCGTGTTCCCGGGCGCTCGGCTTGGGTGGGGGGTCCCAGGGAGGCGAGCGGGGGCAGTGGCCGTGCGCAGGGGCTGGCAGGTGGGACCTGGCTGTCCATGTCTCCATCACAGAGTGCAAGGCAGCCTGCAGCACATAAGCAGTGAAGCAGCTGCGACGCCTGAGCACGGTGATTTAATCCGGTGGCATGCCATACCCAGACAAATTCTTTAGCCGTGAACTGTGCTGCCACAGTTAACTTTGTCAGTCCAGCTTGTAGTCTCATTTTGAAGGAGATTGGATTTTTGATGTAATTTTGATTCTTTTGTGTGACAAACCCCCTTTTCCAGAAAACCACAGCGTGGCATTATTCTGCTCTCATCATTTAATTTGCTACTTTTTGGGGCCTGTACCAGCCTTTCCCTTACTTTCCTGGAATCGGTGTCAAGCTAACCAGCTAACTTAGGCCACTCGTTTATTCTTGCTGGCATATTATCCTTTTTTCCAGCCTCCTGGAACCTCTCCAGCACTCACAATCTGTTAAAAAGTGACCTCAGTGACTCAGACTTTCTGAGCCAGGTCCTTTAAAACTCTTGGATGGGCCCGCTCAGTCCTGCGGGTCTACGGATAAATACGTTTTAGCACTTGCTATTTAACCATCCTGCTTAGAAGCCATGCTATTATCTCTCTATGACCTGTGAATAGGCTTTTCAGCTTTCTCCTTTCTTGTTTTTTGCACATCCTCTCTGTGAGGGGGTCAGAACAGGCAGCAATTGCTGCTATGCATTTATGCCCCCATGTGTCTGTAGGATCATAAGGGCATGTGACGGTGCGATCTGCTGGCTAACAGCGTGTTGGAGGGTTTTCTTTTTCAGCTCCTGGTGATGTAATGAGATTTGCTGTGCTCATAATTAACAGGCAGCAACGGGCCCCAGAAATTCTGCATCGATAAAGTTGGCAAAGAGACGTGGCTGCCTCGGAGCCATACATGGTAAGTCATTTCTCCTTGGCCCTGTTAGGAGCATGTGGGGACAACCGCGAGCAGCCTCAGTGGGGCTGCATGGGGCCCTGGGCGCCCTCCATCCCCTCCACCGTGTTCCCGTGGGATGTAACTCCCGTTCTGGCCGTGCATCTTACCACAGCCACTGTGCACGGCTGAGGCCGGAGGGGACCCCGCAGCGGGGAGGAGAATTGGGATCGCGGCACTATTCACAGCCTCTGCTGTCTCTCCAGCTTCAACCGTCTGGATCTCCCTCCCTACAAGAGCTACGAACAGCTGAAGGAGAAGCTGCTTTATGCGATTGAGGAGACGGAAGGATTTGGACAGGAGTGACGGAGCTTTGGTGCTTTCCCGGAGCGGGGAGGGCCCTGGAGCGCTGCCGGCCGCGAGGTCCTGCCTGCGGGCGCCCGCGGAGCCCAGCGCCGAGCCCTCTCTGCGGGATGGTGCGCGGGCAGCTGCGGACGCTGTTGCTCTTGTTCCCGTGCGAGATCTGCACTAACGCAGCCCTGGGGGAAACGGGTCTGTGTTTCCTTCCCCAGACAAATTTGAGGTGTGGCGGGGAGGTGGATGCAAAAGCCTGGCTCTGCTCAACTCGTGAGGGGCGCGGGCTGGCGCAGAGGGGACGGGGCGAAGCCCTGGGCTTTGGCAAGCAGCGCGCGGTGCACTGAGGCTCCCCGGTCCCCCCTCGCAGACACAGTTAAACGAGATCTGGTTTCGGCACAGGCTATTTTTCCCCCTAGTGTTTTTTGCCTTTCCGTGGCATTTTAATACATGCAGGTGAGGAGGGGAAACGAAATGGCTCTTGAACCAACTCTCAGGTCATATTTGGGCCCTATCCTGCACCCAGCAAAGGTAACGGGGAACCCCCGGTCGCTGCTGCGGCCGATGCACCGCACGAGGGCCGGGATGGCCCCTTCCTGCGCCAGACCCGTGGCCACCCGGACACAGGGCCTGGCCGACCATGTCTGTTGCGTGTTTTGATTTGCAAGCGTGTGGCCACTGTGCAGTTCTATTTAATAGTTAAGTGGTGTGTTGCTCGGAGCTGGTGCTGCACAGCAGCCCCGGGGGCTCCGGTCACGCTCCTGGCACATCTGGCCTTTGCTTGGTTCATGGATTTGGCCCAAACTCCCTGTGTTTCCTCTGTCACTGGCCGGGCTGGTGGCAGGAGCTCCCGGAGCTGCAGGTGAGGGCAGGATCGGGCCTCTGCCCCTTGCCTGGGTGCCACCTCCGCTACTGTCCCCCCTCCGCCTGCCCCTGGTGTGCACGGGGGAGACGGACCCGTACAAGCGTTGGTATACATAGCTGTACATAAAGGAAGTCTATGGATACAAGACACTGCAATAGCTTTTGACTGGTAACCAGATAGTTTTGTACTGCACCATCCTGCCTCAGCGATGCCGACTTCTTGTGCAATAAACAATAAGCAGCTGCCGAGGTCTGTGTCCCTGGTCGGTGTGTTGCACGGGGGGACAGCCCAGTGCAAGGCCTGGGGCATCTTGGCGGGGACTTGGCCAAAGGGCCGTGATGGGTGCCCAGAGCTTGTTAGCGGGATCATAAATAATATGTATTTTTTCCATTTACACACTGCGCAGGAGGGTCACTGCGTGCCTTCACCCAACCTATAATCACGTTTGGCTAAAAATGTCTCCAGGATGCTTTGTCAGAGCAGGAGCTGCCTCCCTGTGCCACTGTGTGAAACCAGAGCAGTATCGGTGGAACAAAATCAGGTGCATGAGGCCAATGGCCACAGGCTGGTGGTGTTTAGTAAAAAAAAAAAATCCAACAAAAGCGGAACTAAACCAACCCACTAGTCACATCACTGGGGGACAGCATGCATCCAGTAATTTTGCTGTGATTTTGCTTTTCAGCAGCTGCCTTGGCTGGTTGGTTCTTTGTGTGGGTTTGGGTTTTGTTGGTTTTTTTTTTGTTTTTTTTTTTTTAATAGCCTGTACTTGCACTGTGCTGTGGGAGATCCTTGCCAAGCATGGCACAGCTGGTGCCAGCCCAATCCCAGAAGAAATGCTTCCATCGCTGCGGGCACCAGCATGCTGACGCAGTGCTCGTGCCCACCTGAAGCCCTGGGTGCTGCTCATGCCCTGGTCTGGGAGGTGGCAGGGGCATTGGTGGCACCTTATGCCTGGGAAAGGCATGTCTCCCTCTGCCCTATCTCCTAGGAGATGCTGCAGCACATGTCCATCTTGCCCCTTTGGCCCAGAAGGACAGAGCGCAGTGACCCGTGCACCCTGTCCCTGTCGTGGGACAGCGATGTGGTGCAGGACAGCAGGTTACAGCCACGGCTGCCCTGGAGATGCTGTGAGAGGCCGGCCTGTTTTGGTGCCAACACAAGTGTTCTAATCACAAAGCTGGAGGAGTGAGTAGACGCAGGCTGGCAGGGCGCTCTGTGCAGAGCCGACAGCCCAGGTGGGCAGCAAAGCTGGTTCCTTCGCTGGCACAGAGCTGTGGAAGCTGTAACAGCAGCAACGTGCTACCTGCACGACAGACAGGACAAGGTACCTAGGGCCTGTGCAAATAGGAAGCAGATTAAATATACAGATGTCTATGTTGCATGAAATTAGCTAATTGTAATGAATTAGTCCAGAAAAATGCAAATACATATGCACACCGCAAGCCTGATATGGTAATGGCCCTGACAGCTTATGGGAAGAAAGGAAGATGTTCTTCACAGTGTAGTAGCACCACACACAACCTCCCCTTATCACCAGAGCAGGATCTCAGCTTCTCTCCTGCTGTGTTTCCATCCCTGCAGAGCATCACATGAGCCAGGAGTATAGTTTTTTACTTTTTTTTTTTTTTTTTTAAATGTCAGGTAACAAAACAGCCAACTGCAATCTTGTCACTGGCCAGCTACAAAGGATAGCAAAGAAAAAAAAAATTGTACTAGCCTAGCACAAGGTATAGCTGGAAGGAAACAGCCAGCAGTAGCAACAGCCTCTTTCTTTGCTAGTCACTCCATGGTGCTTCCAGAACCCGGCACCTCCTCCTCACCTCAAAAATGAATTGATGCCAACAACTCAGGTCTCACACAGTAGTGAAAACTCAGTGACAGGTAAGACAAGTACCTTGAATGAAGGCTAACACAGTATGTGGCAGAAATCCTCAGCTGTTGGACTAGAAAAGTCCTTGAAGGCACACTGGGGGAAGGAAGAGTGGTGTGCTTAAAAAAAAAAAATTTCCCCCTGGCTTTTACCCCTTCCCTGTCCAGTGCTGAGACCCAAACCACCAGGCCTGCCCTACAGTAACTGCCTGCTCATTGCAACAGCTGCCAGTCTGAAAAGATCAATCCAGCCACATTACGATGAACACAAAAAGCAGATACCAAAGTAGAAGACTGCAGGGCCGTGACCATTTCAACAAGAGAAAAGAACCCAGCCTCAAAGTGATTTAGTTTACAAGATTTTTAATTTACAAATAAAAAAACTACACATTTTACTTTTTCTCCTTTTTCTCCTCTTTCTTGACATCACTCTTTTCCTTGTCTTTCTCCTTCTCATCTTTTCTCTCCTTTTTACTTTCTTCTTTTTCCTGTCCTTCTTTCTTCTCTGCATCCCTGTTGGCAATCTTGTTGTTAATGAGGTTGTGCAGGGCAACCACGGAACGGATAAGAGAAGCCAGATAAACCACCACCATCTGGTCATTGGTCTTCAGATAAAAGGCCTTGACAAACTCTTGCAGGTTGACGTCTGGTAACAGGTTGAAGACATCCTGAAGGTGGTAGATGATCTGGTGATTGATGGGGAGTTTGCCCATGGCTACTTTCTCTAGGTAGCTCCTGATGTCCAGAAGCTTGGAGTTCAGTCCCTTCAAGCCATGGACCTGATTCGTGATCCGCTGGGACAGAGTGCCCACCGTTGTATCCTTGATATCTCTGAAACACCCACAACAGAAAGAATCAGCATTGGAATGTTACTTTGCATTCTCATTAACAGCTGGGCATATTCGCTTAAGAGATCTTTCCAGCTTAAAAAGAAAAGCAGTCTGAAGCATAGCTGGAGTACAACTGAAATGAATGCTTCAAGTCAAGGAATGAGAACGAACTGATGTACGTTACAAAGTATATCTAAAATAGATCATTGTCGTATCCTGTGATGCGCATATGTTCTCTCTGGAATAATATCTGTAACACCAGTTAGAGGGATAGAGAGCAATAAACAACAGGATTTCAGACTGGTGAAAAGGCAATGTGGTTTGTATAGGGTGACTGCTCTCTTTTTCTGACTGGAGAGCTACAGACCCATCAGCAACACTCCCATTCAGTCCTGCTGTGAGGTACACAGCAGCTGGAGACGGTTCCAAACGATGCAATATTCCGCAGCTTTGATAGAATGAATATGTAGTTTTCATCATCTCATCAGTGGGCAGTCACACTTTTCACTAGCAATGAGTGAATATGCCAACTAACACTGCTAAATGAATACGCTCCTAGAATTTAAGTAGAGTGTTTAACAAGATCCGCATTTCCTCCAGGAAGCTGGCACTGGGAGATGCCAGATGGATCGCGTTCGCTGCTATGCACGTCTCGTAAGAACACTTTCACGTTAAAGATGCTTACCGTAGCAAGTGTTCAACACCCACTTCCTCTGCCTCCTCTGCTCCGATCTCACTAGTCACATGCTCAAATGTCTTGGAGGTCGGAGTGCCATCCTGCGAGGTGCAAGGATACAGGAGACATGGTCAGACTGAGCACAGAGCTGACTGCAGGTGCAAAGGTGCACGCTAACTAGCCAGTACAGATGTCTCACATGCCAACAGTGGGGCAACTAGCACAATGTCGCAGTGTTACGATTAACTGATGCCTGTTTCCAGGACCAGGAAGAGGCAATGGGGCAAATTATGGCCAAACAGAGTATCGGGGGACTGAAGTACACAGATAAGGGGAGAAGTTTGTAAGTAAAACACAATGCCTTTTAAAACCACAGAATTTTAGGCAGAGTATGAGAAACTGTATTAATGAAACGAGCAAAATAATAGTTATATACAGTCCACAAGAAATCAAGAGAGGAAAGGCTCTAGTTGGATTTTTCTTGATTTAATTAGTGTTACCAACTGTCACAAGCCCAGAGTTGCTAGCAATTTCTTCTTTCTCGCCTTCTGTGTAATTTTCAATTACTGTATTTTGCTGGTCTAGGTACTGGTGGGTAGAACAGAGTGTCTCACTAAATATCATAATTATTTCTTTTGCAATACAACCTTATTACATTTTGGGATACCTTTGGCCATCCTGATATTTGCTCTCAGCCAGTTCGAAGCATGTATGCAGTTCCAGATAAAAAAAAATACTAATATGGAGCAATCGCATTAAAATTGTAACTTATACACTGGATATTAAGGAAGATGTTTAAAAGATTCACAGGCTAAATTTCTAGGAATGAGTTTTAGCCATGTGTTTTCAAAACTATTACCTGGACGAGTATACATCTGTAAATAGAAAGCACCACCGGGACTATTGTGAATTCACAAAACTAAGAACAAATCCTGCAGATATAAGATCTACAATACTGGGAGCAGCTTTTTCTCCATAGTGAGGGCCTCAGAAAGGCAAAAGGATCAAACTTTTTTATATACACCCAGAATGTAATTTAAATCAAACAATTGCAAATGAAAAGCTAAAGCTGACTTTCAGCGTGTGTTATTTGTCTGCATGGTGCTGCAAGTGATTAGTATGTGTTGCTATGCCTGACCTAGCTACTCAGCACCGGCAGGTGCACAAATGAATAAGCATGCAATTACTCAGAACACCTCTGCAAACAGGCTCACGTGTAAAAGTGAAACCTTAGAAGTGCTCCAATCTGTGACTTTCTTCATGACAGAAACAGGTAAGAAGCATCTAAATCACAGGGACAGCTGGAGCTGTGGAATTCCTTAGGTCAAACAGTAACGCACAGCTTTTCTTCCAACGGCATTGGTGGATGAAAGCTTTGGTTACAAATGCTCACATTACAACTGGGATTTAACCTCTGGTTTCAGCAGATTTTGGCTGCAAGTCACAGGCCCTCACTAGTGAGTGCAACATCCCATATGTAAAAGGCGACTATGTGCCATGGGATGTGCAGCCTTCAGAAAATAAGGCAATCCGAACAGCCATCCTTTAATGGAAACCCTTTTACTAGGAAAAGGCAAAAAGACATGTTAAATAATACTCACATCGTGAACTTCTTCAACCGAAATATAAGCTTCTGTGGGCAGCCCCAGGTCCTTTGGCTTCACATCGATAATCACCAACACCTTATGGAAAAAGCAAACATTTCAGAAAACCAGGTTTCGTTCAAAGACTAGAAAAAAACACCTAAGTCAGGTCTTCACTTCGCAGCAATGTACGCTAGCTGCTCAGAGGTGTTAACTTTAGGCACTGTGAAAAGACTTCTATAGCTGTTTCAAACGACTCAGATCTGAGTTCCTCAATCATTTTACAGCTACCAGGTCTTTAACATGCTGTACCACCAGTAACAAAGGTGGGGCTAAGGATTCCCAGATCCCCCATTTAGTAAGAGAGAGGGGAAAAAAAAAACCCAAACCGAAAAAGTGCTGCACTTACAGAGTTAGGACAGTATCTTTTCATCAGTTCATTGATGGCGATGTCATTCTTGTGCAGTTTAGGGCCTGTGTGGTACCAACCAACTATTCTTTCTCTAGCTGAGCAAAACCAGAGAGGATTCTAAATCAGAATTGCATGGTAAGACAACAGCAGAAAGATTTAGGCAGAGATTGAGTTAGCAAATCAAGGGTGAAAATCTGATGCATGTAGAAGACGAGTGTAAAGTAGGGGGAAATGAATTACAGTAGGCAAGACAATAACGTGGCTAGTGACAAAGACAGCTTACTAATTGTACTTATTGTAGCTTACTAATCACATATATCACTTTACTCCTAGGTTCTTAACTAAACTAGACAATTTAATATAATTTCTTATTCTGCAGATATCAGTATTTGACAGCCTGAAACTCTGACATCTAGAGATGCAAAAATTCTAGAAATGCAAACTGTATCATGAGAATGAAAATTGGTCCCAGGGCTAAGAAAATTCATAGGAATTGAAGTTATGACTGAACATTCAGCTCTAAAATCTCAAACTGAGCAGTAAAGACAATTCTTTAAGGTGGTGAAGAGCAATTAGAATCGTTACTTACAAAATGTGAGTTTGTAATGTTCACATTCATAAAAAACTAATTTCAGGGCACATCGGTATAGAATGGGTTATAGAGGAAAAAGCTTTGAAATTCTTCAGAAATAATGGCATTTTTTAAATCTGAACTATTCTGGACATACAAAGCTGTCAGGAGACTTGGGAAAACTAGCCAGGTATAAATTAATGTGTTAAGAACACAAAACTACTTGCACAAATTAACCCACAGAAAACCATCAGTGAAAGTGAAACCATGCAAGGAATTAGCATGGAGTGGCTTCTCACGTAAGCAATTAACTCTCTACCTTACTATGAATTCACTTCCTCATAGTCTTGAAAGTTTCTAGGAGCATATCCCTGACTGCAAGGAGATCAAAACTTACCGTTGACCTTCTTAAACATTCCATACATGTTCTCCAGATAGTCATGGTCTAGAAACCACACAGTATCATCCTTGTCATCCTCATCAAAAGGTACTGGGAATAAAACAAAATATCAATATTTAAGAATCCAACTTCCAGAATGAAAATGTTTATAGAGACGCTGTGTTTTAGGCTGTCTTTGGCTGCTAAAGGCAAGTGGATTTTAATCAGTTTCAACTGTTCTGCAACACTACGCTGCACAAGCTAACCTGCAGTGCTGGTCAATTATCTCAGGTAGAGGCTGTCTCATAATTACTAACAGTTTAAAACTGAGGAATGAAATGCAAAGCATTCTGAGGGTTATCCTCAGTGGACAACATCAAGCGTCAGAGAGAAATCCTCTCACATACAAATGTGACTCAATAGCGTGCATAGACATCTGATATGATAAACTGAGTATCCCAGCAGACTTTATAGCTTGTTGATCAACAGCAGTCTACTTCAAGAAAAATTAGTTTTCAGTGTAGAACACGTCATCAGCACTTTTATAGACTACCAGAACACCATGAGGCACTTTAAGTCAAGACTATTTACCCTTGAGTAAATGACTAGTTATTTTATCAGTTAGCAAGTATAGAGGCACACAGGCTCGGTTCTGAGAACAAAGACTGGTCTCAGTCTCAGTCTTTTAATTTACAGGTATAGTAAAAGCTTCATAGTTGAAAAGCTGTCAAAACAATAAAAAAAAAATCAAATGGAAAAAAGTTATTCCAAAAACTGGAAAAAAAAGAAGTCCACACTTGGGAGAAGAACCCCATATAAACTGTGAAACTCCATATATAAACTAGATAATTTTGCTTTGTCACAGAGCAGCCCCACGGGGAAGGAAATGATCTAACTAACACAAATGGGTCAGCAAAAGCCATGCATTCAAGAAGTACCTTTACTATCACATGTAAGTATTTAAGACGAAACTACGTCAACACTATTAACATACTTAAGGAAAGAACTAGTATTTAATCGGACAAGATCTGAGGAAAAGAAGTAAAGCTAAATTATACATTAAATCTTTACACAAGTAGGTAACAGCTACATCAGCACTGAGAGCTGTGATTTCTGTATGACATGTTGAGACACTGATCACTCAGCAGAGGTCAGCGAGTCCAATGCAGCAAAATATTCACCAGCATTTTAAAAGAGGTTCGCATCCACTCCCAAAACATTCCACATTGCACAATATTACAGGGAAGATGCAGCACAAGACTGGCTGGAATAGGTGTATTTTTGACAGCGGTTAGCATTTTTTTTTAGATATAGGCTGATTTGTACATGGAGGGAACAATCTGTGCTCTGGCAGGGTGGCTTAAAAAAAACCCAAACGCGATTCATCTATTAAATAATTCAGTAGGTTTGAACAAGGGTAGGACACCCAAACTCACCTGCAAAACTGTTGGACACATCTAGTATTTTTTTCTGCCACGAGCCCAGCAGCACACCAACGACGCGTTTCTGATTTCCAACTTTTCCTATTCTAAATGGAAAAGACTGTCAGTTCCTATGACAAAAGGCCTGGATCAGGAAAGAAGGTTAACAGCGGACCACTCGCTTCGCATAATTTCTGCAAGTTAAACAGTATGCGGGTTGGAACGGACGAAGAGGCGTTATGATTGTTTTATTACCGATTGTTAATTTACATCCAGAAAAAGGCGTTTCGGTGCCCTCAGAATCAAACCTTGTAACCCAGCGATGCAGAAAGAGGACTACACGGTCCAAAGCAGCTAACGAGGGGAAATGTGACCCAAAATAAGCACCGCTCCAGCCTCTCCGCAGGACAATGGTCTATAAAAAAGTGAGTAAGCTCTTAGACTGCTCGGTGTCATCCGCAATTTGCTTTCACAACAGCAGGCTTGTTCGCCTTGCGAGATTTTGGGTTTTATTTTTGACATGAAAACCTCGCGTCAATTGGCGCAATTAAGTTAAATGAGGCACGAACCACACTAGGTGTTTACGGGGGTATGATTTATCCCCCGCTCAGCCAGCTGCAGCTTCAGGAACGGCCCCCACCGCTCCCCCGCTCGTGTTTTAAGGAGCGGGACGTTGTTTCCTCGGCGGGCCCGAGGACGGGCGCTGACGGCCCCCTCACGGCACCCCACCTCCGCCTTTTCTCCTTCCGAAGGCGAAAACAACGGCGGCGGCGGCGGGCCGGGGGCTCCGGGGGCTCCCGCAGGCCGCGCTCCCGCCGCCACACGGGGATCGCGGCCCCCGGCGACCGGCCCGGGCCCGGGCGCGCCGCTCCCCTCACGGCGCGGGGTCCCCTCCGCCCCGCTCTGCGCGTCCCGGCGCCCGCCGCGCCGCTCCCCTCACGGCCCCGGCTCCCCTCACGGCCCGGCCCGGCCCGTGACCGTGACTCAGCGCCGCGGACGCCGCGCCCGTCCGGCCCCACCTGTTGAAGTGATCGACGACGCTGAGCAGCACCAGCGGGTGCACCACCACCCGGTCCACCGCCAGCTCCGGCATGGCGCCCGCCCGGCCCCGCTCCGCCGCCAGCCCGGCCCGACAGACCGCCCGCCCGCCGGCCCAGCCCGCACCAGGCCCGCTCCCCGCCGCGCGGCCCCTCTCCCAGCCTGCCCCGCTTCGGGGCGGGGCCACCGCCGCCATCTTTAAGAGGTCGGCGGCAGCAGGACACCATCTTGGAGAGGTCGCGGGAGACGGACGCGCCGCCGCCATCTTGGGAAGGTGCGTCCCCGCTGTCGGTGGCGCGGCACCATCTTGGGGAAGTCGGGTCGCTCCGCCCGGAGGTGAGGGGCGGGACGGCGGAGCAGGGAGGCGGGCAGCCGGCGAGCGGCACCTCGCCTGGGGGTCTCCGGGGGGTGTGCTGGTCTTCCTTCCCCGTAGCTGCGCCTCGGCGCGCCCCGCCTGAGGGAGGGCGGTTGCGGGGCTGGTTCCTGTCAGCGGGGGTCTGAGGCGGCAGGGTCGGAGGGAGGCGGGCAGCCCCGCCGAGCCGCGTCCGGCGCCAGCCGGCAGGTCCCTCGTTCACCTGCTGACTAAATGGCCTGCGAGAGCGTTTGCCCCATAATCCTTCCAGGGACAGTGGTTTCAGGGGCTGGCCAGCCTTTCCCGGCTCCCGCTGCTGCTCTTCTGGAAGATGAGTGTGGCATTTGCCTTTTTCCAGTTGTCGGGAACGTCGCCTAATCACCATGACCTTTCAAAAAATGAGAGAGCGGCCTCAGAACGATCACGTAATCTTATTACCACTAGACTGCAGATTTAAAATGCAGGGGTGCTGTCTTCTCATCTTGACAGAGAGTGAAAGTGCTAATAGCATATACAGGGCGGTATCCTGACCTTAGCTGTGTGCTCTGCCTTCGCTTCTGTGTCTGCCTCTGCAACTTCGGGAGTTGTTGCAGCCCGGGCTGGAAGAACTCCATCCCCCTGCCTCTCGTTCGGAGCTTCGGGTAACTTCAGGGTTCCCAATACTGCGGCGATAAAAGCCTATGCAAATAGGCAGAAATCTTTATTACTTTTAGTGTTTGCTTTCTTCCGAGGGAACTGTGTTAGGCTAATGTGTTTTGTTTTGTAAGCAAACCCAACATCCTTCAGCCTCTCTTATTTTGTAAACGTTTTTCCTCGCTGAAGTACAGCTTTCCTCGATGTAAAGGAGACTCTGAACTGAGTGCTTAGGCTAGTCTTTGTAGAAGTGTTTTTGCACCCCGAGAGTAGGAACTGGTAGACGTAGAGCTTGTCTTTTATATGTTACTTCTAGCAAGAAACTAGAACCTGAGGCTGTTATTACTGAATCTAGAATTATTAACATGAAAAGTATTGGCAAAATTCTTGAGGATAGTCTCACTGTTTTTAAAGCATTATGATATCCCTTATTTTCTATGCTTTTCCCATGTTATGTGTTTTTTGCATGTTCCTCAGGTCTGACCAAATGGCGGTATTCTGGGTGAAATCTAAAGTTTTGTGTTGCTGTTTAGCATCTTTTAGCGCTTAGCAGTTTTCAGCAAAAGCAGCATTCATTTACAAACTCTACGAGAATTGGAGACCTCTTGTGGAGTTTTTTAGGCGTCACATCCCTTAGTGTTGATTTAAAAAAAAAAAATTCTGGTCGAATTTTTAGAGTTTTTTTTCCAGCAGAGGGAGACATCTGACCGTGAAATTCAAACACAGCCAGTATTCTTGTAGCTTGTTTTATCAATATACATATAAAACTCAATGTTCAAATTAACTAGTTCAATAAGTAATTTAGCTCATTGATTTTTGGGCATATCCTAAGTGCCATTACAAGCTACGGATATTTTAAATGCCATTACCTAATAGAAGGAATGTTTTAAGCACCTTTTATTGATTTTATTACTGCTTTATTTTGCTGTCTTGGTTTAAAATCATTTTAACCACTCTGTAATCAAGAAGAAATATATCGTTGGTGAAATACAGTCAATTTCCTAAAAACCTTTGACATCGTTAAATAAGGAATTACAGTTGTTAAATCATGTCAGGCAATAACCGAGGGACAGAAAAGATATAAAATTTGGAGCAGTGGGCCAGCATACCAGTAAGCTGTTTTGACCTTTGGCATTCAGACTCCGTATGTGACAATCACACTTCAATTCTGTTCTTCATTCTTACATCAGTCAGAAGAGATTTAAAATCTCAGCATGCCAGGAAGGTTGTGGAAGGATAACAGAGTATGATCTAGAGACAATTAAGGGGCATTTTAATGACCTGCTGTGACTTTTTGTTAAAATTACTCTCTAACTTAGCGCATTTGAAGTTTCATTTGCTGGATTGTATTGCTAGTAGTTTAGTGTATTGATGTTATACACAAAAGGAGTAAATTGAGTCTGCTCTTAGGGATTTCAGTTACTTCCCTTCCCAGCTCTTTTGACTTGAGAAGATTATCAGTATTATTGAGCTAATCAGCTGGTAGATGTAGACTGGGAATACAGGCAATATGTTGCTTAATCAAAGAATTGAAAAGTAAGTAATGAATGTTGGTGCTCAATAAAAAACAGCTAATGAGTTGATTGCATTGATGCTTGATGTAATTTAACTGTAGAGTGGCAAACATCAATACTTACATATGATTTGGCTCCTGATTGCTGAGCTGAAACTCAAAGTTTAGAGAGGTTCTGCAGTATGCCAGCACCTGGCAACTGACCTGAAGTGGGGAGGGAGGGAGCTGTGTTTTGTTCTTTAAATGGAACAAGTGATTCCATCACTTTTATTTTGTTTAAAAACAAACAAAAATAAAAACACACACCCCCCACCAAAACCCAAAACTTAACACATAACTGCTTTCAGAGGTTTATGAATAATTTCTGGATTGAAAAATAAGAATAAATCATCATAAAGTAGTTTAAAAATCAAATTAATGATTATAAATGTTAAACCAACCTCTAGTCTTCCTTTAATAATGACCTTGATAACCTCAAGGGGAAAGTCAGCAGCAAAGAAACACTATGCTGTCTGGGGAGGTGGATGCCTGCTATGTTTGAGCTAGCTCTCCCGTTCATGTAGTATCAGCTAAGACTGCATTTTAAAAGAAAGTTCGTTTGCAGAAAGTGAACACTGTCTTGAATGGTGCCACCTGTAACTGCATTCTGAATTCACTTTTTGCCATTATTCTTTTCCTTTTGATTTGTTAGGTGTGGTAAAGTCTCCTCAAGTGCAAGGTTATACTTACTAGTGGCACAGAAGGACATCTTTGTAGGCTTTTCTAAACCAAGATCTGCCACTGTCGGCTGCTGTGAAGCAGCAGGAAGAAGACTGTTGGTACCCAGATTCTGGGTGGTTTCTACATCTTTTGTCACATTCTGACCTCTTTTCCAGCCTTGGGGAGTACACTTCTACTTCAGGAATCTCACTTTCATCAGGAAGTAGTATTTGTCTTTAAACTGTGAAGTAATTATATGCTTCAGAAATTTGGGTTTTATTTCTGTGAAATGTCCCGTGTCACGTTTGGCCCTAGATCCTTATTAGATTGGTGACACATTCTCTCTCTGGGCAGCCATCAAGTATAGCTTTATGGAGTCTCTGCTTGCCAGCTGTTTTCTCATTTAACTAATGCTGGCCTACACCACCACAATAACACAGCTGAGGGACACTTTTAGTGGCCTTATCTCTTGCCTTCTCCTTTCAATCTGTCAATATTGGGGGTGAGGGGCATTGATGGAGATTTGTAATAGGGGAAAAAACAAATGGAGGTGATTCTGTTGGTAGAATCACAGAAGAGTCTGATCGTCTACAGACTAGGGAAGGCATACATTTACTGAATACATTAACTTTGTATTTCTAGGTATTCTTTCCAATGATGAGACTTAGAAATGTAATAGTGCTTTAAATGAAAATATCAGCATGGCACAGTAACAACCTCAGTTCATCAAGGCCATAAACTGAGCCTTCGATGGCTGTGCGGTAGACTACATCATCCAGACATACAGCCTGCTTTGTGTATAGCTCTTGATGTGTATTTTTCTGTCTTGTCTGAGAAGGAGCTGCTGTTTGCTGGTCAGTAGCCTCTCCTTGGGAAGAAAGGTTTGATTATCCATGTCACTGAGTCTCTCCCAGATAAAGAGGATCCTCTGCCTACCCAAAGGGCAGAGTGCGTGAAGGAAGATTGCATAAGCAAGCAGATGGTGGGCTGTGGGCAGGGCAGGCTGGGAGTGTAGGGAGGAGGGTAAATCATGCAGAAGGCAGTAACACTTCAGTCTGATTTGCTTTTTCTCTGTAGCTTTCCAGTGTCTGCTAGTGGTAAGTGACATCTTGGGACTTTGGCTACAAAAGATCCACCCAGCTGGGAAATATTGATGCCTGATACTTTGGATCCTAATTCTAAAGGACACTTATTAATGTGCTCCTTTAATACTTGTTGTTTTTAGAGAAAAACCCTACTTTATTTTTCCTAGATTGGGGCGGAGGGAACTGAACAGTTAAAGAGACAATGTCCACTAACATGTATTTTTACTGAGACGCCTTCTAAAATGTGTTTAAAATCCAGTCAGGAGAAGCTAGGCTTTCTTTAGACCTGTTGATAGTTTGTCACATAATACCTTTGTGCTACCAGTTTGAACAGGAAATATATTTATTTCCCTATAAATACGTTTAGCTTTGTCCAAATAACTGTAGTTTCCTGTTAAGATTTCCTCAGCCAGGGTGTGCCATAAACTGTTTTAGAAGGAATGATGTTGCCTGGAATTGAACAAGGATAATGCAAGCCATGGAAGCAAAATAGAAAGCCACCACAACATTAATTCTAATTTGTTTTGGTTAAACTGTAATTCAGTGAAATGCTGACACTGTATACTCAATGCATGATGCCATAAAGAGTGTCCTTATCCAAACTGCAGTTTGCTTCTGAAGACCTCCAAATAACCATTTTTTTCCAAATGTCTGTTCTAGACTGTAATCTCTAAAGCAAACTTTAAAATGTATAATTATAAATTGATCTCTTCACTTTGATATGATCTTTAAATATTTGTGTTGCAGTAATTTGTCTCTTTGTTTCCCTGTAGGGTACTGTTGCTTGACCAAAAGGTACATATATAAGTAGAACTCATGCTACTTACCGTAATTTGGCCGTCCGTGAATATTGCTGTAGTTTCTGCCAATGGATTTTAAAACTTTTGTCCATACCCGTGGGTTAGCTGGTGACTCAGATAATCCTATCCTCCCTACAACAATATAACAGCAGAATTTTGACTGATAACTTTTGGGTGTAGAATCATCACTTTCTTTAGTTAAAAACGGTTTGTACAAGTATTGTCAACATCTAATGTAAAATTATGGAAAAATCTTTAATGTTTTATATTGTACACTCCTGATTTTGTTGCCCTGTCCAGACATCACAGGGTATAGAAATGCCAGAAAGATTTTAATTTTTTTTTTAATAACTCACTGACTCTAATTTTTATATTTCAATGCAGAGTGATTTCCTTATTTTATTCTGGTACCCTTGCTACAAAACAATTTTTTTTGAAAATAGTGGAAACAAACAGTTAAAAAAAGAAAGCACAACAGGTTCTAGTCATACTCATTTTTCCACACCTTGAGGACTAGCAAATTCTTTAATATGAGATTTTATTTGTACAAAGCAAAACTTCAAAACCACTCAAAAGCTTTCTTATTAACTGCTGTCAGTCCTTTGATTTACAAGGGCAATAAAGATCTAGAAGGGGCACATTTATCATGGAGTTCAGCACACCAGGAGCCATTTTCTCAAGCGGTAAAGCCAAGTGATAAAATGAGTTCTTTTGTTCTATAACCAAGACACATTCCCTATTTTTAAAAATGTGTGTGTTGGACTTCTTGGCTTGTAGTTTGGCTGTGTTCCTGTAATACATTTATAAATAATGAAAAATTGCTAACATGCAGATGCTGATGATGCATCTGGAAAAACAGACTGTCTGAAAGAAACTTACTTTCAACTTTGGTTTATTCACTAACTTTTCTCCAGTGCTAACTCTTGTATGAATTTTTAATAGCACTTTTTAAACTAGAGGTGTGGTTTGATGGTTTGGTTTTGGTTTTGTTGTTTTTTAAAAGTAATCATATCCCTCTCTGCAAAGCTGAAAGAATTCTGGTTAGGAAGTAATAAAAATACTCTATTTAAAATAAAGAGCCGTGTTCATAGGGTATAGTGCTATTTTGCAAGCTTCAGTTCCTTCATCTGTTTCTAAACTTGTATTTGAGTGACTTTTTGAATGCTCTTCTTTAATGTTAGTGGATAGAACAGTTTAGCTTCTTGTCTAGGCCAAAATATTGATGCTTGTATGGGCACTTCATTAACAGACATAGCTGTGTGGGAGGAACTGATTGCAAGAGTAAATATCCTTGCATGTGAGCAAGTGGCTCAGAATCTGACTATAAATTGAATATTTTAAAAAGTGTATTCTGTTTTTTCCATTTAAAAATGCTGCCACCTACAGTCTCTTCCTGGGAAAGAGATGCAGTGCTGCTTTCACCAGTCAGCTGCTGAAAGTTCTGAGAAGTCCAGTTATGCTCAGCTGTTCAGTGTTGTTGCACAAGGACCTTCAAAATAGAAGCAGGAGAAAAGACTTGCAAAAATTACTTTCCAATATAATTTTTAATATAATAAGCTTTAATTGTAAATGTAAAACTGTGAAGTTGCTCTTGATGTTTTGGCTTCAATTGGGCTGCTGTCATAACATATGGAAGAGTGAGTCTGGAAAAGGTCAGAGGCATTAAACCTTGTTCATATTTAAATCAGCACTACACTATGGTGCCAGTTTAACTACAGCAGTGCTGCAGCAGTACCCATTTGTCCCCACGTTATGCAAACAGTGATGGATGGGCTTGGAAGGCATTTCGGACAATAGCTGTTTCTTTGGTTTTATTCTCGGTTTCTTTTATAGACAGACCTTTAAGAAAAGCCATGCTGTAAGCAGATTGCACTTGTAGCAAAGTTATCGCATAGCTCTTGAATGTGGTGTTCTATGAACAAAAACACTGAACAAAAGGACCAAAGGTATATCTGGTCTGCTATGCTTTCTTTGACCGTGGTCAGCAGCAGGTTTGTAGATAAGTGTTAGAACAGGGCAAACATACAGTGGTATTGTCAGAATAAGAAATGTGGAACAACATAGGTCTTCCCAAACCTATTTATTGATCTTAGGTAAACTCTTCAACTGTACAAGGTGTGTGTGTGGGACAAACAATTTTTCATTCACTGTATTCTACATTAAATAGTTTGGAAGTAGGACTCGTACTATTATCACCCTAGTTGATATGCCTGTGAAAGCATGTTAGTGAGAAATTTGAGAAACATCTTCTTTGTGGCTGACTCGTAGTAGTTACATATCCAGAAGGAAGCAGCTTTTGCAACAGCCAAAAGACCCCACCATAACTCCTGTACTAGCTTATGGAAAACTAAAGCTTTGGTTGACCTATCATGGCAGTCATCTGTGGCATAGGGGTTTTGCAGATCTCCGTTTCTGTAATTTTATGTTGGTACTTAAAATTTAGCATGAAAAGACATAGTCTAGGAGGCCCACCTTTTTGTATAGGTGTGTATGTTACTTCTGATACTTATATTGCAAAACCTTTAGTCTCCTGATATTTAAGGTCAGAAGTTATAAAGGGGGGGTGGTGGTGTTTGTTTTGGGGTTTTTTTGTTTTTTAACCCTGGGGCCTTTTATACTGTAGTGTCTTGAAAGATCCTAAAGCTTTGAGGGGAAAAAAAAATTGAAATACTTTATTTTATGAAGCAGTTTTGGGGTCAGTTTTTCTAAAATGAATGCTTTTATGTTGGATAGTTTAAAGAACATCTGTTAACTGAAACCAACCGTAAGTGAAGTTGCAGTTATGTTTCCTATTAGTCTTGTATCTTTCCTATTAGTCATGTATGAAAGAATACAGAGACATCCAACAGAACTCAAAACAAAAATTGAAAAAGCAGATGTTGAAACTGTTGGCTTGTTGCTTTTCTTTTACAGGAGCAAGTAATTATTAATGGATCACAAAAATACTATAAGACTAGTTTTGTAAACTGTTACCTAGAATCACAGCTAAAGATGTATTTCTGATTATTGTATATTGCAGTTGAAAATTGGAATATTTCACTTGGAGACACTGAAGAGGGTTTTAAAAAATAGATCATGAATGTTATGTCTGGAAGCATACAATGAAAGATAAAATACAAAATTTTAAATAGTTATGCACTTCTAGTCTCTCAGGGCTCGTTTATTATGTTGTCATGGTGAGCAAGGAATAAAAAAATAAAATAAAAAGGCTGTTCCTTGGGTAGTTGTGACTTATTGGTAGTTATCTTTTACAAGAGTTCCATGCTGACTTAAGTAAAGATCTCTGAGAAAAAAACCAAACTTTATTTTTCAAATAAATTCAGCTAAGAGCTCACAGCCTTCCATGACACCACACTGAATTATTATTAGTGTACACTGCTGTGAGAATAACACTCACTGCTGTTTAACAACAATGTCTTTCCATGGAATTTCAGAAAGTCAGTAGGAAAATGAAAGGCAGAATTGAGTGCTGAAGCAGAATTAAACCAGTCCATCCTGAAGCAGGGATACTTTCATCATTACTTCTGTAAGGAAGAAGATGAAGAATTAACATGTACTGTATACGCAGGTCCATATGATTTGGTTGAAAAATTCTTAATGGCTTGTGTGTGTTAAGCAGGAGGTCCTCTCTTATCTGAATAAAATCTCCTTAAGTATATTTCTTTCAGACTTTCTCTTTTTTCCATTCTTAACCTGCAGTCAAATATCAGGAATGTATGCAATTTTGTTTATGTAAGGCTTCATCTGTCATGGAGAGGAGAGGTTAATTTTTTTGCTTACTTCTATGGTGATGGAAGATAATGTGTTGCACTTGGTAGATGATGGGATTAAAATACCTGGGAATTAACAGCCATGTCTAGGCTGTTCTGTAAGATTGTTCAAAAAGACTGTCCCAGCAAGGTTCCCCAACTGTGGAATGCCATTGAGCAGGCTCTTGGATGCTTCCATGTTCCCTTGTCTTCAGGTTCCGGAGGGCATCTGAACTCATGGGTACTAAGCCGGTCCCACCTGAGTCTTCCTGCTGCTGGAGAAAGCTTGTGCTATTGGGCTGTAGTGAGGGCAGCAGAATGGTACAGGCTATTCAGGATCTATAAGGAGATGCCTCTGAGGTTTGTTTGTACAGTTTGGGAGCTGAGGTGTTTCCTTGGGACACTGAATTTAGGAGACAGGACAAAGGTCCATCAAGTGTCATAATAATCATTGCAAGGGCACAGAATTACTGTTGTGAAGAGTAAATCATTTCATTGCCCTTATGGGCGTAGCCGTGGGCAAAACCCCAAGTGCTTACTGCCAATTCTTGGAGAAAATCTTTCAGAAAGCCCAGTTCTGAGAAACCTCAGTCTCTAGTCCTGTGGAGGTTACACAAGCCATGTTACAAACTTGATGTTACAGGGTACTAGACTTAGGCTGGCTCCTAGAGCAATGAAACAGCAGTTGATAGAAAATGGGCACTGATGGGGAGACTTTCTGGTCTGGATACCCAAAGAGTTACCCAGATTTAGTATGGTTCTAAGCTTTTTGCTTATGGTGTCAACAACTTGTTGCCCTGAACATGATATGCAATCCCACCAAAGACATCCCTCCTTATTCTGTCTTGGGGTACCCTTCAAATCCAGTTTAAGGCCCCACTGCTAAGGCACTTGGGCAACTGATCTCAGTGGAAGACTCTCCTACAAGGAAAATCTTATGGAAGTACCATGAAAGCCAAGCCATACCTGTGGCGCCATCAGCCTCTGTGGTCCAGCTGGTGTGGTCATCTGTCATAAGACTGGACTTGTGGAGAAGCTGAAGACCTGTCCTAGCTCAACAGCAAAAGTTTTCTCTCAGACAGTGGTATGTGGTGGTCGTAGGAACAACTCACTTCACTTGTCCCCAGGGCCCTTGAATGCAAATATTTAAAGATGAAAGGAATGTAACCTGCCTGGATTCCTCTGAATTCTTGTGACACCCAGGCCAAGTTGGTATGAACAATGCAGTAAATTATCCTTGAAGGGTCTTTAACATGGTAAGGTTGAGGTAGCTGATGTTTCTGTTTTGTTCTGCTACTGCTTAGTTGTACAGTTTAGATAAAATAACTTTTTCATTCTGTTACAGCTGTCTCATTTAGAAAATGCAAAATTAGTTATACAGGTGTGTTTTGAAATTCTTGTAGTGGGCATGTTTTAGAAATGTTGGTAGTAGTGATGTAGTTTATTCTTGTTTAAAGAGTGTTGAAATTATGCCACTGGCCTGAGGAAGCTCAGATATGCTTTAAATGGCTTCGTTTTGTGGGAGCAGTGGTCCCTGTGAAAGATGCTGAGACCGGCAGAGAGAGAAATGCTGTTTCATACTTTGCCACTGACATGGTTACTCCCTACTGGTCCCAATACCCTATTTGTCACAACTTGAGAATAATGCAAAACCACACCTTTCAGCAGACAAAAGTGGTTATACACCACTTTTCTGTAAGCCTGATATGGAAAAAAATAAAATAAACTCCTATGGCAACTATTTTCTTTCAGAGAAACACATATTTTAGGTTTGCATTTACAAAGGCTTTATTGGTACTGCATTTCAATCCTGCATTTTAAGTTCCTATTAGTTATGGAAACAGTTTTGAATTTACTTTATGTCCAGGCTTTAATATTAGGCAATTACAAATCCTGTATAGCCTAGGTCTGCACTTTATAGACCAAATTTACTGTTCTCAATGCTGTGCATGTGAAGCATCCATAATAGGAATGTCACGTTTGTTTTCCATACCTTCTCTAGAAAGATGAATTTCTCCTGTAGCTACAACCGACACTGTGGAACCAGGCTTGTGTTTAAGCACTGCTAGATGCTGCAGAGGGGCACTGCGACCCATAGCAGGTACATGCCTGGCATCTCCCTGCTTGCTCCCTGGTCAGCTTGGTGTCTGCTGCTGGCTTCTCCCCTTGGATACTCCTTTCAAGTATTCCCTTGTCTGAGTATCTTCTATGCCTCAGCCCAAATTTGACTACATATGCCCAACTTGACCAATGAGGAGGCCAACCTAATCCAAGTTTTGGGAGAGAGATCCTCCTCCCTTTCCCTTGCTCATCCCTTTCTTTTCTGTGTTGTTATAATTTCTGGAAAGCTTGCCTTTCTGGGTTGAGATCACAGACTGAGTCAGGTTTGTTGAAGCGGTTATTGAAATGCACGTGTGTTATTGAAAATGTACCTGTACCCCTTCTCCATGTCTCGAATACTCTCATTTACTGCTAACAGGAGCAGTTCATGTCAGATGCAGTGAATACTTTTTTCAGATATTTAAGAACTTCTGTGCCATCTTACCTGTGTCAGGCTGTAGACAACTGCGTGGTTTGATATCCTTTGCCATGTTTCTCATGTGTAGATTAAACACCAATATTCATATATTGGATATATTAGTAAGCCAGTAGGTGTGTGTAAATAAAAACCGGCTTTTTCACTTGAGTCTGGCCAAATACTGGTTGAAGCTATTACCATACAATCATGAAGAAAATGGGGTAATAACATCTTGATTTTTTTTTTTAAAGCCTTAATTACCATTATAATGTCTTCTAGAAGTGCATCTTGTTTGTACAAATATACAAAAAATTCAAAACACATGGCATCTAAAGAATTTCTTTATGCTTAATGTTTTTGGTATTACCCTGCTGTTGTTGTTAATGGTGCTGACTGGGTGTTGGGAATGATCAGGTGCGGGCGCCTTTGCTTTCTAAAAGTAAATCTAACTGGTTGTGTGGCTGTCAGTCTATAGGTTTTTAATAGGTGATAATATTTAAATAGGACAGACTTCTATAGTACTTTCAGGAGACGTGGATGTTTTAATCTCAAGAAATCCCACACCTCTTTGGAATCAAAATAGAACAGAGAATACAAAACACACGTTTGTTTTGTCTTGCTTTGAAAATCTGTTGTTACTTTTTGCTTGTTTCCTTGTTTTCATAAGAATCTATTGAGGTAAGAGGAGAATGGGGTGTGTATGCATGTATGTATGTGTATAAATATTAGAGAATGGAAGACTGAAGAGTTCTGCAGAGGGAGCCTCTAGAATCAAAGGGCCAGAGTCATTTACATTTAGCGAGGGAAAACATTGTACAAGGTGTGATATAATCATTGAATGGTGAACTCTTAAATTACTTTTGTAACTGCTAAGCTGATTGTTTTTTGGGTGGTGGGGTTTTTGTTTGTTTGTTTTTTAATGGAAAGCTTTATTTACTGGTGTTGTATCGTGGAGACAATTTCCCAAACGCTGTTTTCATATTAAAGCATTACATGCTATGTTTGTTGATGTAAAAATGCATAAGGTTTTACTAAAGATTACTTTCTCTGCTTGTGGAAAAATGTCATTCTAGCTCTTCCATTCTCAGATTCTGGTGATAGTCCTTTTAATTTCCCTTTGCTCGTATTGGATTCTAGAAAAGGTTAATTAGTTATCCACTGAGCTTGATAGAAGAAGATTTTTTTAGAATATAATATTAAGAAATGTTCTATTGGGGTATGAAGGTAACACCACAAGGGGGTACTATAATTTTATCACATTTGCCTTGGTAAGTTGTTTTATTAAGGTAAAGTGATTACAGCCTGCAGAGTTAATTTTAATATGCTAATACACCACAGCAAGTTGGAAACTTAAATAAAATGATACAATTAATTTAAATTTATAGAAGGTAGAGAAGCTTAGTAAGGTCATCTGTATGTTATATTAAGATTGCATATAGTCTTACTGGATTTAAAAGTCAGTTTTCTTAGCAGCAAGCTTTAGAAGATTGCTGTGTGTACTTTATTGACCTTTGCATGAGGAAGTTAGCGTAGTTCTGTGAAAACTATGTTCTATGAAAAGTTCATTTTCATGTGAGAAAAATAACCCTTTACTCTCTGAGTACAGAAAGCTAATGTTAGAGATTTATATGTTTTAATTGTTTTAATATCCATATGAAGGTGGAAATTTATTAGGACTTGAAGTTTGTTTTTTTTTTTTAAATTTGCAATGGAAAAATACATCTTCTGGTATTCCTCTTTTAGTGAAGTAATTACTCTTGATTAAACTTTTTGATAAAATACATTCATATGACTTGCTGTTGGGCACATGGGCACAGGAATTGTATTGCTGAGTTTTGGGAAGGAGTAGATGCTATTCTTGTTTTGTTTTTGAAGGGAAGAATGCCAGCACTGAGAAATATCTGGCTTTTGTACTTTTATGTCACTGCTGTGTTCAGATAATGCCTTCCTGAGCTCTAGAAGAACAGAGTAGAAGAGAATTTACCAGAATCAGGCTTTTTGAAAACTTTGCTGTTATATTTGGCCAGGAAAACTAGGAAGTATAAAAACTAAAATGAAAGAAAGAATGAGGGAACTAAACAAGAGTACAGCGAAGCAGGAGTTATGGGAGACTAGCTCTAACGTTTTGTTTGTATGCAGCCTATTGCTATTCGGCTGTTTTATCTACCTAGAGCAGAATTTATCTGAGCAGCATAACTGCTCCTGGTGCAGAGAAGCCATGATTTCAGACTAGGGTCTCTGGATGCATCATGCAGCCATGAGGCTAGCACCACCACTGGTAATATGGAAGGATTGGTGGAAGGTAGATGGGTGTTAAATCTCAAGGGCTGCCATGGGGGATATGAGAGGGAGGGTGTAGAACTGTTAACAGTTCTCTTGTTGTCTTTGGAGGTTTTGATGACGTCCACAGAGACCCAAGTTAGACAACTGGAAAGAAATAATGTGTCAGTAGAACACATTAGAAAATACTTTCTCGTAATTTCTACAGAAGATAACTAATTTGTCATTCCTGTGATCCTGTTGAGTGAGTTTTACTTTCATTAGGAGGTTCCTGAGATCACTGTTCCCCCCAGGATATGCAAAACCAGACTGCACATCAACAAACCAGTTGAGAGGCTAGTTTGCCAGAGACAATAATTGGCAATGATGTAACAAAATGGGATTTTCCAAGTGCTTTTAAAGATGTTTTCAGTGGCCATTTGCAGTCTGTTATTAAAAGCTACACATAGCATCTGTGTATATTGAAGGGTACACTGAATTGACAAGGTCAGTATTGCAAACCTATTCATGCCAGGAGGTGGATGTATGAAACCCACAGTCATGCAAGGATTGATCCAGGTTATTAGTAAAACCTGTGTCCTGGTTTCAGCTGGGATAGAGTTAATTGTCTTCCTAGTAGCTGGTATAGTGCCATGGTTTTTGAGCTAGGTATGAGAAGAATGTTGATAACACTGCTGTTTTCAGTTGTTGCTAAGTAATGTTTAGTCTCAAGTCAAGGATTTTTCAGCTTCTGATGCCCAGCCAGCAAGAAGGCTGGAGGGGCACAAGAAGTTGGGAGGGGACACAGCCAGGACAGCTGACCCAAACTGGCCACAGGGGTATTCCATACTATGTGACATCATGCCCAGTATATAAACTGGGGGGAGTTGACCGGGAGGGGCAGATCACTGCTTGGGAGCTAACTGGGTGTCGATCGGCGGCGGGTGGTGAGCAATTGCACCATGCATAATTTGTATATTCCAATCCTTTTATTATTACTGGTGTCATTTTATTAGTGTTATCATTATCATTATTAGTTTCTTCTTTTCTGTTCTATTAAACCGTTCTTATCTCAACCCACGAGTTTTACTTCTTTTCCTGATTTTCTCCCCCATCCCACTGGGTGCAGGGGGAAGTGAGTGAGCGGTTGCGTGGTGCTTAGTTGCTGGCTGGGGTTAAACCACGACAACCTGCCAGATTTCTTTTTTCTGAAATCCATGTATTGTACAAACCTTGGAGAAATGAGGATTATAGTGGCAGTGTCCTTAGCAGTGGAACTCTCTCCTTTATCTGTTTTGTAAACCAAGCAAATCACCATTGCCTATGCAATTTGTTGAGCGCTTCCTATTGCTGAATTTGTTGTCCCTGTGTGAGGAAATAAACAGATAATGTTGAGGGTGGCTTTTTGGCATAGTGTATGGAATCTGACATCTTGGAAGGTCATGATGAGTCAGCTTCTGCAGAAAACAGGTCCTGTTTTACTGTGATCGCTGTTTATAATGGTTTCCAGAGATTTGGCTTTCTTCTAAAAACTGCACACCAACAGACAAAAGAGTAGGGGAGAATTTTGCCTCCAATGACAACAAAATGCTGTTCATTCTTGTCATGGCTTTTTGTGGTTGTTCCTTGTCTTTCTGTTGAAGATGTACCCAAGGAGCATCATCAGAACTTCATTAATGAAGCGAGGTAGCCTGTCTTAGTGTTCTGCATCTTCCACAACATGAACAGGAGGCTGGATTTAAGGACACTTAAGTAACAATAAAAGGGTATGATTTCACTGGGTATGAGTTTTGTCCCATTTAGGAAGACTACAGGCAAGATATGGCAAAATTGGGAGTTCTAATGATGAGAATATTTATTCAGAGAAATCTTGAATGTAACTTTTTTCCAAGAAGAAAACAAATGAATGCATTCTAGATTTGTATAACACATTATTGGTATTAAATTATCAAATTATATGCACAATTAAATTTTTATTAAAGAAGAAATAATGTATGCAATATTATGATAATCTTCTAAAGTATAACAAGTTTTTAGCTTTAACAGCATCATGCACTGTGCCTCTGCTTCTCAGGGGACTAATTTTAAAAGTAAGGCATTCAGCAATTGAAAAGGAAATTATAAAATTAGTCACTTGAGTAATTTAAACATGCAAATAAGTATCCCAACTGCGTTGATACCAGATTTAGCTGAATTTACTAGGGCTGCTTAGACTTTATCATCCTAATTATTCCAGCTTTGTGTCAGGCTGAAGAAAGCAGAAAGACAGAATTAGCTGTTACAGAAGTTTCTTGTTGTACCGTATTATTGTACTGTGTGTTCACTAATGCAGTCACTGGCAAAAACTTATTCCAAGGTTTTTTCCTCCTAATTAGCAGAACAAAGGCCATCAGGACTGTTCTATCATTGCTTCTCATAAGAATAGCAGAGATTTGAGAACACTTTGATTTTACTTGCTGAGCTGAATGAAGTATGATGCATGCATGTTCTGATATAAAACGATACAGCATAGCTGATTGAATTCCATGTGTTGGAGCCTTTTATGAATTCAGTAAAAATTACCTGTAGGAATGATAGGCCAGGCTGGGCCTTCTGTGTGTTGTAGGTAGCACATAACTTCCATACGAGGTGTTGACTGGAAGCACATCTCAAAGTACAATAGGTGGTTCGTAATAGTTACTCTTCACTGTCTGTATCATGTTGGTATGCAAACACCCTACTGAGCGATCAGGACCCTGCTGCTGTTGGGGTATAAAACAAAGTTATTCCCCTGAACAGCTTATACTCCATGATGGACGGAGACAACGAACAGGAAGGAGGTGATGCTAACAGGGCCGTGACCAATGACTGCGCACACGTCGCCTGTCCACTGTGGATTTATTGCAAGCGTTATGCCAGCGGAGGGTTCAGTCTGAAGAGGCACAATGAGGTACATCTGATATTTGTGATGCTTCTGTGCAAAAACTGTATTATAGGAGAAGGTGAAAATATCCTACTTCAAAATGAATTGACAAACATCTTCAGTGGAGTGAAGGTAAAGGTTTCAACAGTGAACAAAAAATAAAGGCAAGGCCCTTTATAAACTCGTAACTGTTTAAGTGATGAAGTACCTTAAAAATAAACATGCATAGTTTTGTTTTTTGTATAGTAAAGAGGTTAAGCAATAGGTAGAACTGCAAAGATGGATTTGTCATATTAAAAAAAAAAGTCAGGAAAATTATTCTTGAGGCAACTCTTTAGATGGGTAGAATTTGAGCAAGATTGCAATTATCAAGGCTGTAGAGAAGAAGGTTGTAGGAGTTATGATGTTATGTGCTAAAGGCTTGATCAAGACATTTAGTTGGATGGAAAGGAAAAGTCATGTCCTAATAATGTCAGGCAGGAATAGTGTGAAGTTAGATTTGATGGAAGAAATAGAAAGATGAGACTTGGGTAATGGCCAAGTTATAAGTCTAAACATGGTGGTCACTGTTCGTGAAGAGGAGTCAGGAGAAACAAGGAATGCCTGAAGGCAAAAATTGAAGGGTATGCTTCAGTAAAACTGTCTTTAGTCTTGTGGTTGGACATACATGTGAAAAAAAGGGACCACGATTTTAGTTTGGACTGTGGAGACAAAGCAAGAGGAAAGAGATAGAAGAGAGGTGTTGGTCTGAACATAACAGTTAAAATCCTGCTTGAGAGTGAATTTGCTTAAGGACAAGGTGTATGGCTGAACCATTACAGCTTTCTTGAATGTTGGCAGGTTCTCACCTGTGTCCAAGATCCATACTCCCAGTGCATAAAGAAATGTCACTGATGGAGCTGCAGCTCTGATACTCTGTGTAGGACCATCCCAGTGCAGGGTGCAACTGGCTGAGCTCTGGCTTCCCATTGCCATCTGGGGATAGAACACTGGTTTTTCTGTCATGCCTTTCCCAAGGAGACCTTCACGGTGGAGAAGATGGAACAGGGTTTGTGTCCCTTCTGTTGCCTGAGTGGCATCAATTAAGTGGAGTAGGGCAACGAATCATCAGCATAGACTGATCTGTTGTTCAGTTGTCTGTTATAGGTTTGCTGTGATAAGTGTGAGTTTGGCAATACTCTGCCTTTCGTTGTTATGTTTAGATAATGATTTATTCTTTTCTCAGAACCATCTCCTTTTGTGGTGTTTGCTTTGACATTAAAACACATCTGGCTACCATGAAAATATAAATATATTTTAGAAATCTTATCTACAAGAAACTAGTTAAACCTTGCAAGAAGAATGATGATGAAAATAAACGCATGACCCAATTGCACATACAGGACCGTTTTCAGGCTTGTATTGATCTTAAAAGAATGTTAAGACAAAACATTAAGATAAGAAATCAGAGACCAGTCTCCACCTACATAAAGTCCAGGAGCTCCCTGGGTAATTTTTTTTCCATTTTTTTAAATTCCTTTTAATTTCTACTAGTATTTTATAATTATTATAATAATTTATTTTACTTTAGTTATTATTAAATCGTTCTTATCTCAACCCACAAGTTTTACTTTTTTTCTT
This sequence comes from Harpia harpyja, assembly GCF_026419915.1. Classification (NCBI taxonomy): domain Eukaryota; kingdom Metazoa; phylum Chordata; class Aves; order Accipitriformes; family Accipitridae; genus Harpia; species Harpia harpyja. The sequence continues at coordinate 1,223,831 of NC_068948.1, read as the reverse complement.
AATTTTTTTTTTATTTTCCTCCCCATCCCACTGGGAGCGAGGAGGAGTGAGTGAGCTGCTGCATGGTGCTTAGTTGCTGGCTGGGGTTAAACCACGACATGAGCTTTGCTCGACCAGCAAGTATAGAAGTTGTTATTAAATTGATTTAGACCTTGTTATTGGCATTTGAACGAGCATTCAGAAGATGTAATTTTTTTTTTTTTAAGGTATTTTAGTGATAAAAGGCTGAGAGTCAAACAGACATTTCTTATTTTTTGGCATAACTTTTTAAATTTTACCCCCGGGAACTGTACATAACAACGATGGTTTTCACATGTGGGTAGAAATGGAAATAATCTTTGCAGCTATGGATGCTTCTTAATATTAGTTGAAAGTAAAGATGCACATAGGGCTTCTGCTCTATAAAGAAGGTGAGAAAACAAATAAGAACAAGTGTTAATTCATGTACACAGAATTTGCGTCTGCACAGCAGGTGAAAATGCTACATTAATGCTGGAAATATCTGTCCTGCTGTGTAGTTTTCCTTCCTTTTTATTACTTCAGTGTTTGGTCTCGTATGAATGCACCATACTTATTTGCATGTTATCATGATGGATTCCTCTTTGCTTCTAGTTATCCATATAAAGAGATAGATGTTCCACATGACCTCAAAGTATTCAAATGAAATACTGTATTAAAAATATCTTGGTTTTCATAGTGCAATGTATATACACATAAATATTATTTTTAGCGTAGGTTATTAATTGCACACAAAAATGCTAAATAAAAAGAATGCTGTTAAAATGTAATGTCAAACACTTCTAATTATGGAAATGTCAGAAGCAGGGTTCAGTCAGAATCTCCATGAGATTAAATTGAAAATTATCTAGACTGCGTGACTCAAAGTATCTAGTGCTGTTGAGCACTCTATGTGTGAAAACAAATCCCATTAATTTAGTATCTGAAAATACACAGCACATTGCAAACGACACCCCTTATTAGCAGGCTGGAGGTCAGTATCCGTGGAACATAAAATTAGCAACTACCTCTGGCAAGTCTGATTTAACTGAGTGGCTTAAATTTGTAGATGTCTCTCCAGGGGCAGGATGAAATTCTGTTCTTCAGGGAGGCACTTAGTTGTTCATAACAATCAGAGTTTTCTTCCTCTTGCTGCCCCCAGACTGGCCTGACCTGTGTGTCAGAAACCATTAGCTGTGGCCGTGGTACCACCACAGAGCTCAATCACGTGTCTTTGATCAACACCTGTTTTCAGAAAGGGACTCAAATCTTGATCTGTACATGTACAGAGATGGAGAGTCCATGCTTTTGGGGGAGTAACTTCTCAGCGATTTGCACTGTCATCACTGAAAACTTGAGCTGAGTGTCCAATATGAATTAGCCTGTTTTCGGTAAAAAAAGTGTCTTGCCTTGGTCTCACAGTAATGCAACGACCATGTTGCAACTAAGGTAAGACAAGAGGAACTTGTGCATCAGTGCAGGCTGCTTTGCATGACCGAAGCTCATACTGCCATCAGGTGTTTCAGGTGTATGATGCTGCGTGCTTTACATGTCTTCCCACTAGTTTTCAGCTGGGTTATTTTATTTTATTTTATTTTAAAAAGAAGGGAGTTCTAGTCTTGTGGTGGTTCTGAGGTCAGTCACAGACTTGCTGCCTGCCTCTCCTGGTGCCTCAGGTGGCATTCTCCATCCCTCTGGCATGTTGTGGGTCTGCACTAACATTGCAGGCATTGAGGGCAGGGTCTCATGCTGGGCTTCTACAGGACCTAACAGACAGAGCTGATTGTAAATCTGCCATTTGTTATAAAATACATATAATACTTTATTATTTTATGTGCTAGGTTTATTCAAGGATTGGATACAAAAATCTCTGCGGACAATGCTTCATTTTGTTTGTGTCCAAATTACTAGCTATTTTAAAACTGTGTATGAATAATAGTGAAATATTGGAAATGTGTGTTCCAGAGATTTACTCTGTTCTGGTTCTCTGTTGGATCTGCAGTGGTCTTATCTTAAGATGTATATTGTAGAAATAATTCCTCTTTTTTTTTTTTCTTTCTATAAGAATAACAAGGAAAAGAACATACAAAATTCTAATTAATTTGATAAGTTGGTCTCTCCATCCACACAAATTCCCTGTCAAAGCTTGTCCTTCAGGAGGAACTGAGTGTGATACATATCATGCTCTGGTTTGGGCTGTATATTTGCCTATTTTATTAATGCTATGTTATCCTCTGAAAGGGTCAAACGAAGGCAGTGTATAAAGGGGGATTTTTTTTTAAAAAGGGAAATGAGTGCAGTAAGTGGAAGAAGGGTGAAAGCACATAAAAAAAAAAAAAAAGACAAGCATCACATCAGTCATTTTAAGTTACTCTTCCAGACTGCTTTATGTGGCACTCCTATTTTTCCAGTGTGTTTACCTGATAATGCTTTATGTATTTTACTTGACACAGCAGGTACCTGGGATTTGTACTTTCATATATGTGAATCACAAAATGGGCTTTTTATTTAAAATTGGTATTTTTACACTGTTTTATGCAGCCAAGTGGTGAATTGGTATACTAGTACTTCAAACTGGCAGGTCAGTAAAGTGTGGTTGTAGTCAGAACATTGACTGTAAAAGTGACATCATGGAATCCTTGTTCTTTTTCAATGATTCCAGCAAAATTGCAGTTTACAAGCTAAAATCTGATTTTTTTTTTTTTTTTACATTTTTTTTTTACCCTTCTTCCCTTAACTGCAGGCTCTGGCCTCTGAAAACCGATCTGTTTTCTTTCCATCTCATACATTATCATCAGTAATAAGGGCTCTACAGTCAGAGCTTAGTGAATGTTTCTGTTTGTGGTGTGTGAGGCAAGCAGGCTCCAGTTGTTACTTCTCTGTAAGTGTTGCCACTGCGGAGATAAAAAGAATAGAAACTTCTTTTAATTACTGTAAGCAAAAATGATGTGCAGAGAAAAAGCAAGGGCTGTTTTCATATTGGTCCTTCCCTGTTCATAATGAGAATTTGAAAAAATACAGTAGGGCCATGTTTGTAAGCAAGCAGCATGACAAAACCTGCCCCAAGGAAAAAAGATCACATACCTGAGTTGCATTGGAAAGAACAGGGGCAGGGTGGTTGGAAGTCCTCTGAAGGGCTGTCTGAGACCTTGGCTGCTGGTCCTGATCCTTTTCCTCCGTTTCCTGATGCAAAGTGCTCAGTGTGATCTGCTGCTGGAGAATTTCCTCAGCCTTGTACAACTTCCCTGGTGCCTTAGGTGTTGGTAAGTTAAAATAGTGCTGGACTGCTCCAAGATATATTTGGGACTTGCAGTCTTATTCCAAGATACAGGAATTATTCCACAGATGTGCCTCATATCTAGGCCTTATTGAGCTAACCTGAAAATGTATCCTGGTATTTTAAAGTACCTGAAGTGCTTTACAGAGTAATTAGTTTAATGAGAACACTGGAGATAAATGAAGCAGCACATGTGTGCTCTGTTATAGGTCAAATGTAAAGAAAAATTACACACTGAAGGATGGGGACACAGCTACAGCTTCTGTAAGAAGCCTGCTGTATGTTTTTATCTTGAAAAAAAGGACTGTTGTAAGATTCATTTCACTTAAGTTTATGAGCAGAAAAAAGCAAGTTGTGCACATTCACACTCGTCTTATTTTACCGTGCACTGCAAGGTTGGTCACAAACCTGGAAATACATGAATTTTCTATGCTTTTTTCCAGAGAGGACTTTGGGGAACAGTGCACAGGTGTCACTTTATACAGTGAAGTGAAACTAAAGAATTTCAGTCTTCAGGTCTGGTGTCCTGTGCACAGGTACCTGTTACTTGTACAACTTCTTTGTTTTATCCTGCTGGTCTTTGGGAATTTACATTATAACTGATCAAAAGAACAGAGCAGTTTGAATGTATACCAGTGGCTTCCTTTGTGGTGTTCCCCTATGAATATTTACATTGACATATTCATCCTAAGAACATGAGATAGTAATACCTTTTGTGAGGTTTGCATCTTCTGTTTCCAAGGGAAGGAAGGAAGTTTCCTTGCTGCAAGGAGAAAAGGAAAGTTGTCTCCCATCAGGTGTGGGATTTTGGGCTGGTGTGATGGATGCTGGAGTAATCTTCAGTGCTCTCCCCCTGTCGCATGGCCAAAACCACTGGAGCTATTGCACTCCATGAGCTACACGTTCCTGCTGGGGTGGTCAGCGTGAGTGTTACCTAATGGTGACTGCAACTCTCCAGTTCTGAAGAGCAAGTAGTTTGCATAATGTAATTAAAATGAACTTTTTTTTTTTTTTAATGAACCAAGTGGTCAGAGAAATCTCTTGCATGAGTCAGTACATGATACACTGGTTCAGTGAAACATCTTGAGTGGCTTTGTACATGCAGGACGTGGTGAGCTGCTGTATTGGTCCTGGCTGGGGGAGCCTGCAAATGCTGTGCTGTATCTCAAGGATTAGCTTTGTTTGTGGTTATTGGCCTGTCAGAGGCAGAACTGTGCCAAGATAACACTGAAATGTGCTGACTGGCATTGCAGGAGGTGATTGTTCCAGTCTCTGGATCTATGTTATCTTAATTTTGCTTATTGTGTTTTCAGCATTTCAGAAAAGTTCATCTTTCAGGTCTTTAATACACAATGAAATATTTAATCATTTAAAGTTCAAATTAGGTCTAGAAATGAAAGTAGTCTGGATGCTATGGAGAAAACTCAGAGTCCCCAGACAATATCAATACCAGCTCTTTAAAGCCAAGCTGGCTCTTGGCTGCCCAGGTGACCTTGGGGCATCCCTGCAGCTCTGAGTCAGCAGGGAGACTTCGGATTCGTCTCCAGGTTGCTTCTGGAGCTTTCACTGGGCAGCAAAAATGTCACTCAAACTTGTAGTTTTATGAAGTTGTTGCTCTGCAAAGAGTGATTAGATGAGGTAGCTTTCAAAATATGTGCTTCTTCCTCTTCTGACCTAAAAAGTCTATTTTTTGTTCCCTGATGTCATGGGGCCAAACTTTCTCTTTTCACTGACTTTAGAAAGAAGACTGTGATTTGTGATACTGCGTTGGATGCATTGAGGACTGTGTAATTAGCATCTGAAATCATTGCTTAATAGCTTGTCTTCATAAATTTATTTTCCTTTCTGGAAAAAAGTGTTGATATTTTAAGCATTTTTACTGTTCCTGCTTATTTTTTTGCTTCCTTTTATGACATAAAAATTCAGTTTGCTGGTTCATTTTGAGCCTGACTGGAAGGGTAAGTTTGTTTATTTTGGCAGCTTAGTTGTAGGTCGGCCAAGAGGAAAATGAAAAACTGTAGCCTGTAGGCATTCTGCGTGTGCCTATCTAAGTACTGCTGGAGCAGGGATAACTGTCTCTTTCATAGGAAAGGAAAAAAGGCTGGGGAGAAGCCTCACTTATTTATATTTTCTCTTTTTGTTTGTTTTTTTACTGTATCAATTGTGCATGCTGTCTTGAATGTGACAGGTCTGTTGTCACTATTGGCAGTGGCATAGACACACCTACAAACAATAAGCTGAGCGTATGGTCTAAAGTACTTTTGCCCAACAGAAGTTTAAATCAATATATTAAATATTTGTTTCTTCTTCTAATGTTTTGAAAATAACTTGAGACTGTATGTCTTCTGTTTGAGTATTAATCTAACAGTGAATCAGAAAACAATAATAATTTATGTAGGCTCCTTTTTTGGTGTTATAATTCAAAAAAGGGCATGCATTCCAACAGATTGGGCACAGCTGGCTGGTACCCTCAAGACTCTGCTCTCTAATTGCAGTCAAGGACAGGCGTTGTTGGGTTTTATTGCTGTGATCCCAAACATCTCACAGATTTTATCAGTCCTGTCAATACCCAGATGGGACATGTGAAGGATGCAGAAGGAGACTTGCTGCCACCTCTGACTCCATGAAACCTCTCAGCTGAAGCATGCTCTGTATCCTGTTTTTCTGTGGGTGACCTAAGTGCCATCAGCGGTCGCCAAAGTGTAGAGCTTTGCACTTGGGAGCTGGCAGGTAAGTTAGGGATGGCTAATTCCTGCTTTAATAGGATTGGTAACATCTGGACCATGCAGCATGCTACCATACTGATGTGAGATACTGAATAGCTTTATTTTACAAATCCTGTGATGCTCACTCTTAATTTTCTTTTACAAAGTGCAGGGAAATAGAGAATTATCATATATTTCACATTAAATCACTTTAGAGATCTGTGTTTATGAACTTTCCAACAAGTTTTATCACTTTGTGTTGTGCTTTGTGCTGTTTATCACTGGGGTATGTGGGAATTTTTTCTTATGAAGGACGATAAACATGCAAAATCCTAATTCATTAGGAGTTGGTAAAAGTTCAAATACTATTGCTGTTCTGTTAAAAAAAAAAAGATACTAGTGAGGTAGAGAGAAGAAACTACATTGAAAAAATGAGGGACCTATGTGGGGCTTTGTTGTTTTGTGTTTTGTTTTTTTTTTTTTAATGCTCCTTGCTAAAAGGCATCTATCCTATCCTGTCCTCTGAGGACTTGGGTATTGTTTTTATGTCAGTTCTCTCACAAATAAACTATTCTTTCTGTTATTCTAATCATACATGTACACTAAAGCCTAATAAAATTCTTCCTCATGTATCTGAGAGAAAAACCGTATTCTTTTGTTTTGGGAAGGCTGGCGGCTGCAGCTCTGGTGGATTAGCAGATGAGAAGCTTATTCCAGAGAAACCGCTCTTTCAGGAAAATTACTTTGACAGGAAACTCTAATTCGTGTGACCAGAATTCACATGCTTTAAAAGTAATTAGGTGACTGGCTTCAGTTAAAAATAAATACATAAACCAAATCCAACAGTAGATTTGGCTTTTGCTCGGCAGCCTTCCTCTGGCTGTGGGTCCATCCTGCTGCTGGGGGGGAGTGGGGTAAATGTGTGGGGAGAAGGACTTACTGATGGCAGGGTGAGAAGCCTTTATTGCTGGGAAAAGAAAATCATCCCTTTCCTTTTAGCTAGAGCTCCATCTTTCAGGAGCTGGGGATACAAGCAACCTCGCTGCAGAGGTGCCGTGCCACGGGGAGGCTGCAGGTCGGTAGACATCAGGCTGGAGCTGCGTGGTTTTATGCATGTCTGCTCGTAAGGAACAGTATTGGTATTGAAGGTATTGAACACCTCTGGCAGCAGGTGGCTGTGTGCTGGACCAGCTGCTGGTGGCATCACCCATAGGACACCTGGTGTGCCTCACCGTGGGGTAGAGGAGGCTGGACTGGGGGTGCAATTCCCCAATTCCTGTACTGGAAGAAACCACCTGTATTTTCTTGATGTGTCTTTAAATCATTAAAAAGTCTTTTGAGGGGAAAGAGGAACAAAACCTCCGGGAGAAGTGATGCTTTTGATGGCCTTGTCTTTGTGGCCAGTACACAGCACTGAGCATCATTTCCCCCCCTTCGTTTTGTCCTAATAACAAATTCAAATTGTGGATTTAATGCCGCTTTGCTACTGTAAGTTGTGTGCCTGAGGCAGCACCTTTCCACTTACTCATGTTTTTCCGCTCTTAATGTGTGCACGGGGGGAGCGAGGAAGACTGAATGTGCAGGCTGGGCTTCTGTGCCAGCCTGGGCGGATCTGGCTGAAGGAAAAACAGCTTTACTATATCTTATTTGGGAGTAAGCCTAATTGTATTTCCTTATGCTGCTGAGTGCATTTTGCTCCCTCCTGCCTCTGATCCTATTGCAACAGAAATCACAGGTCATAATTAAATAAAAGCAAAATCTGTCTGGTGTCTGATCCACGTGTGCCATGGTGACAGCTAGATGGGGCGGGAGTTTCCATGTGTGTGCTTTCTTATAAATGTTTGAGAAAAATCAATTTGCAAAATAGGGATGACTTCCAGTGCATAATTCATGCGTAAACCAGGTTACGTGGTTACGTGCCACCGTGGTTAATTGGCGCAGGGCCCGTGATGGGCAGGGGAGAGGCGGGGTGGCACGGGCACCTCATGTGGCTGTGCCACTGGAGCATTGTCATCCTGCCCTGTCCTGGACAGGGACGTCGCAGTGCTGGAGCCTGCCGGGCGCCCAGGCCGGTGGTGAGGGGCATCCCCATGGCTCAATACGGATAGGTTTGGTGTGTCAGGTGGTACCGGCACAGAGCGGGTGCTCCCCCTGGCCAAGCCTGGCTGGTGATGCCCGAGCCTCGCCTGGGGAGGAATGCACCCAGCAGATTTCCCCCAAAGGAAACATGAGGAAAACATCTTATTTTAAGAGAGATATTTAATATGTTTTTCATATTTGGAAAGCAGTTAATGTCTGGGAATGTCCTTTTGCTCCCTGGCCAGCACGATTAATATTACTTTTGATCTTTTTTTTGAAAAAAATTTAGATTAAAAGTGATTTATCTGCAACAAAAGCAACAGCAATTACTTACTCTGTATTAATGTTTAAAGTTGCTTTCTTTTAAACATTATTTTTGGGAGGATAAAGGTTCTTAAAAATAAACATGGTTCAAATTATTTTTAGATTAAAATACTTTATGGAAGGAGAGCTGAATTTTAGCATTTGAGCAGTCAACCAGGAAGTCAAGATGTTGGGGAAAACACAGATGTAGAAAGGCCAAGCAAAAATGTGCTTTTAACTGACTCAAGCTAATTGCACAGAGTGCTTAATGAGGATGCTTCCTTTATTGTGCCCAGGTGGGTTTGTATGCTGCCTTGCTGTGCTGCCAGCCCTGTGCTGGGGCTCGGCTGGCTATGGCCTGGGCTGTGCTGTGCCGTGCCATGGGGGGACGTACTGGCTGGTGGGCACAGGCGGGGATTAGGCACAGGGCTTCACCAAAGCAGGGTGGGATACACCCAGCCATCACACATGGGAAAGCCTCGGCTGTTCAACTGGTTTATGTGAAGTGTCAATAAAAGCTTCCCTCAGCAGTGCGTCATCATGTGTTTTATATAGGATTATAAACTCATGCTCAAATAATTCAGGATGAGCTTGAAAAAGTGTGTCGGAATTATTCTTGTGGCTTTTTTGCCTGTGAAACTGAAAGCTTTGTCTGCCTGGTCCTCAACGCCACAGTCTGGCTGGGAACTGCGTAACTGCTGCACAGCTCAAGGATGCAGGGTGGAGATCATGGTATTTTAAAATGTATTACCTGTACCATGGCCCCTTCCAGAGCCACCAACAAACACAATGTCCTGAGGCCGGGGATGGCCCCTCTCTGCCCTAGGGAACGGTGGGCTGCAAAGCTGGGCCCGCTCCTGCACCAAAAACAGGCTGCTGCTGGGGCTCAGCATGACTTGCTCCGTGCATCCAGCTGGGATGCTGCTCGTGCCCGGCTACACTGGAGGGGGGGAGAGAAAAGCCTGCTTGGGTTCTTTATTTTTTTCAGTTTAAGTGTTTAAAGGTTATCTCAGCTCATGCGTTAACTTTGGGAGATGTGATAACTGGCGATCCATCTGTCACCTATAAAATGGGTTTTGAATGCGCAGGTGAAAACTGCGGGTGTGGAAGGATGGAGGCAGCAGCCATTGTCACAGGTCCCTTACGGGCAGAGATGACACCAGCTTTACAGCCAATGAGGTTCTGGCCCAAGTTTTTCACAGTTTTTGTGCTAATTTTGTACTTATTTTTCCACATTTCATTTTTTTATAACTTTTTTTAGATAATAGGTGAGGGTTTTGTTTGGTATTGTTATAGTTTTATTTTAACACTAAAATCCAACTTATAGTAATGCTGAAGAGCAATTTTATATGGTGAATTCTGGTAGACAAGTCCTTTTTAGCCAGGAGTAAGTTTTCTACAAGTGCATTTCCTGAATGCATTGAGGTACTTATTCAGATTGATATTTTTCATAAGAACACAATTAAATGCCAAGAGACTGTTGGCAGTACCTGATGGCCCTTGGACTGGCTCAGCTCGTGTGCTCAGTCACCCTGCTGCCAAGGGCTTGTAAGGGAGTGTGGTGGTGATGTGAACAGCTTTATTAAGCACATGAGTTACTTGGGATGGGTCTGCCTTCAGACAATGACCTTTACGAACGCTTCTGGTTACTTATAAACTTAAGCATTATATGTAAACAGGCTTCATTTAACTCAAATTGCATTTAATTTAAAATTGCAATCGCAATAAATTCTATTGCAGGAGAAAATGTGATTTTTAGGGAAATAAAACTTAATTACATTAAAGTAGTATTTCAACCTTTTTTGCATCAAGCTCTGATCAGTAAATGCTTGATCTTTGGAAAATCTTAACAAAATGAACTTGTGATCTGTATGTCCCACTAATGAGGTAAAACACAGTAGCCAAAATTTTGTATTGTTCCTATGTGAAATATTCACATTTTGTTAAAAATCAGATACATTCCACAGATGTGATTTGTAGAAAAGTGGGTGAAAACTGCCCAGGGTTGCACGTTACGGCCAGCCAGGCGTGGGCAGCAGGCGGGAGCTCTGGCTGGGGTGCTCGAGGCCTGCGTGGCTGGTGAGGTACGAACCCATCCATGGCTGTGGAGCAAAGGGTGGTCAGTGGTTCGTATGGGGAGATCTGGCCCACTGCTCTCCCCAAGTCCCCATCATGCCCGTACTGTTGGCATGAGCGTGTTTCTCCTGTATCACTTGCACGGGAGTCCAGAGACCAAAAGTGTCTCCTGGGCAGTCAAAGGCAGCAGAGGTCCAGCTGGGCAGTGAGCAGAGTCCTGTGGACTGGGATGCATTGAATTTGGACTGTTGCTTTTTCTTCTAATTGCTTTCTGCCTCTGGCCATGCCATGTCTAATTAATAATAACGTATTAAAAACTAAGACTAACCTATTGAGTCCATAATGCATGAATAAGCTAAAAGGATAACCCCAAGTTACTTCTTCCCTACTTATAGAAAATAGAATTGAGTTTTTCATTTTGTATTAAGACCTTTCTGGTATGATACTGCGTTCTGTACCACATACATGCTTTTCAAAGGAAACACAGTTTATCCTTCTCATTTGATTAAAGTCTGGGATGAGTAACAGAGATTTCCTTTTACTTACACCTTCCATTATGGTCCTACAAAAGCCATTTGGGTGGAAATATTGCAATGGTCTGATTATCGTGCAAAATCACCCATGTTATTTTCAGCCTTAAAAGCCCAAAGCAATGTGTGTCTACCCCAGCTGGGACAGAAACACTTAAAAGTGGTTCTGCAGGGCTCATGTGCATATTAAATCCTGTGAAGCAAACTGTTCCCACTGGCACTCTCCCGGGCATCGGTTCTTTCCCAGGGTTTGCTGGGGGTTGGCAGGGTGACTGTGGCTGCAGAGGGGAAGTGGAACTGGGGCTGACCCACCTTTCCCTCCTCAGTCCCAGGGTTTGCTTCAGACTAAAGAATATGAATTGTTCAGGTGCAGCGGCGCTGAAAGCTCAGTGCAACACAAGCAAAATACAGATTTAAACTTGCAACTGATCTTTAGTTAATCCCTTCTACAAAAACAGACCTAAAGAGATCTTTTATGTTTCTGAAGCCTATGTGTGTGTTAAAGTAACATGACTTTCCAAGAAAAGTCCATTATTTCTTGTTTTAATATATGAATAATCTTTCAGGAGTTGACACAAAACCATTATTGGTTTAACGCCTTTCAGAGCTTCCGTAACTGATAGCTTGCTTTAGTTTTTTAAAGCTGAATTTTTCTTGCCTGGTATCTGTTCAAATATTTCTTTAAATAATTCCGAGTCTGTTGGATTTCTGGATCTTAGTGCGAAAATGTTCCTTTTGAATTCCTCTTTTTTGCATAGCCAAAAACCTCAAAACCGTTGAAGCTGGAATTTCAAATTCAGTAGATGATGTGATCATTGTTGAAGAAGGAAGGAAGTAGAAGCCAGTTTTGTGGAAAACAAGTCCAGTAGTTTTAAATATACAGATATTTCAAGCTGAAGTACTTGTGGATGAGTACTGGAATAATTCTAAGTTGGAAGTTTTTCTGTGATGTACATTTAATTAAAGGCAGCAGGGCCGTGTGCGGGCATAATCACCAGTGGCTGTGGGTCCTGGTGTGTGGGCAGCTGGAGCAAAGCCAGGGATTTCCCGCTTCCCATTGCCTGTGGTGGGATTGCCATTGCCCTGAGCTGGGTCTCGGGGCCATGCGGGGCTGACGTGGCTGTTCCCCAGCGTGGCGTTGGGTGGAGGAGCAAATCGCTCCTGCACTCCTCTGCTTCTTTCCCACACTGAAAGACCATGGCATGGCAGGTCCTTTGGGTTATTTTACTTTGCTATACCACAGGCAATACCTATCTATACAAAGTAGTGGTAAGATGGACAATACAGGCTAAAAAAATTTTCTATAAAATGCACAGTATGTGCAACATCCACATGACTATTTTCTTCATCCCTTTTGCCCTGCTCTGTCCCTTATAGCAGAGCTTAGTGAAGTGTTGCAGGGGGGCAGCCATTGTGCTCTTTCCACTTGGATCTCCTGCGCTTGGTTTCTTGTTCTCAGTGTTTGACAGGACCCTTGTCATGGTGCTGCTGACAGCCTTGGCCAGCTGACGTGCCGTTGCTGGGCTCGAGATGGACTTGCTCCCAGTTGGGGCTCTGGGCTTCTTCACCTCCTTAGTTATTTGGTAATACAGAAAGTGTTTTGTGCTTCATATTCCTGTTGATAACGTCACAAAAATTGGCTGCAAATCACTTGGGGTGGTTTTGTTCTGGATGCATGAGCTCAGTCTTGACTGAAAGACTTTGTTTCTTCTGTCATGGCTGATGCAATTAGGTTTTTTGGGGTTTATTAGCACTATATGACAAAGGGATGTGGCCAGAGCAAGCCCATTTATTAAGCCATGACTAGTTTCTGGCTATCGAATAGTCCATGACTCACTCATGTGTCACTCTGTGATACCATCCTTTATCTGCAGGGCTGCTCTGTTGAACGTTTGCTGATTTTGATTTGCCTCCTTGAAACTGCCTTGGCACGAGATTATCCAGGATGAGCATATTGATCAGCAGCTCGTTCGGATACAGGATGACTTTTCTTCTTGTGGGTGATGTTGTGCAGTGCTCTCCAAACTCGACCTCTAGGCTATGGCAGAGATGTTTCCTTGTTGAATCTTTACTTTGTGCCATCCCCATCACATACCTGACCTCCCTGTGTGGTTAGCCCTTGTAATCAATGTGGGATTAGCTACCAGAGTATTTTGATTAATGCAAGCAATTCCTGCAGGGTAACATTTTCTGTTTCAGGATACTGAGAGTCTAAACCTTGAGGCTTGCCCACTTTGATACAGTTGTTTGTTCTTTTCATTTTTAGTGTACAAAACATAACTCCACTCATAATGACTTTACACAGCTAAAACTACCCTGTTCCTAAAGGGGAAAATCCTGTCATCTGTTGCATCTGTATGTAGTGTATTATAACCAATATTATAATCAGCACTTCAAAAATCCTCTGTACTTAGGAATGCTTGTGCTATTTCAGAAGAGATGTTTTGCCTCTCGTGCTGCTCACCCACCTGTGGCTTGTTTCTGTTAGGCCTAGGGGTTCCTTTCTTGTCACAGTCTTCACTGCTTTGCACTCGTGATGTAGTAGGCTCAACATTTTTTATAATCAGAAATGCTAGACTATTTTTATTGAACCTACACAAATACCTCCGGTATTTTACCCACATTCCAGTTTTGTGTCAAGGTCTATATCGGCACATCTTGAGTGCAAATACGATTAGGTATCAGGATGGTTCTCTGAAGAATAATCTATAAATTTCTTCCTACCTGAAGTGTCTCAAGGTTTAGCAACTGCTTCCTCTGATTTTTTTTTTTTTTTTTTTTCCTTAAATTATATATGTTCCCACTCTTTGTGGGCAGGGAGTCCACTGGTTCCTCCCTAGGTGCTTTGGCATCACAGATGTGACACTTGTGCTTCAAATCCACAGTGAGCTAAAGAATATATCCTTGAGAGTGCTGAGTTGTGAATGCTGTAAATAAGAGCAGCAATAGCAGAGATATAGGAAACAGATGTTGTGGCTTCCAGTTTTAAATTCAGTGACCATTCTGGTAAAATACTTTACTTACTAGATACAAAAAGATGCTACAAAACCACACAACCTTGTCGGACTTGAATGGTGCTGCCTCAGATAGTGGTGGTTACCATGCTGGCTCACGAGCTGTAGAAATTTGAAATAGGTTGTGAGACCCCATTGTCTTGAATTTGGTAAAACCATGCTATTTATGAGTGGCAAAATTACCTGAAGGAAATGTCAGTGAAATCTACTCATCTTTCTAATACAAATATGCTCCATTTCCAGAAAAAGGAAATGAGACTCTTTTTGGAAAGTTTGGAAACAGCTGCTGCTTAGTGGTTCATGTATAAATCCAGATGACCTGCGTCAATGTGTGCACATCTCTACAGGCTACTCGCCCAATGTGCAGGGAAGCACAAGTGCTGCAAAGAGCAAGAAGGACCTGATGGGTGGTAGGTGGTAGGACGTGTGTGGTCCATGTCGATGCCTGTGGCTGTGCTGGAATATCCATCTTGCACAACTGGTGCTTTTATTCCACCAAGGTCATTACTTTACACCCCCTAAAGCGGCCACAAGTATGTGTCCTCTGTTGTTAAGGTCAGGCTACTGCAATGTTGGAAGAACCTCTACTTTGAGGGTAGAAGGAGAAGAAAACTTTTCTTACCAGGTAATATAATTGTATGCCACCTAGGTTTGATAAGTTACAGATAGCTTTTGGGATGCTGAGTTGTGGCCAATACTTCAGTGAATATAAGTTATGTGGTTCAGTGATTTTAAGAATGGTTATTGCCACTATGCTTGGGTGTGAAAATATACCTTCTGTTGCACACACTACCTTTATGAAGTATATAAACAGGGTTTTTCATCTGCTTTCCATTTACTGTTACATTTTGTTGTCTTTGCCATGGGCATTTAAAACTGAGATGTTCTAAAGAGCCCTGCATGAAATTTTAAAGAGACTGGACCTTTCATCTGCGCAACAGCAGGACACCAGATAGATGAACAAGAAAGAAAGAGAAATTGTTTTTGAAGCAATAGCAAAAAAAATAACAGTAGAAGCAATTATTTTATCAAAGGTTTATTTTCTTTCTTGTTTTTTAAAGACCTTTCCTCAGTTGAAGTTGGCTACCTTCTTATGTATGTTTGATTTGTGGTTTTCACAAGGTCCAAATGAAAAATGTCAGCTGGAAGATGTGTATTGTTAATGAGCAATCACAATGGCACCAGTGATTTCAGTGAATTTTGGTGCTCAGAGAATTGCAAAACTCTAGTCTTCTATCCTCAAAACAGGCACACGTTTCTCTTTCATATCTCAGTTTGTTCCTTGACTATGGACAGACCTTTTCAAAGAGTAAGGATGGAGTTAGTCTTTGTTTGTCATGTTCTTGCTTGTAGTGAAATAAATTGTGTTCCTTATGATAAGGAGCTAGATTATGATCCATCAGTCCCCTCTTTCAGGCCATTAAGCAGTAATCTCCACTTAGGTTGCTTTGGCTTGTGTTGGTGACCTGATTGTGAGAAGTTCAATATTGCATTGCTAGTTCCAGGTCCTTTCAACTCGCTGCTGTTTTTGATTAGTTTTCCTTCTACTGAATTATCTCCTGCCCATTGCTCTTCACCCTGCTGGGAGATGTTCCCCCCAAGGTGATGGAAACTCCTGCTGGAGCTCCAACTGGACCCCACTGACTTGCTCCAGACGTGCAGGTGGAATAGCTTCAGTTTTAATTTTGATGGTGTTCCGGTTGGAAGGAAAATAAAATTCCTTTCCTTGAACGTTTATCGTACAACAAGCTGGGAACAGATTGCAAGTATCGCTGGGTTCTCCCAGAATTGATTTGGAGCAGAAGAAGGGTTTAAGGAGAGAGCAAAGCCACCACCTGTGACAGCACAGAGTCGTGGGGAGGAAATACACAAGGCTGGGACCAACAGCTTGGCTGTTCTTTACTCAGATGCTAATAAAAACATTATTCTGGAGGGGCTATGTTGTCCAGAACATGCAGGACTTAAGATACCATGTTGGATGGCTTATTTAAGGATGAGGAAAACTTGGAGAAATCTAAAATATGAATAAACATATCTTGTATTCCTCTATTTCAAATATATATCTGTATCTTGAATTAATTAAATAGGGCAAATGGGCAGAGAAGGGTTTTTGTACTGCCAGTAAATATTGAAGCTAGGATCTTGTTTGAATTAAGATGATGTCTGCTGGGTGAAAGAGATCTACAGAGATATATAAGGCCAAAGCTTCCAGCAGTCCATACTGTCTTTACTGAAAAGTATATTTATATCTTCCAGACTAGTAATTAATCACTCGGTAGGATTTTTTGGGACGTGCATTCACAGAAGATCTTTTTGTACTGCCAGGAACCACAAAGCATGGGCACAATTAAAACACTGATTTAATTTATTACGTAGAGGCATGGAATGGGAGTGTTTTAAGCGATGTTGACAGGCCAGGATTTCAGAGCCACCTATTTTTTTTTTTAAATAGAAAACAAATGCTGCTCCTTACAAAAATTAGATTACATTAATAGCAGCTTTCTAATACACTACTGAGGAAGAAAATAAAGTTTTGCCATTAATTAAGATGTGAAGAAATGGTATAATTTTTAAAGAGAATACATTTCAAAGTTGTCTATAAAAATAAAGGATGCTGCCTTCTGCTGAAATGCACTTTAAAAGCATGCGGCTCTTCTGAAAAATTAAAAATAATCGCTGAAAATT
This sequence comes from Harpia harpyja, assembly GCF_026419915.1. NCBI lineage: Eukaryota > Metazoa > Chordata > Aves > Accipitriformes > Accipitridae > Harpia > Harpia harpyja. Next base: position 1,207,165 of record NC_068948.1, on the reverse strand, counting down.
TTTTGTATTCTGATAGTTTCCTCTTTAGTTAATCTTGGGAGTCTCTGCAGTTCCTCTGGTGCCTTCACGTGCTATTGATACCACTGATGGGGACTTGTAGAAACAAGACTTTGACCATGGTCAGTCCGTGGGCAGCTGGGGTTATGGGACACTGCCTACAGCCTCGGGTGCTGTGCAGGTACATACACACGGGCTGCCCTTTGGGGCAAAAAAGTAGCAGTTTGGTAATTGTAGATTCATAAGACGTTGTCTGTGTGTATGTCTACAGCTGCCCATTTTCATGGGGTCCCTGCGCTGTTTTACTGTGTGTGTGCTTGAAAGAGAGAGTCCTCACTGTTGGAGGGCTTGGAAGGAGCAGAGCAGCTGCTTCTTTCTCTGTGCAGCAGGTTCACAGTGTGCTTCTGCACACTGACAGCGTGCGAGGACTCCTTGCAGCTTCAGAATCAACTCGTTAGCACAGCTAAGAGAAACATCCGAGAGTCCAGGGTCTGATCTGGTCACCCCGGTCTGTCCCGTGCAGATGCAGAAAAGGATACAGCATTCAAAGTGAAACTTGTGTCTTGCTCCTGTTGTTTATATGTTATTTAAAGGAAGCCATTTTTCTTTATTAAAAAAAAAAAAAATTAGTAAAGCCTGATGCAGCAAAATGCATACATCCCAGCAGCAGACAAAGGTTGCTTTTTCTGCAGTAAAAGTTCCTGAGAGGTTCACCAATTTCCTTCTTATGGTTATGACTTTTATTTTTGTTTTTTCCTCTGCTTCGAATATGAAACATAAAGGTCTCATCAAGGCATAGGGTCATGCAGGAGATTAATTACGGCTTTAATTTGCTTGGATCCAGTTGGAGCAACTCAAATATTTTAAATGTAGAATATAACTTGTAATGTTTTTGCGGTCTTGATGGTTTTAATGTTCTGGAAAATTACATTGTACTGAAACATCAAATGGGTTGAGGTCATGGCGTGGGGCAGGGCTGCACAGTGAGTGGTGACCAGTTTTGTATCACCACCATCTATCATAAAAAAGCCTATTTGCTATCTCACCCTTTAGTAAACTACAATAGTATAATCTGAACACCATTTACAAGAACGTGAACAGCCCTGGATAAGGGCAATTTTTTTTCTTTCAAGAGTTCTTGATTGTATTTCCCTTTACTCACAGATGCCTTCATGTGACGTCAGCAGTAGATGTCATTTCACACTTTTTTCTGCATCCAGGGTCTGTCATGCATCATCACGCCCCATGGTCACGGAGGGGTGGCCCTGGCCACTGCGCACTGCGGGGGACAGCCACCAGCAACACCCCACTTGGCCTCAGCGTGTGGTCACCTGCCGTGGTGGGTGCGTGGTATGGGAATGACAAGAAACCAATGGGGTTTCTTTGGGAGGGATGCTTGTAGATGTATGATGAGCTGGGATGCCAGGTGTGCCTGTCAGCTCTTCATGAAGTGCCTCATTGCTCTTGGGGCAAGATGGGAGTTGGATATTCTCTGCCAATTCATGGTATTTCTATGTTGTGCAGCCCTTGAATGTGTAAAGGATGCCTAGCGTTCCCAGTCTGCAACATTTTCTGTTTTTCTAAGAGATACTGCTCTCTGCCTGCAAATGTAGGAGAGGATGAGACAATTCCAGATAAGCTGCTACTCTGCTTTTCATCTGACATTGTGCAAGTATGCTCCTTTCCAGTTTGAGAAATACTACTTGTTTTGAAAGCTATTATCATGTGTTATATTAGTGATCTGTGAATTAATAGAAATGTGCTTCCATTTAAGGTCATTTGCATGACCTTAAATAAAGTTTAAAATAATTGTGTGATCATTGCTTTGAGACATTAGGATGCGTCTCTGTCGCAGAAACTGCTTTCTCTTTGACTGAGTAGTTTGTCACTTTCAGCGTGACTACAGAGAAATCTGCTGGTGCAGTCCTTTCATGTAGGGCCTGGAGAACGCTGTGTAGGATTAGGGGTTGTACAATCTCTCTTTGCCACTGTAAACACCTCTGGAATATTGTCCATTTCTTGGGCTAACACTTGGAGAACAGCGCTGAAACAGATGCAGTGAAAATCCATGAGGGTGATTAAATAAGTGGAAAATTTATCTTATGGTGACAGATCAAAAAAAAAAAAATCAAGCCTCTTCTGTTATCAAAAAGGCACTTAAGAGGTGACTTGAACACGGTCAATAAGTGCCTACACAGGCAAAAGAAATTTGAGAATAGAGAGCTCTTAAAAGTAGCAGAAAAAAAGTATAATGAGATTTAGTGAATTGAATTAAAGGTAGACAAAAATTTGACTAGAAATAATGTACATGTTAATCAGGCAAGGTGATTAATCACTGGAACAGCTTAATGGCCATTATGGTGGATATTTTAAAATCAAGATTGGATGATTTTCCAAAAACTGCAGTTCAAGTGCAACCATTGAGCTTTAAACTGGAAATAATACAGAAAATTCTGGTGGCCTATATTATGTAAAGTGTCAGATCAAATCATCACACTACCTAGAGTCCTATGAATTAACACGGCACTTTTGTTTCTGAATAAACACAGCCTCTAATAATTTCCTGTTTCTTGAATAATTCAACAGTCCTACCATCCAGTGTTTTTGATATGACGTTTTATCCCATCACTGTGAATTGTCTGAACGTGGGATTTCTTCAGTGACGATCCAAAGTATAGAAAATAAATGATAATGCAATGAGCTGTCAGAAAAATATATTTTAAAAAAATCCTTGATGTTTCTGCCTTTTTGTGTATCCCTATCCATTCTTCTCTTAAATCTCCCATGCTTTATGCAACTGTGGCACCCCATGTCAAACGTGGTGTTATGCAAGGCTGGAGTGACAATCCCAGCTTTAATTTTGTTGCCTTTTGTGAATGACACAACATTAGCATTGTCTGGTTTATTATTTGGTATTTACCATATCTATGTATGTATGTCATATTAGTTTAATGATAGAGAGTAATGATGGGATAAACTGTAAGGAACTGAGAGAAGTGACAAAGGAGATAAAGGGTTTTCATTTTAATAAACTGCACGCTAACACATACTGTTAAAAAAAAAAATACTCTTCTCGCTGAAATACAGTGCAAAACACAGTGAATACAATAAATTATGGTCACAAAGATGTAACACCAAAGAGTGGCTGGACTGTCATCCTCAATCAGAGGCATACCTTTTGGAAGTGACTTTGAAGGTTATCTTGGAATAGCTTTCCAAATTGACTTTACATTTCAAGTGCAGAGGAATTGATGGATGGATGGATGGAGAGGTAGTCAAGGAAATTAAATGTGGGTGACCATCTGCATGAGCAGAGACTTTTATACCAGGTAACACCTGACCTATTTATTTTTATCATAAAGTGATTACATATTGTGCCCAGACTTCTGTAATGATGATAAACACCATAGAGCTTTGTCTCTTCCAAACAACATCTCCATCAGTCTGGTCCTGTAAACAAGATTCACCTGCTGAGAAATTGCTGCAGTAGATATATTTTCACAGATGCTCAGAAACCAGGATGCAAATCTCCATCAGGGGTGGTGATGCTAGTCAACATGATTTCTGTTATTCATGAGGGGAAATGAGTCACAACTTTTGATCTTCAGCATACTTGTTTTCCTCAAGAAGGTCTTGCCAAAATACTTTGGCTTTAGGAGACGCTTCCATTTGGGATCTACATGGCACTAACCCTCTTGGCCAATATGCTGCTAGTGCAGTTCATTTTGGGTGAAATGAGAGATCTCTGTTTCCACGAATGACTGGTGATGATGGGATCAGCAAAGGGGTTGCTGTTGTGTCCCTCATGGTTCTCTGAGTTGTCAGACATGCAGGACTGGGGTTATGGTTATCCTGTGTGTGTTGCTGGGTTTAATCCAGCTGTGCCGATCCTGAGGTCAGAGGAGAAATGATGGGGGACTGGTAGAAGATGCTGTAGTGATGGGGCTTTGTGCACAGCTGCAGTGGTGGGGCAGTCGTCACTGCACATCTGTGGACTTGCTACGGCATGCTCTCACCTTCACACCACGCTGCCCTCTCCTCACACATACAAATGTCATGATAATGTTTCTCCATTAAATCTGAAAACCAACAAATACTCCAAATATTCTCTTTAATACCTACAAAAAAATTGCAGTAGCATTTATTGTATACATTGGTGTTTTTTCTGAAAACAATTTATTCAGATACTCTCTTCACTTTGCTTGATTGTATTTATTTCCTCTCCCCTTACTTATATTTATTTCCCCTCCCCTTTCAGATTTTCCCATTTACTTTCCAGTTCCTTTCCTTTTGTACATGATTTTATTTTAAGCACACAAACCTGTGTAATTAAGTGTTTTTTGTGACAGAGGATCTAACTATTTGTATTTTGTTCAGATATTTTTCTTTTCATATTCTGTTTACTTTCTTCTGCCCCAAAAATGACCCCCTGTAGATGAGAACCCAGTTTCTGCTCATTTGCAGCCTGCTGATGTGCCTTCTGTGTTTAACCTGCACAGATCCTCCTACATGAACATATTTATTTAAATAGTTGAATTAAAGCCTAATGCAGAATGCGTGTTTGTGTATGTTAAATGCAATATGAACTTGTTCTTGCTAGTGCTGTGCTGAACGCGTCTCCTTCTCCCTGTCCCTTTGTCTCCCCCTTTTAAGCCCACCTCCAGGACTGCTGTTCAGCTCCTCATTTCAGCCCCAGCCTGGTCCTTGCGCTGAGGTGAGACCAGGCTCATTGAAATAAACAGGAGAAGCTCATAGTGATTTCAGCTACCCAAAGATTTCACATGGGAAATGCTGGAGTTCATAGAGCAGAAAATAACCGAAGGCTGTGATAGCACTGCCTTTGCGGAGACAGCGTGGCCAAATCTGATAGGAAGGAATGAACGGATGAAGTAATGACACTTTAATTTACAGATCAGTCGGATGTGATAAAAATAATAGAGTAAAAACTTTTTAAAACTATAAAAATAATTGAGTTTTCAGAGCAAATTTGTCTGCAGTTTAAGGCTATTTAAAATAACATGTACAGAGATCTTTACATTGGAATTTGAAGGACTCTTTCATTTGCAAACTGACCAGATACCTTTTAAAAAATGTATGAGAAACCACAAACAGATTTGCAAACCTGTTCCAGGACAAGTAAAATTTCGGTATGATTTACAGGATTCCTAGGGGGAATACTTCACAGTGCAAGGCTCTGTTTCTTCTGGGACTTTAAGAGGCATTTGTTATATGCGTTTCCGTATTTTAAGAAGCAGGTATTATTCCATGTACTGGTACCAAATGGTTTTGTCCCGAAATGGGAAGAGTTTTATTGCGTTGTTGATGTGAGGGTCAGGAGGCCAGGGGACACCTGTTTGTTTGGCTCTTGGTAAGAACTCTGTCCGTTGACATCTTTTTAGATTTATTCACACACTGGAAATTGCAGATGACAGTTTCTCTGACTTTCTTTTGAGATTCATGGTTTGTAAAGTTTTTTTTTCTTAATGAGCTGTTAATTCATAACAGTATTCACTAGTGATGTAAAATAGAAGTCTGCTGCTTTCCAAGCTGGTTTGCATTGTGCTGTAGTTTGCAATTTTTAAAAGAAAAGGATTTATTTCCTCCTGAGATTTCTTTTTTAGATCTCAAAATTTCCTAAGAAGAATTTTTTTAACTTGTTTGTCGTTAATATTTGCACAAATGTGTGCAACATATGACTGTAAGTAATTGTGTGCGCATCACTGTATTTTTATAAACATATTATCTTAAATATAAAACCCCACATCTGCATCCTTCCAAAGCCGACAATGGCATTCACTGTATCAGTCCAGGTACAGCACAGCTTCCTTCTGCTCCCATCTTGACTTGCTCTAAAAATTCCTGGACACTGATGCATAAACTCACAGATGTAGAAGCTTGCGTCTAAACTGTCTTTTGGCGTGAAATCATTTAACTGTCTAAAATTATAATATAATCTTGTCAACATTGTTATGCATTTGCATTCTTACGTGCACGTGATTTCAAATGGAAGAGGGAACTGATGGTGGGAGCACATACCCCTTCGTTTCACTGTAGGCAAGTGAAGCTTGCTTTCTTGCAAGCTTTCTGGTGCACGTGCAGGTTCAAGGCAGCATGAGGATGATTACAATAACTTTTCATTGCTTGGCGAGTTGAGAGACTGTACAAAAAGCAAGGCTCTCCCTCTCTTGTTGATTTAATGAAAGCTTTGGGTACAATATGATGGCCTTTGAAGGATTATAGAAACCAAAGGAAGTTCAGTGGAAGGATGTTGCTGCTGCCCTCGTGATAGCTCCTCAATGCGAGATGCATGATGGAGTTAAAACTGTGTGTTATGCAGAGGATAAATCTGAATGCTGGCCCTTTCATGTTGATTTGTCTGAGTTTTAGACATTTAAGTGATTTTTAGACAAAAATGACTTGTGACTTTAAAGTGAGCTTGATGGTTTTCTTTTGCACTGCTGGTAATTCAACATCTTCAACCTGTGCACAAGCAGGATTATGGATGGACGAGAACTGAAGTGCACGAGTACCTGCGGCTGTGCTTAGTTCTGGGTAGGGGTTTGGCAGACACCTGTGTTGCCCTTGCAGCCAGTGTTAATAGTAGAATCTCAGTTTTGAAAAGCAGGATGGGAGAAAGCACAAACACGTTTAGAAAGCTGGCAGGCAGGGAGCAGGAGTGGGCAGCCCACACTGGCTGGAGGCAGGAGGCAGTCCCATCATGCTGCTTGGAAGATGTTCAGTAAAATGGGGAGACATTGTGAAGAGCCACAAAAGTGAAGAGAAGGAGCTTGTGTCTGAGTAGGGGAGAAGAGGTGGCTAATGGAGGGCTGCGGAGATGTGTGACACGCTCCAGGTGATGGATGGGGAAATTATCTTTGCAGTAACACTCCAGACAGGCTGTGAACAGAGCAAGAGTACATTTGTCAAGGACAGAGAAGAGGATGCTGCAGTAATTGAGAAATGTCTCTCTTCTGAAGACTAGGAATTTAAGGCAGCACTCCTCTTAAAATTGACTCTGGTTGTGTGGGATGCCCCTTACTTTCAAACTACTTAGGTTTTGTCCCATAAAAATGTATGAGGTTTAATTATAAATGGCAGTATATGTCCCTTACCTTTTGTTTGCTTCAAAGACATCCCTTTGCTGTATCCAGGCTGGGATGTTGTGGTCTGGAGACTCACGTGGTGATTTTTGGTTTTGTGTATTTTGTTACTGTAGGAGTAAAGTGGACAAATACTATTTGCTGCTTCCAATATTCAACATCTTGCAAAGTCTGGACAAACACTTCAGAAGAATGAGCACTCCCAATCACTCTCAGTAGTCAGGTACAGCAAAGAGTTATCGTGCCTAATCTTTCAGTTTTTTCTGTTCAAACATTCCATTTTACTTCTGAGCAATACTAAACATATAAATAATTTCACAAGGTAGGTTCTTCAGTGGTGTAGAAATACAATTGAAATGAGAAATTATCACTGGTTTGGTAACTGTATGTGGGGCCAAGCTGTAGCTGATAAGAGAGGGTGTGGGATGAATGCCTGGCAATGGAGGCTTGGAGATCATATTCTTATTGCTCACACCAGTGGCTAAAAAAGAAACGGTCGATCACATCAGCAGGGAATGTCAGGATGCCGCAATCAACACACGTGCAGCAGGTGCCCGAGCCAGCCTCTGTCGCCAGCACGGTTTTTCTAGCAGCTGGAAAATGAGTAAGAGCAAAGCTGCGGCTGTACCTGCAGGGTACCGCTGCCATTGCCGCAGGAGGGCACCCGCATCCCCTGGGTACACAAAAACTGGGGGGGGGGGGGGGGGAGTGCGTGTTCAGACATCAAAGATGAATATAAATAAGAAAGAAGCCAGAGATAAAAAGGACCATAAGGCTGAAACAGTCCACAGAGATATTACATGTTTATAGTGGGGTCTGTGGGAATAATGGGTGTTTATAAATGAGTTCAAGGGGATAATGTGTATTGAAATATGAGTCCGGAGGGAGAGTACGTATTCAGAAACTATCTACTGTATATAGCATAATAATCCCAGTATTTCATAAACTCGTAGGAAAGTATTAAATAAAAATAAATTACAAATGTCTGTGGCTTGATTGCAAATCATTTCAGAGAAAAGGGGGGAAAAAAAAATCCTTTGTGAAATGTGGAAACCATCTTGTGTTAAACAGCACCAGAAAAAAAATTATAATTGTAAAAAGTAAATGTCAGTTATAGTTATTACAGTGGCCATGTTGTTTCCAATAACAATTTGGCATTTTATTTAGTCTGTAACAATCTACAATTTAAATTTAAAATAAAGATTTTTCTTTTATTTCCCTCTGAAGTTGTGTGCCAAGCACAGCAGAGCAGAATGTAACATCTGTTGATGATTAAAACAAGCTTTCCTATGGGCCCTGAATACAAAGTAAACATGGATTTTATCCATAGTCAACAGCATTTACAAATGTAAAGGGAGGAAGCTACTGAGTTTTTGAAGAATGAGCTGTGAGAGAGGAAATATAAGTATGGGGACGGCAGATGGCGATAATTAGTTCCATATCGTGAAAGGCTTCTATTAAAAAATAAAGAGGACAGAGTCCTGTATAATGCTGCTGTTTTATTAAAGCGCCCTTTATTTGCCATTATTCCCCCCCCTAGTTGAGCAGTACCTTTACTCGCTGGCCCGGTCTGAAATGGGTGAATGCAGCTGGTGTCCGTGGATGCTGGTGGCTGGCAGTGAGCATGGCCACTCAAAATAGATATTTTGCTAGCTTTTCCCCACTAGCACTATAAATGCTTTGCTGGCAATAGGCAAAATTTGGGAGGATTTATTATGTGGATCTATAGGCTAGTAATCTTGCATTTTATTCTGTTTCAATTTAGATTTAGGGGCCAGGGTATCAAAGGTTAAGGGCTACTGTACCTTGGTGATGCCCCTTGTCTCCTATTTTTGCCCTGTTTAATCATGCATTGCGTGATTCCCACCTTGGTGTTCAGCTGTTGTCACCAAGAAGTACTTCGTTTTATCTCTTACCAAGGCAAAATGCTTTTTTGTGCTTCTAGTATGTATGTTTCTTGTATGGTCTATCTGTGTTTGTTACATTACTCAGTTTTACCATATTAAAGAGCTAATTATTACTGCTGGAATAGTTTCATTTCGTAGGACTTTGCTCAGCCTGTTTGCCTTGTTTTGTCTTGCTTTGATTTTTTTTCCAGTTATACTTAATGTAGTGTACATTAAGTGAAGTGTCAAAATGAAACTCCGATTTGCTGAGATTTACCTGCTTCCCAGGGAGAGGACGAGCCTCCTCCAGCTCCTAGGGCATGAGCCAGCCCCAAGCTTGCACAAGAGTTTTTTGACTCTTCTTTCAAATCTGGGCTGTTTTCGGTTTGCAACAAAAGCCACTTTTTTTTTTCCTGAAAGTATTTTGTAGTGTTCCTGTTCATATGTTATTTTGGAATTCATTTCAGGTTTTAATTGCAATTTCTTCTTTCCTCACTTCATCCTCTTTCAATTTTCTTTCCAAATGGAAGCTGTTATAACAGAGCTCTCAGCACAGGCACCCATGGAAGTGCCTTTGTAGCCCTGCACAAACACAGAGAGTGTTAATCTGGCGCTCGCTCTCCTTTTTTTTTTTTTTTTTTCTTCCGTCATTTTATAATTACCCGAGGTGGTAACAGCTCTTAAGAGCCTCGTCTGTCACCCTGGAACCAAATGCTTTTCATTGAAAATTAAGGAGAGGCTTCAAAAGTTTTCGTTCTTTCAGCAATGAAACATAACAGTCCTCCAGTAGAAAGAGTATTTTGATGATGGATCCCATTACACCGAGTAATGTAGGATGTAAGTATGCTTTTGTGGTTAAGAGGAAACATGAAGACTGGAGGGCTGTGCTTGCTTTCACAGACGTGTGAGGCTGGCTGCGAGCGCTGCCTCGCCTGGAGAAGGCACCATGCGAATTGCAAGGGCTTTGTCAAGGTGTGCAGAGCCCGCCTGCGCCCCGCATGAATCACCACCCAGCAGCAAAGGCGTTATGAAAGCAGAGCCACTAGCCCTGCTATTCTCCCAGGTGTTAATGAAACTATCTCCTTAAGCGGTATATCTGGACTGCTGTTAACTATTGCAGCGACAGCAAGAAGGTGTTGAGCGAGGAGGTGGTTATTACTGGATTGAAAAGGAGGCAATTTGTCATGATGATATGAAAAACATGCGTTAAACTTAAATTTACTTGCAAAAAGAAAAACTGCATGGAATTCCAGATTACTTTTAAATTGCTGAAAGAATGTACAGGAAGAGTTTTAGGCAAAATAGAACTAGATCAAGCCAAAATAAGTATCCACATCTGCTGAGACGTATGTTTTGGGCAGAGTTTTCCTAAACTCATAGCTTTAGCAAAGTCTTCAGGTAACAGATACTATACTTAAATGTCCAACTTCAAAGAGAAATGACTGCAGAAGCAGCCTTGCTTTTATTTTTAATTAAAAATTTGAAAGCATTACCTGAGTGGGTCCCAAAAGTTAAAAAGCAGAAGGTAAACAAAATGTTATGTCTTTTAATGTCTTTGAAGTTGAATCTTACAATTGCTGCATCCCGTTATCTTGGGGTTTTTGCGCATGTTTGCAGGTGGGTCTCCTACATTGGGCTGGTGGTAGAGGGGATGGGTGCAGTGGTGGATATTGCAGAGATGCCCACAGAGTAAGGGATTTGTCAGGGATGTGCTGGAGGTGGAGGAGGTTCCCACCTCATCTGTGGGGCTGATACCGGATGTTTTAGGAGCCGGATCCCAGTCCTTTCCCTTTAGGGCCCATGTAAGAGGTGTGCCCAGTGCCCTCTTGCACTTCAGCAATTAGTCATTAATCGTGCTCCATGACTGTGTGCAGTAGCACTGTAACTGTATTTGGCCAGTTTGCTGCAGTGTTTTGTAGTTAACTTCGTAGAAAACCCAGCCCGCCCTGCTTCCTACATCACAGCGCGTAGCATTTCCCTAAAGCAGTCTCCATATGACACTTAAACAATTTACAAATAGACCACTGATGCTTGAGCGGATGCAATGAAATTGCCATGGTTTAAATTACTTTATGACCTTGCAGCATCAGAAAATGCTCTGCCTCTTAAAAAAGAAAATAGTCAAAACTCAACCCTTGCTGACTCTTCTGTCCCCTCTGGGAAAGGCAAGGTGAGCAGTGGTACCCAGCACTTGGTGTTTGCACGGACCTTGGCCTCTTCCCATCTTTCACCGTTTTCCAGGCAATAATGGCTTTGGAAGCCCAGACAAGTATTGGAGCCCTTCCAGCAGATGATTATACTTCATCTGCTGGCCCCATAAGCGAGGCTGCTGGAGAGCTGAGTGCCAGCCCAGGCCTCTCTGTCATGTTATGGAGTGCTACCAGAAGGCCACCAGACTTGCTCTGTCTTTCCTTTTAAATAAGCTGCTTAATCATTCTCTGCTTGTAATTAAAATTTTGAGTCGGTCACATGTGTTGTAAATTTGCGCATGGAGAACTTATTTAACTAATAAAAATTAGCCTGAAGTTGTGTTTACCTGAGCAACTGGAAACTAAACTCTCTGGATACATCAGCTCTGCTCTCCTACGAGCGCGCATAAAGTCTCTATTCCTCAGAAAGCTTGTGCAGAAGCTAGCCAAGGGCCAGCCTCAATCCCCTTTAATAAAAGCCATTATTTCAGCTTCTGCACAATTTGGAGTCTGGCCATAACATAGGATGGGAACACCTTGTAACACTTACAGATGATCTCCTGCTTTCAGTGGATCAAGGCCAAACTTCTGTTTAGCTTTCTTGTTTTCTCAGCAGAATTGGATGCGGTGGCTTGTGAAGCATTTCTGGTCCAAGGGGCAGTGGATACGATAGCAGTGGCTGTAAGGAGTGTCTCCACCATCACATGCTCTTTGTGGGGATGGTTTTCCTACTGCCGTTAGCCATCTCACTTGGGCTGCAAGAACTGATATGATAAAATGAACTCATGTGCCAGCACTGTGTGATAATACTCAGATTTTCTTATGTTTTGCCATGCATTTCTATCAGTGGTGTGACCTGGTACTCCAAGGTCTACTTGAGAAGATCAATTCAAGTGAAGGATGGGGCTTGTTGCCCTTAAACCAATGTGAAGTAGCTTACTGTGATAGCGAGGGTCTCGTTGGGAAGTGATAACCCCTGTGTGCTGCCTGGTGGACCGTATCTCTGCCCCTCTACTGGGGACAGTCACCTGCTGTGGAGCTGGAGCAGGGAAAGCCCTGTGAGGGGTTTGCTACGTGGTGCAGCCCTGTTTGCCCAAAGGCTCTAACTCAGAATCAGTCAATTCAAACAACAGTATGAAACCTAAAAAAAAAAAAAAATTAAAAAAAAAATCAATGTTTGCTCAACAAGACTCTGTACAAAACATTTGTGACTCAAGTTAATTTTATTCCTATCCTCTAATATTTTATTGATCAAACTCTATATTAACTTCCATTACTTTCTGCTGAGGATTGATGTCAGGTTAAGTAACCTATAGTTACAAGTCTTGCTTGCTCTGTGTGAGTATGGATATAATCTTCAAGCTCTTCCAGTGTTCTGCAATTTCCCTGGTATGTTAACTTTTTTCAGTTCATATTGACAGTTTAGTGATCTCTCCTGGCAACTCTCTTACGACTTAGTAGCACAAGGCATACAGAGGCCATCAGATTTTAGATTGTTTAATACTCCCTGTAGCTAGAAATAGACTCAGACTAGTTCATTGTCTTCATCTGATTTGAGGATTCTGTCCGTGTCTTTCCTAACAAAATGTTTATTGACCAGTTCTGCCCTGTCTGTATCCTTATTAATAATATAATCATCTCCATCGAATAATAAACCAGTTCTTGGATTTTCTTTTGGTCCTGATAACACACTCCTCCTTGCTATCCTTAGCCTGGCCAGCTCAGACTTTGATATCTGCCTCCTTCTGTCAGTGATCTACACCTCAAACATCTAAACCCATATCGATTCCTGCTTCTTTTCCCTCCCTGTAACATAGATAAAATTGGTCTGGAGCTCTCACTGGAAAAGGCAGTTTGGAGATGCTGACAGTCCATGGTGGCAAGTAGACGTGGAGGCTTGCCCCTGCTTATCTCCAGGGTCTGCTCACAGGACCGTCCAGTGCACGAGCCCCATCCTCTCCTCAAGGTGTTCAGTGGCCTGGCATTGGGCATCTCCGAAGGTCTTATGAAAAGGGCAATAGTCAACATTTTTTCCTTTAGTCACCTGTCATAAGACTAAAGTTTATTTCTGAAAAATAGAGATTTCTTGTGGTTGAGCCCAAGTTGGGACAGACTGCTAGGAAACAAAGACCATTTACTTTCTGCTGCTCCATGTTCAGGCAAAACTTCTGCAATCTTGTGTTCACTGCTTCTGCAGTTGATACAGAGTCTGCAGAACAAATAATTATATGACCACTTGCCAAAAAATTGCCTTACAGCAACTTTAAAATACTCAGATGTCGACAGCTTTTGAGGTTTTGTTGTTTATGTAACTCAGATGGTCTGTATTGTACATTAAAACAGGTATGCAGGCAAGAGTTCTCCCTTGCATTTTTTGGTTTGATTTTTTTAACAGATTGTCAAGATGGCAATCTCCTTCTGGATTATTTTTTTCTTTCACTACAATAAAATGCCTACCTTTAGGTTTTTCTGAAGTTTTCTCTTTGAATGTTTAAAAGAGAAGTGCTCAGATGATTTATGGATAAGATATGAAAGAATTACCACAGCCTGAAATTGGAGGGTTAAATGTGCTGGCTTCCTTCTGATCCGGACAACACCCACAGACGCGGCTCAGACAAGGTTGTGCGTATCTCCTGAAAACTGGCTGTCATTTCATGAAGACTGCTAAGCTTAGCCACAAATAGAGGACTGTTACATGATCAGGTTTCCACCAGCATCTCAAAGTTTCTTGAGTGCTCTTTAGTAGGAAAAAGATGCTGGCATGATAAAACTGAGAGGCAGGTTCAAAGTAGCCCCAAAGATGTTGGGTTTGTAGTAAAGGGCTTTGACCTAATCAGAGTCCTACCCCGGTATTTTTGATGGGACCGATACAGAAATCATTAAGTGATTGCAGTAGATATGGCAGGAAGATAAAAGTAATGTTTCCTGCATGTGCCTTCCCAGTCTTCAAACAATTCCCAACAGCAACAGCAGCAAAAGTACCGACTATCTTCAGAAGGTGGTCCAGAAGCTGATAATAGTGCTTGAGGCTGAAAATTGCAGGCTCATTAGCAATATAGGTAACAGGATTCTTCAAAGGTCGCTCTCGGCTTTTTTCCTGTGAACAGGAGTGGGTGTGAGGAAGGTGGTAGATTTCCTGTGGCAGATTTGGGTAAAACAGCCCTCGTCTTCTCTCAGACTCATGTTTGAAAAGTTAATTCTGGTGGTACAGGTGGAAGCTCTGTCTACCACATGGAAAACTTAACAAAAGGCTAAAGACTAAGGACAGTAGTAAAGGCAAAATGTTTAATGTTGTGGTGGTGGGTTATTTACAGCCATGTGGCTGGTCCTGAATTAATTCTCTGCATTTCCTTTAATGACTTCTAATAACTTGAGAGATGAAGTAGACATCTTCAGACTAACTTTGGAGAATGATGAGTAGTGAGGGGTTTTATACAGGTATAATACCAGGTTATTTATAGAAGTTAGAAGCAGGAAGGGGAAAAATGAAATTCAGCCTTGAAAAATACAGATGATATAGCAGCCTGCTTATGAAAGTACTAATCCATCACAAGTATATTCAATGGGAAAGAACCTGAGTGGTAGCGATGCTAAGAGACATTTCAGGGTAACAACAGACAGCGAGTTAGATAGGAGTTTGCAGCATCATATGGCAAAAATGAACAGTATAGATTTGGACTGCCTGCACTAAACCATCATGGTAAAGAGCAGGAAAATAATAGTGACCCTCATACCGACCCGTGGCTGCAGCTGGGAAATCGTGCTCCGTTCTGGCACCACGTCAGTGGCCTTCTGTTAACAAACTGGAACAAGTTCACAGAAAAGCAACAAAGAGAACTGGAGACCTGGAAGAATTGACTTATGAGAAGAGATTAAGAGAGGTAAATTTTTGCAGCTTGGCTAAGCAGTGACTAAGCAGCCACATCAGCATACAAAAATGCCCATGGCTGTGAGCAACGATGGAAAGATCTGTTATCCAGCAAGATGCCCATCTTACAAACTAAAGGTGAGGGGCTGAATTTAACAAAAGAAATTTTTAGGCAATAGTAGGAAAAAAGCAACCAATAATGAAATCTTTAAGACTAAGCAAAAGTCTCTCAGATGTGAGAAAACTCAGTTACTACGGAGTTTTAAAGCAAGGGTAGGTGATGGCAGAGTACGTAGTACAGTGAAATGCTGTATGTTGCTGAGATGTCCACAACCATTTGATGTTCTCACTGTTCCCAAAGGCCAAACATGCAGAGATTCCTGAGGGCACCTGATAGCACATATATTCTTTGGTATTGCATAGGTGCAAGCTTAAGATTTTTATCTTGAGAAATCTGTATGTGGATATGAATGAAAACTACCTTTGCAGCTCTTGGGATCCTCAGATACCTAGTTCATGCCTTGAATCTCTACTGCAGCACTCACCCTGTTGGTCTTTTAAGATGTTTAGACCACAATTTTGCATCCCAGACCCAGATGCTGAGCAGCACCACCAACTCGTCTCCGAAATAACTTCCAGACAGGTCACAAAGGTAGTCAACCTGTTCGGAGAGCGGCGCCCAGAGGAGTGCATGCGGAGCAGTGGGAGAGTGGTCCTAGCTCCCCAGGAGGTTTCTGTTTGACTTGACCCGTCACAAGTGATGAGGCTGTAGAAGTAAATGCTGCACATCTGGCAGCGCACTCTGGGGCGGCATTGAGTTGTCTGGTGTAAAATAAAGCCAAGTGCTCATAAACCTGCAAGACTGCATTGGTAAAACACTAAGAAGATACATATTAATGTATTAATCTGTTTTTTGCTTAGCCCTGGCCTCGATGCTTGTGGCAGGTAAATTGCTTTTGGGCATCAGAGCAGCAGGGATGGGGCTGCTTGAAGGCATCGCTGCAGCGGCTCGGAGGTGACGATAATGTTCACGATGCAGATCCTGGTGTGGGACTGTGGGGAACAACTAACTGATCTTTTGCATTGCACTTGGTTGGTCACTCTCCTATTTATTATTTTTGGGTATCTGTATGATAAACAAGTGGGAAAACGTCTCTACTGAGTGCCAGCAAACTCCAAACTGATGAGATGGAGACGGCGATAAAAGTAGTTTCTGCACTTGCTTCATTTCAGACTGTTAACTAAATAACATGGTATTGTGATACCTGATGAAAGAGTTTCCTTTTCCAGTAAAGGAGAAGCTAGAGGCATCTCAATGCAAGAAACTAACACCAAGTCTGTCTTAAAACACACACTGTACTAGTGTGTGGAGGATCTGTGAGGCGCGGAGGCTCTGTGCTGCCCTGCTCTTCAGCATCAGGCACTACAGGAGTGGGTTTTTACGTTTCTAACCTTCTTTTGGCACATGCAGTGCAATGAAACAGCCTCTTCAGAGTTTAGGTTGTGAAGAAGAGAGAAAAGGGTTATTTGAAATGGAGGTTAAAGCACAGGGCTTTTTCTATGGTGTGGATCCTTTACCCGGGCCTCGGGAGCGGGTTTCATAAGTTACCCAGCAAATCCTAAAGTGTGTGACTGGGGCCACTGGACACTTAGACAGCAAAAGGAGAAGTTGTGCTGAGCGTCTCTCTATTCAGTAGCAGCTGAACTGACTGGCACCAAACTCGGGCAGTGTAAGAGGTTTTCCTGGGCATGGGCCAGCAAGAGGGTCTGTGCCCCGCGCTCGGCACCTCTTGGCTTCGTGGTGGTTTACCCGTGCCGTGTTCGGGTGGCAGCAGGTCCTGCCCATGGCACTGAGTGCGTGTGTCCAGGTGATGCTTGGGGATAGCTCTTGTCTCTGCACCTCAGACAGGTAAACTGGCTTTACTTTTATAACATATGCCTTTGTCAGTTGGTGCTCTTATCTATTCAAGTACAGCCTGATGCTCCCTTGCGCACAGGCGCTGCTTTGTTCAAGTATTCATCCTTTGCCTGAATTATTTATTCATTCTTTTTTTTTTCCCCTTAATTTTATCTTGTGTCTTTCCCCCGCTGGTGTCAGATGAATTCCTGTTTCTCCAGCAGCTCAGCAGGGCAGGGATTAATGCGGCTGGAGGACGAATGCAGCCGTGTCGGGCAGCTGGAGTGACCTCCTCCTGGAAAAAAAAAAAAGAGAAAAGAAAGTATCCAGCAGTTAGAAATAGGGGGGGAAAAACTCTGGGTACCTCTTGTTCATTTTCACAGCAGACATGTTCCCAGCATCTCTGTTCCCCTCAGAGGTGAAATATAATGCAAATCTTTAATAGAAGGTAAAATGAAAGTGCAAATATTGAGTATGAGTTGTATTGAAAGAAATTGCAAGCTATGAACCAAAAAAACATGCAAACTTCAAGTGCTTGGCTAAGGTTAACAATTATGAGCTCTGTTCTCACAGTTCTTATTGTTTCAAGCAGCATGATGCGGGAGAAAGTGTCTCCTTTCCTGTTGTCCTTCTGCTAATGGCATGATGAATTCTGATTACACTGCAATTGCATCCCTACAATGTGGAAGGCCGCAGTAACTATTTGGGACATCAGTTTTCCTTCTGCCAACTTTCAGGAGCATTTTATAGGATTAATATTCAATAAAAACCCCTTAACATTAAAAAAATGCTTAGTCCCACAATTGTTATTAAATTCTTTTCCTGTGCCATAATGCGGATGCTTTGATCTAAAGTCCTGCAGTTTCTGGAAGGAGCTTGCGTGATTACGATAATGTGCAGTGCTCTTTCTGCTATTCCTATAGGGAAAATAAACCCCACATTAGTTCCATATTAGTACCTGACTTGGAGAAGTTAAAAAGTGCCAGAAAAAGGTTAACCAGAGTCAAGTACACATAAGAGAGCTGTGATTATTAGCGTTAAGGGAGCCATTAGAAAAAAACATTTCTGCTTTTACAGAAGAATTTATTGGTATCTTTTCTTCTGGCTGCTTTATGCATTTTAATAAAGCAGTAGCAGCAATAACAGGGTGTTGGGAGTTGGTTATGCCTGTGTTGAAAGAAAGAGTTTATCTGTGCAATATTGTCCTTGTCCCTGTCCCTGCCTTTGGCCTTCCCCAGCCTAGGGCCACCCTCTGCTCAGCCTGGGCTATTCATTTGTACCAGAGCTGGGACTGGGAGTTCAGGTAAGAGCCCGTGATCTAGTGATGTCCAGAAGTTCACATTCCTGAATACAGACTCAGTTCAGGCTCTCCAGCTTGCCAGCACACGAACGGGATCCATTTGGAGAGCCATTTAAATGAAGGCAATAATTGCTTTTGTGTGTTAAAAGTTGCATACAGCCTACAAGCAGATTTTGCAATTTCCCTGCCAAATGTCTGGGATTATTTTGAAAACGTACTCTATTGAAAACATTCCCTATCCGAGATATACCCACACAATTAGGATAAAACTTGGGTGTCTGCTGAATGCAACTGGGCCCAGAGAAACAGTTTTTGGTAGAGTAGATGCTAAAATGCTTATTGTGTGTGGGGAAGGGTTTGTGCTCACCTGAGGCACCCGCTACTGGTCCCCATCAGAAATGGATACTGGGACAAATGAATCAAGGGTTTAACCCCACATTGCCGTTCTTACGTGCATTACCTCAATACAAATATCCATCAAAAACCTCAGTATTTTTGAAAAACAGATGGAAATTATATTTCACTCTGGTTTGCTGTAGGTGGGCAGCTAACATGCACGGACAGTCCACTGCAGATTATCCCTCCTTAGAGACGGGTCAGTGACTTAAATTCCTTACAAGACCACATGCCACAGGTAATGCAGGGAAATTGTGTTTAGTTTGTACAACAGTTTGCTTAAAAAGACATGTATGAAATGCAGGCAGCCAGAGCAAATATAAATAGTCTATGGTCTGCACATCATGTATTTGGAGAAACATGGATGCATTTGGTACATGTGGAAGCCAAGTGAAAATGCAGGGTTTTGTATTTAAAATGTTAGCTATATTGATCTACTCTTACTGCTTTGTGATTAGTTTGATTTTTCTTTAAGGCGGCATCTCTCTTGCTAGAGGTTCTCAGCCATGAATGTCCTGATCTCTAGCTGGTCTTTTTGTGAATTTATAGTTGCTTAGTCCGTGTGGGATGTTTTTTTCCTCTACCCAGCCCCTTCTTTCTCTCCTTTTTCTTTTCCCCTGCCTCTATCATTTGCAGGACATCTCAAAGCGTATCTGTGGAAATCATCACTTTTTCCACAAAGTTTCTGTTTAATAGCAGCTGTGCTCAAGTGACCTGTGATAATGGTTCCTTGCTATTGTTTAGCTGTGGAAATTTTACATGTTTTAATTTCACCACAAAGACCTGTCATTTATTCATGAAAAACTCTGACATTGCTCATCCTTCACAACTACAATTTAATATGAATTGGGGGTGCATCCTGAGGGTCAGATTTTACTCCATGATCTATATTCCCTCTCATCATGCGTTTACCTTTCTAGAACTTTTTTCTCTGTTTTCATGGACTGGTTCTGATCTCAGGATCCTGTTGTCTGTTGCTGTAACGATGCTTTCTTGGTAGTGATAATTTTTCACATGTTGTGTAAAGGTCCCATTCATCCGTTTGGGGAGCGTAGGAAAGTATTTTGCTTTGCAGGTCCATAAGCCCATCCGCGCTCCCACATCTGGAAAGGCTCACGCCGTCTGTCGTGTTAGTGCACTGGGACAAGACTTCTGATGGAAACACTTAATTCTCAAAGCGGTGCTGGATAACGATAAATCCTTTGTGAAATGTGGATTTGCATTTAAGATTCTTTCCTGCTCCAGTTGTCTGCGGGACGTTTTATTCGGCTTCATTTCCACTGTCCCAAGTCTAAACTCCTAATCCCCTCTCATGATGCTTCAGCTTGAGCTGATACTCCTCTGTTGCTCCTTCATTTCTGTGGTTTTCAGAGCCCGGTCTCCATCTCAGCCCTCTTCCCTTCCTCTGGCATCCTCGCCAGTTTTCTCATATTCTTCACAACTGCGTTACTTCAGGACTATCCCATCTCGCAGCCCCTGATTCCCTTCCTCTTGAACTGTTCCTGCTTGTCAGCAGACCAGCTGCTATTGCAGATCCAGTGCCAAAGGTGCTCTGGGCCCCTCTGCACACAACGGCCATTGGGGCTACACAGCCACAAGAGAAATGCAAAAGGGCACTAGGGGTTTGGTAACTGCAGATCGTGTCCAGTCAACCCAATTCCCAGGAGCAACCATGCTGCTGACCCGCAGGAGGCTGGACCTGTGATGTGTTTTAGGTTCAATGATGCTCCGACAGGATCCCACGCAGGCTTGCTTACAATTGTCTGGACTAACACCCTGTAAGATGGGTGCACATTTGCTAGGAGAGTGAAATTTTCCAAAAGTGTAGTTATCAATAGTTTGTTCTTAAACTGAGAAGGTAAATCAAGCGGAGAGCTGGGAGGGTTTGCCTTGGACAGGAGCTGTTTGGTCATTTCAGATCTGTGAAAAACGAAGTAGTGAACATGCTCTTGAGGGTGGCAGAGGGACGGAGGAGAGCAGCTGCTATCCCTGCAGAGGACAAGAGAGCAATTCAAGACAATCTCGGAAAGTTTGAAAAATTATTGGAAATTGTGGAGTTGAAATTAAATTGAGAGACACTTAAATTCCATAATTACTCATTTATTCTCCCTTCCTAAATAAAAACTCGAGAGAAACTGGCTAGTTAGTAGAACTGCAGAAAATTAACGGAGGTAACTGCTAATTGATCGTGACTCGACAGTGGGCTGCTGTATATGTTAGTGTCTCAGTGGCAGAGCCTTCTGGGATGTGTTACCTTGTATATTAAGGTATGGTTACTACCTTGCACTGGTCAGAGCTTGCAAGGCCTCACTTACATTTCAATATCTGGTTGGAGCATCACACTTTGAAAAAGATATGAAGTAATTGGAGAAAAAGCAGAGAAGAGCAGGGAAAAAGACAGCCCTGTCTGTCTGAGGGGTGGCGGAGCAGCAGGGGTTCAGCCTGTGTGGAGCTGGAGGGCTCATCAGGGTGGTGGTGGCCAAGGGAAGGGATTTAGAAAGAACGAAGCTGTTTGGCACATCACAGGGTAGGAACAGGATATTAAGTGTATGAAGTTAATATAATATGCAAAAGCTCCTTCTTTTGTACCTATTTTGAAGGCATTGCATCATCAGCCTACGGCAGTTTATACCCTTCAGAAGGTCTTTCATTACTCTTGTTTTCTGACTGTTGCTCCTAGGTATCGACATCTCTGAATCCTCTTTCTGCTTGCTGACTTGGGCATTGCAATGTATGCCTTCAGACCTCTGCCTGTCACATGAACAAACCAATCCCTATTCACAAAAAAGCAGGCCTCAAATCAAAGAGGGAAATAAAATGCTGGGTATTTAATGATGGGCTAGAGGCAGAACTTTTATTTCATGCTTTGTCCCTGCAATTTCCCCCTTTGTTTTACAGGGTATGACTTTACCAAAAATAGTCAAAGGAAGAAAATAAAGTTTAAAACTTCTGGGAATAAGCCAAGTTTTCCATGCTGAAAATCAATTATTGGCTAATATTTTAAAGTCAAGATCACCACGCTCTGGCAATAGGCCAGTTCACCCACATTCACCTGCTTTGTAGTTTATTCACAAGAGTCAAAGATCTTGCGAATAAAACTTTTTATTTCTAGAGTTTTGAGTTTTAAGGGAGTGCTGATTCTTATGCCAGTACTGCCAGCAGAGGAAGGTGACTTCTTACCACAATGTGCATGTTTTTCAGGGTTACAGACAAAAAAGAAAATTATTACATGAAATAAAATGATTGCTTTTGGAAAGAATTGCAAGGTGGCGTAATTAGACAGTGGGCATTTTTAAGGTTACTTTACTATGCTGGAGCTGCAAAAGATGGAAGTAATTTATTTCCTCTAGGTAATGCTCCTTTCTGGTCTAGCAATTTATCAGAAATGTTAATCCAACAAGCAGTAAGTGTGGATATGGTGGGAGGAGGTAAGGGGAATGGAGGAAGGAGAGAGAGAAGGCATTTAAAATTAGCTTCAAAATATTGTACATCTCATTAAAAATGTAATCATGCATAAAATGAGATCAATGAAAATTTATCTAAAAGTGCAAGGAAAAGGCGTTTTCTGGTGTGATACTGGGTATAATAGTCTGGATTTTAATTTAGTCAGTTTGCAACAAAAAATCCCTCCAGGCTAAATAAAACAGTTTCCCTCCCAGTTATTGTATGGACAGCTAATTTTCTGCACCTTTCCCTCTAATATTCAACCTTATCTCTTGCTGGATAGAGGTTTCAATATACTGCAGAGTTTGTTTTCTTTACATTTTCTATTACTGCAATTTAATTTGCATGATAAATGATGAGAGGTAGAAAGATGATAAAAAGAAGCAGAACATTTCTTTATTAATTTTGTTTAAGTTAGTGTAACTTTTCACTGACTGTGCTTTTTACACAGAAAGCCTATGTAGAAATTCTTTTAAGACTCCATATTGCAGTTAGAAAAAATTTAATACTTGAAAATAAGCTCCCTGCCTCACATGCCAGTATGCATGTTCTTATTTTCATATGGTTCCTTCCTACTTTGCACTGTGTCTAATGATACTTCTGGACCAGTTTGCTGAAATTGCCATCAACTTCATTCCAGAATCTGTGATATAGGAATGGGTTTAGATGTATTCTAAACATGCATTGCATAATGCTGAATTTGTTGTCAGCTCTTCAAACCCCTTCCTAACGTTAGTTTTGCAGCCTTGGAGGGAGCACCAGGAAAAAGCACCAGTAAGGATTTATTCTAAGTGTTCCTGGTTTCTAACATGGGAATCTGAAAGCATTTGACAGAGCTCGCCGCGTCTTTCCCTGCACTGCTCTGCTGGGCACCGGGGCGGGATGCTGGGCAAGGGCGTAGGGCTGGACCCAGCGCTGCCCGGCTCGGTGTCCGCTCCTGGCTGGTGACAACTTCCAGCTTTTGGGGGATTGCTTCTCAGCATCAGGAGAGAGTCTGGGCTTAGTTCTAGGAATAGCGATGAAATGCTCAAAGGTGTTTAGGTAAAGCTGCTCTGTGTCCCAGTCCTCCTGAGGCAGGTTTGAGATTCAGGTGGCTAGTCATTGGGGATGAGCTGTGGGTGCAGATATTGCTTCTCTGTTTATCCATCTGCAAGCAAACTCGTTATAATATCTTAAAACGGTGACTCGTGCATCCTTGCTCTCGGCTCACAGCTCAGGCTTTGTTTCAACAGCACAAGGATTCGATCAACTTCATTCACAGCTGTTACTTCAAAATACCTGCTCATTGCGACATTTCCTTTTCTTCCTGTTTTCACCCCATAAGTGCTTCATTCGGGGCACTGTAGCCTGCCCCGCTGACCCGATAAGAGGAAGACGTCCCTTGTGTTTCAGTAGGCTCAGCCCTTTCCTTTTGCTCAGGGAGGCTCACAGAAATTGGCTTTGAAGTTACAAGTTTGGGGAGAAGAAATGTATTTTAATTCATTCTAGTAATTGGTTTTACTCTGGTTAATGTTACCAAAGCTAAAGGGAATCTCCGCTGAGCCCCTGCAATCGAGCAGAAATCTGGGGCCTTTGTTTTCATATTTTTTTCCCCTTTTCCTTCTGAGGTTTAAGGCAATTAAACACAAAGCAGTTAAAGTTTTACAGGTGGAAGAATGCAGTAAGTCTCACTAAACATAGGAATAAGTAAAATTTGTGACAAAGGCACGTTGTGGTGTGTGGCTGTACTGGCACAGTTGCAAGTGGGGAATGCCTTGCCTCCCTCCCCAGGGCTCCCCATCACAAGCCCATCGCGGTGCACCGTCCTGCCCTCACAAAACATACGTTTACATGGTTACAAGTGTATTTCTAGAAGAACACTTAAAAAGAGAGGTATGTATAATACTGGGATTGCTTAACATATTCCACTATAGCATTTTTGCGACTTTTTTTTTTTTTTTTTTACTGTAAGCCTTAATTCTGTTGGTGTTTTCTGCAGACATTTGTAAAGAGACAAGAAAAAGCACTGGCGATGGAGATTTGCCATAAATGTCCTTCTTTCCCTGCTTTTCTGTCTCCCAAATGACATTTCATTGCAGTAGAGTTGAGTTATAAACTTTTGAAAATTGCCTTTTTCCTTCTCTGTGCTGTAAGAAAAATATAGGGAGCACAACAAAATAATAAATAAAAATTGTAATTCAGGACTGTGCTGCTGCCTCAGCAGCCTGCTGCACTGCAGGCCGTGTTTGAAAACAATCCTCCATGCGTTTTTTTTTTTTAAGAAAAGGTGAAAAGGAGATTATTTAAGTTTGAAATTCCAGAAGTTGGAAAATGCTGAACTAAGTTTTCTTTGAATTCTTGTCTCCTGGAGCGCATGTGGTGTGTTGCAGGCTCTCGCTGCAGAGTGGTGGGCTGGGTGGGTCATATCCATGTACATCCCTGCACGTGGACACCGTGCGTCCCATAGCCAGGAGCCTCGTCGCATATACGAAGTGGGCAGTACTGACTGCAGCCCCTGACCAAACACGATCTCTAAGCATCGTGCATCTTTTCTTCTGCATTTAGCCCTCCCCTGTACTCACTGATCCTTCTGCTTTTGCTAATTGTCCATGGTCCCTCTGCCCCATACCCAGCCAGACCTTCCCGACCTGGGCGGCTGCATCTCGTGCTGTGTGGAGGCTTCAGTTTTATGAGAAACTTCTCAAAAAAATCCCCTGGCAGTGTCTTCTCAGGTGGAGCTCAGCACAGGCACCCTGGGCAAGACCAGAAACCCTGCACAAGCAGCCAGGCTTCTTTTATGTCACTGACCCATTTCCTCTCATGCTGCCTTTTCCCCCCCCTTTTTTCTATGATTCTCTCCTCTCTGGGTTATCCTTATTCCCCTCTAGTTCCCTGAAAGTCGGGCTCCACTAAGATCAGTGCTATTAATGGATATATTAAACTGGTATAATGTAGTAAATTGTAGCTTAATTTCATATATGTTCTTTATCTCCAGCGATGGCCAAATGCTTTGCAAAAATAATGTATTGATCTACATGTGTAATATAACTGTATATGTGTTTGGACATCTACATTAAATAATGTATTTCTATATATGAGGAACTTGTCTTCTTCCGTGTTTCATCCCAGAGAGTAATCAGATCAATATGTTTCAGCTGAGAAGCAGAAAATGTGATCAAGTTTTATGTATTATGTCAGAGGATGAATTCTGCATTAGATTTTAGTTGTTGCTGCCTGCCAGAGGGGAAAAAAAGGCCAGTGGTGTTTGAACTGAAATAAGACAACTGGTTTTGTGCAAAGGAACAGTAAACACATGAAGGGCTGCTGGAGCTCCCTGCAAGTCCACTTCCACAGCATAAAAGAGAATTGTGCTGCAAACAGAAAAATGGGGAGGCAATACAACTGAACAAATAATCTCATTCATTAATGGTTTATCAAGAAAAAATGAGGGCCACTGAAGAAGAGCAGAAAGCACTGATGTGCATTTTCATTTTTCTTGTGAGTAGGTGCCCTGTGGGTGCCTTCACTCCATGAGTACCTTCGCTCTGAGTATTCATACTATCACATATACTCAAGCCAGAGATGCAACAGCATCCCCTTGGGACCAGACTTTTCCTTACTTTATTTAATTTTCTGGTTTTAGTTTCTATTTCTATGATTCTTTTGCTGCCTTCATCTTTGCTATAAACAGCCAGAGGAACTCTGGAGTGGTCATTTTGCTTTCCAGGTTTTCAGTCTAGTGATAATCTAAATCTTTGGAGCCCTCACTGTCTGTGATCCCTTCAATGTAAGATTATTTTCTCTGTTTCAAGGGAGAGAAATTTCCCATCAGTTTTGCCAGGATAAAGGTGGAGCCTGTTGCTGAAGAGGACATCTGCTCACTGCTGGCTATTTATTGCTTAGCTCACTGTTGACTTGCAGCTTCTGGAGAGTTTGGAGATCTCCCTTCGTGCCAGGGATCTACTTCAGAAGGACGTGAATTTGAACTATTTCTTGGGTCAGCCCTTGGATGCTTGTCCATCTGCTTATGGTCTGCCCATGCGGGATTGGTGGCTATTCTATCTGCCAGGCAGTAGGAGGGATCAGAGCCTCAAGGATGATCCCACTATGTGGTCTTTTTCCCTGGAAGGAAAAACCTTAAAACTTTGGCCTACCCAACATTGCTGCCCACAACTGTGTCAGAACCTGGTTTGGGGCAGATTGTTATCTCTCTCTATTCTGAGAGAGAGAACCATGTAGATTTTAAAGGTTTGGGGAAAAAGAAATAATGGTAAAACTTTGGTCTATTATAATATAAAAAGCCCTTTGTATTTCCTTTCTGTGGGAGTTAGCCAGCAACCTTTTATCACTTTGTCCTTAAGACAAAAGATTTAAGGCATGCTGCTCCCGTTTCAGAGCAATCCAGGTACAGTCTCCCTAACTGGCTGGTGCACAGTTCTGTAGGACTCAGCCAGTTTCCCCTGTTGTGCACAGCTCCATCTGCCTTGTTAGCCTTCTGCCCATCATGAAATGTTCTGTAGTTATTCCTAGAGTCTCTCCCAGTTTCTTCTGTTGTGCATCTTCCAAAGGCATCATTATACCTAGAGGCTTCTAATATTAAAACTCCTCATTTTATAGTAAAAATGAATATCATGGCCATTATACTTTATGTTCTCCACATAATGGTTCAATGTGATCCATCTGGTTGGATGTTTGCATGATGACGTCTGCCTCTTTATCTTACGTGCACAGAACAAAACACGGTCCACTTTGCTCCCTCTGCTTTTCGCTGATAACACTACCAGGCTGTTAACTTCCTTAATTTTATTTGTCCATTCAAAGTTGGTGCATTTTTGGACTTGCTGTACTTCAATACACCAGCCTGCAGGCTGTGATGTGTCAAATAACCCTTTAAAATCCAAACAGATTATGTCCCATGTTTTCTTCCTGTCTGGAGTCTGTGTTACCTCTTTAAAAAATTCCAGCAGATTTGTCAAACAAGATTTACCCTTTATAAGACTCTGCTGGCTACTTTTTATATCAGCTCACATTTCTCCAGATGTTTTGTGATCTCATCACTTATTAATGTCTCCATGATTCTGTCTTCTGCTGAAGTTACACAGTTATTACTGGTTAATGTGGCTATGAATGCATCATCTCTTTCTTCCTTATTAGACTGCATCTGATGACACGAATCTGCTCAGGATGGGTTTGAAGCTTAATGGAAAGAATCTTTTTTTGGTCTTAAATTTGAGTGATTTAGAAATACCTCCACTTTCTTAATCTATTACTTAATTACCGCTATTTAATAATCTTGTCCAAGAGGAGTTGGGATATTTCCAGTAACACATGAGTGGAAAGCCCCTGCCATGAAGATCCCTCACCTTTCCTATCTGTCCTTGTTTAATACTCTCCCATGCAAACATCATTTCAGCTCCTGTAGCTACAGACATATTTAATTTTTTTCCTCTTCTAGGCTGACTGGGCTTTTACTCCTACCTTCTGACTCATAAAGCAATTGCCACAGGCCTGTGGCTGACTCAGGGTGCTTCTTGCAAGGTAGACAAGAAAGAAGTCTTTCTAGATCACCAAAGGTAAAGAAGCTGCCTTAAAAAACACCCAGGTGTTCACTTAATTTCCAGAATACTGTTTCAGAGCATAAACACCATTTGTGCCTTCCATATGCACAGTCAGGAGATGGCATGCGTAAACAAATACATCCAACTGGAGAACCCATAAGAAGGTGGCATAATATATCTACTTGATTTCCCTCCTTCAAAAGAAATAAAACTTTATGGGGGAGCATGAGAACTTTTTCCAAAGTTGTCCCTGCTTTGGGACTGTTGGGGTGGCTAAGAATGGAGGTATGTCCATGCTGCAAAAATTTATGGGAAAGTCATAAGCTCCATGAAGCGCATGGAATTTGGATCGGATACAAGTCAGCCTCTCCATTACATGTCTACGGTTCTCTGCATATTTGTGATTATCCTTATGAATAATGTAAGCTACTGCTTTCAGATGGGAGAGACTTTGAGAAGGAGTTAGGGAACATGTCTGAGTGCTGATAATGAACTCAGAATAAGAAAAGATAAAGCAATTTGCCAAAGGATGGAGAAGTGCAGTCTCATGTAGAGCCAATAAAGTTTCTGAGTAAAGGAGCAAAAAGTTTTTGGTTTTTTTCCTTCTGGTCACCACTTCTAGAACAATCTTCTTTTTTTTTTTTTTTTTTAATGCAAGTTGCACAGTTGGTGAGGAAGAAGTCAGATTAATGTCATTATGTGGCTTAAAAACAGTAGCTCTTATTTTGAAACACTCATGTCTGTAAAAGTGGATTTTTGTCATGACTCTTGAATCACTTGGAGACTGCTGTTGGACTTTTTTTTTTTTTTAAGTATTTTGTAAAAATTTAACATTTTGATTCCCAGAACAAGAAGAAGTCTTCCTCCTCCTTTCCAGGGAAATAAATTCTTTACATATACTCCTCAAATTTCTCTAGCTGGGAAATCCGGCAAGACGTAAAGATGCTGGAAGCCATTTAAATGCTTCTAATGGATAAGATGTTTACATTTCGTGGGCCTGGATCAGAAGGGTCTGTTGTATGGAGGCATTTTGATAAACTCATCTAGGTCACCTGAGAAAATTGTGCTTAAAATTAATCCATCAGCTTGTTTTCTCTGAGTAGGGCATTGCAGTAGCTGGATGTGGGTGGTTCATCAGGGAGGTAATGCATGTCTTCAGAGCAGCTACTTCTGCATCCTGAAATAAAAAGATTTCTTCAAACAACTAATATAAAAGGAGAGCACAGTGGGAGGTTTTAATCTTTTCCTTGCCTTATCAGAATATTTTTAAGGGACTGCTGTAAAGAATTGCTGCTAGTATTATATTGCAATGATGTATGGGATATACAGGTGTAGTCAGTTCTTGTACTGCTATATAGCTGTTTGGGGCAGAAAATAACTGTAGAAGCTGAAGAAACCATCTCAGCAGCTTGGTAAAGCATTTACATTGATTTTGCTCATGCTTGTGGTAGATGCTGATGATGCTTGAGCATCAGTTACGTTTAGTAGTCTCATTCTCCCATAGTTGGGAAGACTGCCTACCTAATTGCTGAACTTCTGCTAAAATTTTAATTTGGTAGATACCTAAAATAATTTGGTTCAGGCTAGACTGTGAGATGCCAAGTTTTGTCCATTGAGAGCTCCGCTGTTTATCTGAAGGAAGATAAGGTGTTGCATAGAAATGTTTCTTCATCACTAACCTTCTCTCCTTACTGACGGTGAGAAGGACTTGGCATTTGATTCAACAACTCCATATCGGTGGTCCAGGCCCTGGGTTGTCTCTCCAGGAGTGTATGTCCACGTGGAACAAGACTATTTTGTGCCTCTAGGCTACCAAATCAGGCCGTTTCTCCTGCTGTAGCAATCATGTGGCAAGGGAAGGGGAGGAAGGGGGAGGATTAGCTTCTAGTTCTGATTCATCACTTTTATTGAACTTAAATTCTTTTGTTTTAATGCACACTTGATTGAGCCAGCATTTATTGAAACAGTTATGGTTTGTAGGAAGAAGAGACAGTTGAAGAAAGAACAAATGAATCTAATGTAAATCAAATACTTAACGCTTTTATAGAAACTACAAAGCCTTAAATGTGTATTCTTAATGGTAATTTTACAAAACTCCACTAGGCATCTTCAAATGGAGGTGTGACAGTGATTGTTTCAGTCTGGAGATGGCTTTCCTTTCACATGCTAATCATCTGCTCATGGTGATATTTCTCAGCGTAGTTGCAGTCAGCGAATTGAATAATTTATGGAATGAATTTTGTTGTAAATTTATTGTGTCACAAGCAGGTTGTAATTTCACTAACAGTACACTTAAGTTATTAAGTAAAAAAAAATAATGTGGTTGATAGGATCGTGCATTTGGAGGTTCTCTTGCTCCCTCCCCAACTAGTTCTCATCTTATATATTTTCAAACAGAGTATTTACCTAATTTTTATTCAGAATCTGATCTGAGAAAGAGAGAGAGAGGACATTAACATAAATGGGTTTGCATTTGCACACTATTGTTGAATCTGGTAGTCGTAAACAAATTACAGAAGATTTTATATAGACAGAAATAGCATTAAAATGGCACAGCTCTGTTGCAGTGCTGCCTTCGTTCCCTATTTGTTTCTGAGTAATTGTCCTCAGCTTACAAATGATGAAGTGTTGAAGTTACAGGCAAATCTGCAGAGAGAAGCGGAGCCTCTTGCTTCTTCCCCAACTTTGGTGTTAAGATATACTTGGGAGTCATTGCTAGAAAGTTGTTTCTGGTGTGAGAAGTACAGGCAGCAAGAGAAAGGAAGAGATGCGCATCCTCTGCGCCCACCAGTGAGGGCTTGGACCACCAGCGGCTCGGGGGGGATGCTTGGCCAAGCCTGTACGGTAAAAGGGAAGGGTTTGGCTGCCCTGATTTTAGTCTTTCTGTATTTCTTTACGCCAGAAATGCCCGTATTTCCCATGGGCGATACTGGTATTTTCTATCTTCACTGACAGTATCTGCATCCTACTTGTGATGGTGTTTGTTTGGAGGCAAGTTAAACAAGCATATGGTGTCTCACATGTCACGGTGTCCTTAGAGTTAAAGTAGAATATAAGGAAATAATACCATATCTAGGATTTTATCTTGGGAATGGGAAGCATTCATCGGAGTGTCTTTCTGTTCCTGCACCCCAGTTATTTCCCAAGACTTTTGTTGTCTTTTTTGTTTTCAGCTTTCCTCCATGAGCTCTCCTCGGTGTTTTGCCGGAACAGTGAGGAGCTCGAGGTCCTGTGTTTGCACGTTGGTTGTATAGTTTGTTTTACAGCTTCTCAGGTGAAGTCTTGGGCAGTGTTTGCAGGAATAACATGATTTTTACTGCTGTGTGGAACTTCAGAGTCTTTGTGGGAGGCCTGGTGAGTTGTATTGGTGCAACTTCTGGAGAGTTTTTCTACAGCCTCAAAATGGCTCTTTTATCATTTTAAAATAGCTGTTGTTAGTCTTAGGACATGGGCATTTTGGGTAAAGGCCTGCTTTTATATTGTTTTATATGCTTATACATGCAGTTTTTTGCATCATCGTAGCAATCTTAAAAGCATGCCTGTCCTCTCCCAGGTATTTTATTTTGTCCAGCCTCCTCCTCCTTCCCTGCCATCCCTTGGAGATACTGAAATGAGTTAACTCTGCCATTGCATTTTTCACTTCTGTTTTCACGTGCAGTAATGGAAGGTGACAACCCAATTTGGTGGTTACTGAATGGCCAGGGACCCCTTGTGCATCCCTGTGTTTCCAGCATGACTTTGGCAGCTGGAAGGTTCGTGGAGCTAGAGGTTGTTGTGATATGTAAATACCATGAAAAGCAGAAATGTTGTGATTGTTTATTTAATTGTTTAAATATGCCAATGTTAATACATATAATTACACAGTATAAACACATTTAATTACTTAAATGAGCTAAATATTTTTGCATCTTAGTCTAAAATTGCAATCAAAAGTTCTCAGTGGGTGGCAGATTTAGAAAAGAATTTTTTTCTCTGATAGATGCCTCTAAACATTTACTCTTTTCTGTTAGGAGTAGAGGTGACATAGGGCACGAAATCCAGAGGGCCACAACTCTACAATTTAAAAATTATGCAAAAAATAGGTTTTCCTGGCTCACTCAGATTTTAATGATAATCTTGAAACTAGCTGTATAGCAGGTAAAATGAATGAGTGCACTACTCTCCTCATGGGAATTGTAGATACTGATAGCATGTGATGAGTGGGTACAATATTTTACTGCATTTTCTAGTGCGTGTACTAACACAGAGAAGTAGTGAACTGGTGGTGCCAGTGCTAGGCTGGAGAGTGGGACTCAGCGCATCCTCGGTGGCTGTGCTGGGAAAGCCACACAGCCTCTTATCTTCAGCTTTGACCACGCTTGTGCTAGGCTTTGGCTAGAAGTAACACAAATAAATCTCTCTTTTTAAAGCACTCCTCACAGTGTTAAATACTGGACTGTTGATTAAATTACAATGGATTTGTCACAATATTGTTTCAGGACTAGGAGTAAAGACTTCATTGAAATCTCCTGTATGGACTTCGGTTTCATTAGGTTGCCTATCTCTGGCTACTTTTTCCTGCTACTGTAAATTGCAGTTAAAATTGAGAAAGCATTTCTACGTTTCATTCCTCAGATGAAATTCCTCTTAGAAGCACTGTATTGTAATTATGGTTGTGCGTGTTAAATTTTTAATTTGATTTTCATTTGTCTATTCAATTGATATAATTGATGTGCATCCTTTCTCCCTCAGGATACAGGTTAATAACCTACTAACCTTGGAATGAAGGAATGATAAAAGGATACCACACTAGGGTTTAAGGGACCATTTATAATATATGTTTTTAACTGTAGCCTTATTTTTTGTCCTTTGTAGCCTACAGCATTTTGTACTTCCAAAGCTTTGACAGGCATTAAAAACATTAATTATTTTAACTTTAATGAAAAGAACTATTCATACTGGACCTACAAGGAGGCTAATTATATTACCATTTGTGAATATCTTACAAAACAAAAGAGAAAAATAAGTTTTATAAATAGAATCAATTTCTGTTCATTGTCTGAACAGGTACTTCTTGGTTGCTTTTGTTTTTGCACTTGTTCAAACTGCAGAGGGGACTTGCCAAATGAGTAATACTTATAATCTACAAAAGATGATGAAAGTGGGTAAAACAAATATTTAGATAACATCAAGGCATTTGCTAACTGTGGAGGATCATAAGATAATGCTGGAGCAGGTTAGAGTGCAAAGGTATCTGGGTTAGGGTAAAATACTTTGCAGATTTATTCTCAATGTCTATTTTTCTTAAGTGAAACGGGTACTTTCCCATGGTAGTGCATTGAGGATAATCACCCCTACAGATCACAGTCCAAAGTCAAATTTCGCACTGCAGCTGGAGCTGGAAGGTCAAGCTGTTTTGCCAACTCCAGACCCAAAGAGAGCCAGAGAACTATTAGTATCGGGGTGATGAAAATGCTAGAAAAGGCCCTCCTTTGCTGTGTGTCGGTTTGGGGACATTCACGGCCGTGACCAGCCTCTCCCGACTCTCGCTCTTTGCTGAAAACCTGCTGCTTTGGGACCTCATGGCTGCCCCTGGTACCCTGGGAGGACACATCACTTTCCAGATTCCCTTTTGGTCCCTGCTCGCTTGGTGGGGCTTTGCTTATTAGCTGTTGCGGAGTGCTTTATAAAGATGCATTTCTTCTGGGACACCAGCG
This sequence comes from Harpia harpyja, assembly GCF_026419915.1. NCBI lineage: Eukaryota > Metazoa > Chordata > Aves > Accipitriformes > Accipitridae > Harpia > Harpia harpyja. The sequence continues at coordinate 1,173,855 of NC_068948.1, read as the reverse complement.
CACAAATCTCACTGGAGTTCACACTGAACCGTGGCCAAGCCTGAAGTTTATTCTAGCGGAGAGAAATGCTTTCTTCTAGGTTACAAAGCTGGAAATGGAGTCATTAAATGAGCAAGCTTTAAGTGCAGAATTAGCACATGGCTGAGTCCACTCTCTTCTGGATGACGCTGGAGGTCTCAGGGGAATAGCAGGGCTGGGAGGACCAGGGGAAGAGTACCAGCCCTGGCTGTTTTCTCACCTTCCCTTTTTGCTGAGGGAGAGAGTGCCCTGAAGTGCTTTGTAGTCAAATATTTCAGCAAAACAAGAAAGTCTAGCTGTTCAGAGGAATAACTGAAACACTCCCAAATACATTAAAAAAACATCCCAAGGCATACAAAATCTCATGCTTCAGAACTTAACCAAGCTATCAGCTGCTTGAAACTAGACAGAAAATTTGCCTTGGTAAGTTATCCAGTGCTGGGTTGGCGTGGGCTCTCTTGAGGCTTTCTCTGGAGGACCTGATGCTGAAGGCATGAGGGTGCTGCATGGAGGCTTGCTCCTGACCTCTGCAGGAATCCCTGGGCTGGCAAATGAGCTCAGCATTCTGCAGCCAAACGGAAGCTTTCATTGGTGTTGTGCCTGTTTGATCAACTGGTAGTACCAGATAAACTGTTCCCAGGTCAAATATTAAATGGACCAGCTTGTCCTGCATTTTATCACGGTGCTATTCCACTACTTTCCACGTGCAGATCAAGGTTAAAGAGGGTCTGGAAAGAGCAGACATCTGTGTCCATTGTGCAGTGAAGGATAATGAGCACTGGTGGCTTTTTCTAAAATGCTTCAGCTGGATATGGAAATGAAAACTATTAAACTTGTAACCCATGACTCTTTAGGGAGCTGACTGGTAAAAAATGACAGCATTTTCTGTATCTGGTAGGAAAGTTAGAGGTTGGCAACATCCAATGTTTTGTCGGCCGATATAGTGGAGAGCTGCTTAAGACCTGAAAATGAGGATTTAGTTGATTAGACATAACCTTCACATTTATTAAACTATTCCCAACAATTAAAAAGTAGACATTGCCTTTGCATGTTGGAAATAGTGGAAGCTATTGATGACAGTGAGAAACTTGTGCAAGCTTCTTGGACTGCTCCCTATCCCAGCTCACACTCTTTGGCCATATCAACAAGGGCCGAATAATTTGCATTTAATGCTGTTATACTAAACAGGTATATGTGCAATCTTTACAGAAGCTAGCATAGCCAGCTCTAATGCCTTTAGAAATATGTTCAGTGGTCATGGCCTGTTCTTGTGGGGAGAAAACTGAGTTTGCTATGGGAATGTCAACTCTGAACTTCTTGACATGTGTGTATAAAGTCTCATTTTTAAAGAAGTATGACTAGAAAGACATAGCTTCCTCAAAAATTAATCTAATGTGTAGTGTAATCTTGGACAGTCTGCATAACAATATGAAACCTGCAAAGCGGAGCTGGATGGTTCAAAAGCCATGAAGAGGTTCAGCAGCATAAACAGTGTAAGATGAATGAGCAGCATTGCTGGGGATGCCACTCCAGCACCAAAATTGAATCAGAGACTCTGGAATTTAAAAATAATGTGGCTTTCTGCTGAGGTAAAGCAGACTCTGTTTTGTTCTGCCAGGACTAGTCCTGGTTGCAGTTTTTGAGCAAAGATTTCAGCCAAAAGCAACAAATACATAAGTAACTGGGAGCATCCATCCTTGCCACGAGGGAGGGACAGATTTATCATTCGTGGGAGGTCTTGTGCCGAAATGCTCGTTAGGCTTCTACCTGTCCTACATGCGCAACGAGAGGACGTGACTTCCTGGGGAGCAGGATGGTAGGTGGGTTTGTTCATTTGCTGTTAAACTGCATGTGCACTGGCTTTTAGATCAGGTTTTTTCTCATTCTTTATTGCAAGTTGTACCCACTAGTCAATGATATCATTGTCTTTATTGTGCTGTTAATTATAGTCAGGTATGAATCTGTGTGGGCAGAAGTGAATGGTTGGAGAGCTGATGCTGCAGAAAACAAGTGTCATGCCATGCCAATTGGGAATTTTCTTGCTGGTTCACACTCATCCCTGTCTGCAACTGTCCTTGCACCTTCTAGAGGAAAACCCAAGAACCTCAGAGGACACTGGTGCTGCATAATCTCTCCCCAGAATGTATATCTTATTTTGCTCTCTAGTAGTTAAAGATTGACGTAAACCCTAGGGCACAAAGTTTAATATCCTTTCTAAACTTATCATAATTAATTAGGAAAACTCGTTGGTTTTAATCTCTTTGTGTTTGTGCCTGCAGTGACTTTCTTTGGGACAGTCCAACAGCATGCTTTATGAAAACATGTTTTGTTTTGACCCTGTTCATCTAGAATACTGTCAAGTCTATACGTACTTTATTTTTTTGCCTCTAGTATACATTTCCTTCTACTTACTAACATTGATTTTCATTTCCAATCACGTTGCTGATTCCCTTGCTTTCCTCACTATCCTCTCCTGTGCTAATTACCCTCAAACTTTTATCTTTTCTACCAAACATGTTAAACAGCATAAACTTACCCTGTGACAAGGATGACTTTGCCAGGGTCTAATGCAAAGCTTTCTAACTATTGGAGTGCTAAAGGGTGGGCAGATTTACGGATGCTTTGACATCTCTTGTTTAGGGTTCTATAGAGCAGGTTGTACTTGTTCCTGCTTTAATACAGGGTGTTTTGCTCGGCAAGCTCCCAGAGCTCTTTTAATTTCTGAAATTTCCCCCATGGTGTCTCAAAGATGGGCAGGATGATATGAGAAAGGCTCTATCCTTCCTGGTCTCCCCAGCGTGGTGATGAGGCGGGAAGCACTGGGGAGCAGCAGCAAGTGGTGGGCTGTGGTGGGCCATGCGAATGAAGATGACCAGCATGTGCCTGATGTGATGGAGAAGAGGGAGCACTTGATCTGTTTTGAAGCCCTATGGCTTTGCAAACTTGTGCTTAATTTTCTTCTTGCTTTCCTACCAACCTCTTTCCAGCCTTTGCTGCTTTGCTCTCCATCTCGCCCAGCATTCACATGGTCTGGGCTGATTTCTGTGTTTTGGATGGCTTCCTAAGAGGCATTCCTTGACTAAGTCAAAGTTCTCACCAGCATTAAGGAATATTCTTATGTAATATTCTTAAATCTGTCTTTTGGCTTGCTCTTGCCTTTTGTATAACACATTGTTAAGTTTTATACTGGACATGCAGTATATAATTTGTGATACATCAGACACCTTATATGTAGATTTTTGATTTCTTAGTATTTTAAAAAACTTTTAAAATGATAAACTTGCATTAAAGACCTCATTATACTGTGAAATCAAATTGCTACCAAGCAAAACCCCTAAACATCTCCAAGATAATTTCTGTATTACTCTTATTTTTGCCTTATGGTAGTTCATTATGATTATTGTTATTTATTGCTATTGCAGATGAGGCAGGAGGTGAGTCCAGCTCACAGGTTGGGAAATGGTTCAGATGCTGACCGTGCACCATCTGAAAGGCCGATGGGCTGTAGGTGGAAGGCAGGGGTTGTCTTCAGGTCGCTCCCAGGGGCTGCAGGGGCTGCGTTTAGCAGTGATGAAGTTTTAAACCAGCAGTTAAATCACAGACCTATCATACTTACATTTTCAGTCTTATATCTTCCCTTTTCTCTTAAAAAGTGTTTAACTTAGACTGACTGCCAACATTTGAATTAAGAGGTGAGCCGGCGTTGTGTGTATAGTTTACAGCTGTTGATTGGATTCAACACCATTATGTTAGTTTTCATCCTCTGGTTCAGTGTTTATCCCATTTATTTGTTGCTAATTATGACGTGTGGATCTCAGGCTAGATATCTCGAAAATATTGGATTACTAACCCAACTGTTTGCTTTTTGTGTGCTTACTGACTGACCCCATAGAGCCTGATTAAAATGCATCGTTACTGGTGCCTGACACTGTCACCCACATCCCTCCGGAGGTGACTGGGGTTTACCCAGCTGGTTGATGCAGATGAGCAAAATGTACTGACCAGAGGTTGGTGTCGGAGGAAAATGAAAAGTAATTTCACAGTTGTGGCAATCCAGCTGAGAGCTGGGAAAGGAGGGGAGGAGCGTGGCCCAACCGGTGGGGAGTGGGCATTTGGGAGGGTCCCTCAACACGCTGCTCACCAGAGAGGGACAGAGGCTTCCTGAACAACCTTCCCATCTTCTTGATGAGTTGACAACATGAAGAAATGTATTGCTGTGCCTGTTGATAGAAAATCATTGCATGAAACAATAAGGGCTGCAATAAAGGATATTGGCACTTGCCCTTCAAGACACCGGTGGGGTGTATTGCTAAAGCAGAGGATGACCAAAGCACACACCTTTTCAATGGATTCAGGACAATTTTGCAGTGTCAAGCAGCTGGACTTTGCCGCTTTCACTTGAAAAAATGTTTTTCCCTACATTGTCCAAGGTATGGCTTTTTGGGTGAACATGTGGCCACAGGGTTGGTGGTTATTCTCAACCTGTCAATAATAACTTCATGGTTTCCTGAGCTAATCTGATTTATTAGTTGGTTGGCCCCTAAAACCAAGAACCAAGAGGGGCAGCAGCTGGGGCAGCGGCAGCTGCCTGGCACCCACCCGCACCCCCATGCATGTGGCTTCCCCTCTGCGATACGCATCAGCTTCTTCTCCATCGTGCCAATATAACTGGTGAAAAATGGGTATTTCTGACCATAACACTCTGAGCAACTTCAGGCTTTATAGATTAAATCTCACATCTTGAAGTGCACCCAAAAGCTGAGAGCCAATGCAGTGTAGAAAGCAATAGGAGTTAATAATACATCCGAGTCTCCTGCCACGTCCTAAGGCTTTTTTCTTCAATATTATTCAAAATTTAGGCACCTTTCATATTAATTAAGTGGTAACTTTCTGTATCCCACGATCAAACTATCCAATAACGCTTGCTCAGAGCAATCAGAAATGACAAAAATAAAGTACTAATATAATTTTATTATGAATGATTTGATCCCTGGGGTTTCTATCATATTAAACAAAGAAACAAATTAACCAGTGACTGAATTAAGTGGAAGAACTTGCATCATGTAGAGGCAATAGATTTTTTCATATTTAAGCTGCCAGCTACTTTCATGCTTCAAGTCCAGTTTCCAAGTTTCCCCACGAATTTCCTAGAAATAATCCTGCTGCCATGTATCAATGCATATGTCAGCATGTAGCTTCCCCCCCCCCCCCATAGGAAATGTAGTGAAGAAGATCAGAAGAGGAATTTTGAATGCATTAGTCTGCATTTCCAAATCTACTGAATCAATGATTGCTCCTCAGGACAGTACCAGTGGCTTGGGCGGGTTTGTGAGATTCTGTCGTATGACAGGTCTTTGGGGATGGCTCTGGGCAGCATCTCCCAAGCCTGACATCACCTGGTTGTGCTGGATGGGATGCTCTCTTGTTTATTTACTCTCTCGCTTCCCAGCTTTCAACATAATTACCATCTTCTCTATTTCAGCTGTTAATTTTCTGTAGGAGACTATTACCAGACTGTTGGATAGAAGAGGTTCAAAACATTTCCCATATTTAGAAAAGTATTTATCGCAGCAAAGAGAGGTATTTGATAGGTGGAAGCTCTTTGGCACAGTGTTCCTCTGGTGAATGCACACTGCGGTGTGGGGTGCAGCAGGAACGACTCTCTGCTGGAGGCTGCTCTGACCATGAGCCTTCCCCTCACACTCTGCTCCGTTTCATCGTGGGGACAGCCATGGTCTGACACACTGGGGACCTCTCTGTGTTACTGGGATGGTGTGAAAGAAGTTTGCTGGGATGTGGTCAGTAACATTTAAAAGCATCTGTGCCTCTATAAGTGCTACTGCATATTATGCTATGTTAAATTCTATATTATAAGCATATATACATATATAATACACGTTGCATTAAACTTTGCCCTTTAGGGAACAGTCAGGTACAGAATGGGACCCAAATCCTGGGGTAGCAAAGCACTTTTAATTACCATTAAGGAGGTGAGATCATGTGGATTTCTCTCTGAGGTGCACTTGTTCTTGCCGGCATTGAGGTGTAAAGGAAGACCGCATTCTTGACTCTCAATGCCTATTTTTTCTTCTTCAAGTTCAGACTTAAGTTTGTTAGGTGGTTCCAGGCTGGGACCATACCAGTGGGTTTTGGAAATGATGTGGAGTTCAGGTATTTTCTCCCCACAAGACTCCACGTATCCGGTGCACAACTGATCCCGTTATGGCTCTTACCCCTATTATTGTGAGCGCAGAAAGTTTCCTCTTCTGGGACAGCCAAAGCAGCTCTGAAATCGGGACTGAGCAGGAGCATCTCTGAACAGAGCGATGAATTTCCCTGCCTATGACAAAACCATGTCTTCTGTATCATTTGCCTTAAGGCTTTGTGGTGATTGCGTGCTGTTGAGCTTTTGAAACGTATCCCTTAAAATCCTGGCGTGTGACCCCAGTCAGTGCAGGGGCGTGCTGTGAGTCCTGCTGGGATGCCCCTGCAGAACAGGAGCAACCCACAGCACACCTGCCTCTGATGTCGTGGACGTATATTATTTACTGACAAAATTCCAAGCGTGGGATAAGCACTTTCCTGGCTGAGGCAATATTGATAAAGAATCCAGGTATCTGCAATGGAATCGGGGTTTTAATTGCATTCCCACCCCCAAAAGCTTTATTTCACGGTAAGATCAACACGTTAAAAACCGAGTACAGTAAAATATGTGTATAATGTACTTAAAATCTGTATGCAGTGCATTACCGCTTCATTATTTACTTTGTTCTGTCTCAGTTGGACCTGGTGCTGCAGTCCCCCCTGGCAGCGGCTGTCAGCAGTCCTGGCTTGGTAACGGGAACATGGCAGCTGTGAAGTCTCCTGCATCCTCGTGAGATGCAGCCCAAGTCCTGTTTGTAATCATCAGTTATTAATTAACGTCTTTGCTTTGGGGCTGTCACGGGCAGGTTTGGCACCGGTGCAAGTGTGGGAAGCTCTCAGGTTGGCCGTTTGCCGAAACCGCTGTGGTTTGTCTGCATTTGGGATCGCGGCATGGTGTAGGAGCCAAACCCTCCCCATGCCACGTGGAGCTTCCCTCCATCTCGTACCTAACCGGCCATGCTGCTGCAGGTCTTCAGTCCTCTTGGCAGCGATGCTCCACATCTGCTGCACCCAAGGGGGGAAGGACAGGGAACGTTATTAAGTCCCTCAGCTTTTAATACTGCATCTCATCCTAATATGCCATATCAGATGACATCAGTCACATATCTCTCTTTCTAAAAAAGATATTATTGTAACAGAGGGATTAATCAAAATTGGGCTAAGTTAAAGCATGCCCGTTCTGGTCAGCCTCTGGTTTCAGCAGTTGTTAAATAATGGCCAGCCTCTTGCTCCTTGCTATAAACATCTGGATGAGGACACTGAAAGAATTAAATTTTGTGCCTGAAAAATGACATATTGAGTAGGAGCTCTGCTTTCATCTCTGTGATCATGTTTTTAGGAGAATACGCGCAGAGTCTCAGCGTTAACATTCTTTAACTGCTCCTCAAATTACTAATGCTTCACGTTGCTTTAATCCATTCTGCTGTAATAGCTTTATTAGATTAAACTCCCTGCTGAGCAAGTGAGGAACAGTGGGATTATCACACTTCCCTTTGAACAGCCAGTAAAGACAAAATAAATGGTTAACAAAATAGAACAAATTCAGTTTGCAGGTGATCTGCAGTTCTCAGCCTTGTGGACTGTGGATAGGCTCCGAGCGTCCCTATTATTCCTTGCTTGAAAAACGCCTTTTTAGCAGCCTGAAGAAATTCCCGAGGTAAAAAAGAAGTCCTAATGGAATAAAAGTTCCTCTTTCCCCTTTAGATGTGTTGCTAATTACATCGTGCTGACTGCAGGGACAGTGTGAGGAAAACCTGAAACTTTATTTAAAAAAAAAATTTTTTTAGCTTCACTTTTGACAAAGCCGTAGGTGCGCCAGTAACAGCCTTTATCCAGTGTCTCCCAGAGTGGTAACTCCTAATGACTGATTTTTTTTTTTTTCTTAGCAAATCTAATTAACTATTTGAAGTATTTCGTCAAGAGGCTCACGGTTACTATACACAAGCAGTGGGTGGCTCTTCTAGAGTCTCTTAAAAACTCAGTTTCTTCTCAGCATTCTTAAAATCCTCGTCTGCTGGAGCAATTTGAATTTTGTTATTAGTGACTGCTGGAAATCATAATTCAATAAAGACTAACTCATTTAAAAATGCTTCATGCTGAGCGTGCATTAGGTAACTTGGGAAACTTAGGAGACACAGAAAAACATATACTAATATTCAGGTCTACACAGGAAATTGGTATGGCACTGAGCAGTTTGAAGGAGGCTTTTTGTATTTTTTTAAGAAGCTGCAGAAAGGTTGGAAGGAATGCAGTTTTTTCTAGTAAATGTATTCCTTCCCTCTCCCCAGCATTTTTTTCCTAACACGCTGGCGTCTGTCCAGAGGAATTAAAGCCCCCAACATACTAGGGGATAGCGAAAATATACATGATAAACATTTCTATAATAATTTCATAGACAAGTAAGAAAGCCATCATGTTTCTTTTCCTAAACTCCTTGTATGTCCTTATTACTTGTCTCGAATGAGTTTGGAAGTTTTAAGTATCTCTCCTGCCCCATCTCTCCTATTCCCTCTGTGGCAATAATATTACGGTCATAGAATATATAGTCTTGCCATAAGGGAATGGGCCTCCTGCTCGGGTTTTTAAGCCACATCTGCAGCTGCAGCTGGAGCAGGCTTTGAAAAATATCGGTATTATGAAAGGATGTCATTTTCTAACAATGAATTCTCCTTCAGAGGACGCTGTGCCATTTCATTCCTGCCCAGTACTGTCCGGCAGCTGTCTCCTCTGCAGTTCATTTGCTGCTCGAGTTCACCCTAGGAAATACACAGGGGTATTTTTTCCCAATTTCTTTCCCCACAAGTTGTTTCATCTTTAGAATCACAACATTTCCTGCCAACATCAGAGGTTTCCATTCTTGTCTCCTCTCTCCCTTGTTCTTTCTAGCCATTTTCAGACTTATATAGCCCTTCTGTTTCTTACCATCTCTCCCTTTCATCCCCTGGTCCTCTCGCGGTGCCTCCCTCGTTTCAATTCTCCGCTTAGCTGGGGTTCAGAAAACAATTGCCGTCTTCCACCTGTTTTTCCTCCTTTGTTGCTCTGTGGTTTGATTTAGCCTCTCTTTGTCTGCTTTCCCCTTCTTGTTTTTTTTTTTCTTTTTTCCCCTCACCCTCTTTTTAAAATCGGAGAAAATGATCAATATTATTCCCCCCCTCTCTGTTTGATAAGATAATGCTGGACTAATGCAGTGGAGACGGATTTGTTGTCACTGCAGAGAGGGAGGAGAAGGGGTGAAGGTACCGCAGACACGGCAAAGGGTGGCTCACGCGGCGCAGGCAGGGCTGTGCACTGGCAGCCCCCTCTGCGGTCAATATGCTCACTCCGAGTCAGGCTGGACGAGCCTCAATAAATATATGTAATTCAGGGGATAAAAAACTGGGATAAAGGCCTGGGTTCTTTGCCCAGGCAAAATGCCCATGGAAACAAGCTGGCGTACGTCAGAGCGGAGAGGCCAGTTTTAGGTTGTTTACCTAGGAGATAATTTAGGAAAGCCTGACGCGCAGGAATGTACTTCTGCTCAGCTTTACGCCACGGCTTGGTTGCGTTTTCTAGACTTTCTGCTTTATCCTTGTGATCCGTGGCTTTGTTCACTTTGCAGCAAAGCAGCGTCTCCCCCTCGATTTAAGGTCGTTAGCCGTAGAGAATTAGAGGTGCTGTGCTGTAGCTGCCATACTTTGAAACTTGCCCCTAAGTGGAACGGTCAGGAGGGAACCCCGGCCTGGTTTCTGATTTGGGTGGATGCTGCGTCGACACCGAAAGCCATTTTAGGGGAGGTCGGGTTTTTAAAAAATTCTTTTTTCTTTCTTCCTAATATTGATGATGTGGGAAAAGTAGGTAAAATTTATTGGGGAGAGAGTCAAAAGTTCCCCCCATTCTGCCCACCTGTTCGGTGTTTCTGCTGCCTTTCATTTTCTGAAGTGTTACATATGGATTACATATGTCTTTCTGCTGCAGCTCTGCGGCTGAAAAAAACCCCAACAACCACAAGGAAATCAATAAACACCTGTTATTCCCAGATCCGCAGTTACTTGGGCTCAAAAGTTGCCTGCAGGCAAAGTTAAAACCAAACCCCCGGTAAGTCTATCTGCCTTCACAGCCTCCTTCTTGCCGGCACGGGGTGGTGGTGGGGGGTGTATTTTATTTTTTATTTATTTCGGTTTGTTTCATGTCGGCGTATCCCGGAGCGGACCCTCCACCCCCGCTGTGACCCGGCAGCCCGGGCCGTGGCTGCCCGAGGCGCCCGGCCCCGGCCCCGGCCCCGGCCCCGGCGGAGCGCAGCCCGGCCCGGCCGCGGCTCCTGCAGCGTTCCCGGGGCGAGGTTGCCCCCTGCTGCTCTCCTGCCATGAGACGGAAAGCGGGCTGTGACGGGGGCTGCGAGGTGGGATGTCAGGCGGGCTGTAAGGTGGGCTCTGGGGCCCGTTCTGGCACAGGAACGGACTGGGGGTAATCTGCTGGAAGCCGGGTGTTTGAAAGCCAGTGTGAGGGCGGCAACAGACCGCTGGGACGTGCACTGGTGTAAGGTGGCTATTTAAAAATAAGTAAATAAGTGATGAACGCATTAAGCGTGGTTCCTTTTCTGCAGGAAAGAAAATCTGTATTGGAAAAATACTTTTGAGATTGAGGAACAAGCAGCAAGAGGCATGCACGCAGTACAGGACTGCCAGCAGGCGTGTTTGTTTTACCCGAAGTGTTTTGCTGTTTCCTATCTGTATTTGCTAAGGCTTGATTGAAGGTCTGAAGTTTTGTGAATACGTGTTCATTCAAGATACATATCTTGCTCTTATGAGTCAGTTTGAGACTGTATTTACCTTTGCTAACTATAAGTTTACACTTAGTAAATGACTTGGTGCGCTTAGTATATGACTTTGTTTCTTCAGCCTGTATCTGGTCCAGCGCTATAGCAAAGCTTTAGCACTCACCCCTCTTGCCAAGGGATACCCCAAAAGTGTCTGGTTCCTTACTCTCTGTTGACAGAAAAGAGGGGCAAGGGCGAGGCTGGCCCTGCAAAGCTCTGAAAGAGCCTGGCTAGTTTTAGCCCCAAAGGAACCAGACCCATGCAAATTACTTGGCAATTTAATCCTGATGTGTTAGAAGAAGTGCAGGCCGATGTGAGGATGCATAATAGCGCGTTGTTGGAGGCGGGTGCTTTGTTCCAGCTCTTTAAAAGACATTGTTCTTGCTGAGGGTAGGAGCGCATCGTATCACAATTAAAATGTGTGGCAAATACTCCTTGGCATGCCAGCAGGTAGTGCCTTTTTATAGTCCTGGGTATCATCAGAGACCTGGAAATAATGGCTGAAGCCAGTGCTATGAAATATAATTTCTTTAAATGTAAGAAAAAAGAAAAACTCAGAAAATTGTTATGGCATTTTAACTAACTTCAAGTGTGCTGGCTGGTTCAGTCGCCCCTTTGATGTTGCAGCCGGGTGACCTGGCCTCCCCCGCCATTCATCACTGACTGGAAATCAAACTCTTCGGTTCTCGTGCTTTACAGTCCTTCCTCTGTTCTGCTAATAAACACAATGTTATTTAAAATAACCATCCAGGAAGCGTTCAAAGGGGATATCCATATATGAATTTTAGTGAGAGTGCAGTTTCTTGCTGCCAAGTCCTAACCTTCAAACTGCAACACAGAAAAAGATAGCATTAATCTAAATACACGGCATTGGATTCGTGAAGTGTAAGGCTCACAAATCCCTTTGCTCTTGTGGCAACTCTGTGATCAGACCCTCGGGGGAAATGTCTTTAATTATTTCATTTCACCTTCATTTTTACAGTGTTAATTTATGGTTATAGTAACAGCTATGCAAACACAAAAAATCCTGTTTGTTAAAAGAGTATGATCCGAGGAGAAGTAGAGAATTCCCTCCTGACGGTCCCTGCACACTGCCCAGCTACTGGTTCCAGAGGCAGGCAGTGTTGGAGAGCCGTCCTGGAAGGGCGTGAGTTGCGGCTGTGGTGAACATGGTGCGTGTGTAACACCAGCGTGAACCTTGTCTTCTGGCCTTATTCAAGTTGTGAACTTGGCAGTGATGTTTTAACTGCTTTATTTCATCAATGCTGTGCTACCCTGAGAAACAGGGCTTCCGAATCACTTGGTGTCTTACCCTGTTTTGTTTGCACTATGCTAACAGCAAAGAAGGGGTCATTGCTGTTTCAAAGCGAAGAGATGTTCACCAGCAGCCCCCGCAGAGAGCTTCCCGAGCACCGCACGTTCACCGTTCCTGGCAGGGGACACGTGCCAAACCCACTCCAGGATGTCATGAAGGAGAAGGTCAGGAAAACCAGCAGAGTTGCAATTTTAAACAAAGTAAGAAACAGCGGCAGTTGATTGCATCATCTATGTTTGCCTCCAGTGCTCTCTGGGTGGTGTCACCGCTGGGGCCATCTGCTGTCATTTCATCCCCCTGGGTTCTGCATTGCGCTAGAAGCGATGAAGAGGAGTGCTGGCTTGGGCATGGGAGGAGGGCAGAGGCAGAGCCAGAGCACCAAAACATAAAATAGTTATCCCTTTTCCCCAGTGCTCAGCTCCTTCGCAGCCCCGTAGGTGCCCTCCCTCCTGGCATGGCTCCGCTTGAGCCCATCTCCCTGGCGCTTGGCAAGTTGCTCCGTGCCTGAGGAGCACCAAAGACACGTGGGTGCGTCCCCCCAGGGACGGAGGGAGCACCTAGGTAATAGCCATGGTGGTTCATGCACCAGCCAAGGGAAACCCCTTCACTGAGGTGGCTCTGAGGCTTGAAAATTGGTAGAAGATTCTGTGTTGTTTTGGACTTTGGACTCTGGCACGAGTTTTTTCTGAGTTTTGCTGCAGATCCCCTTTTTAGCAATTGCTTTTACAGTATGTTGTCCGTATTGTGCAGGAACAAATGAAGTGGGCTAGGAGAGACTTCTGGTTGGGTTAGCACAGCTCTGTGTTGTTTTTTTCATAGGCTGTATATTTTCTTCTCTTAGATCTGGTTCTTTTCATCCTCACTGCCTCTTTGCCTTTACCTTTCTAAAATGTCTGTTGCTACAAAACTCTGTTGAAGCAGATTGCCAGGTCCAGCCTTACAGCCCTGCTGCCCGCTGCAGCCCCCCGAAGCCAGGAGCAGCCTGGGCTCCCAGCTGTCAGTGGCGGAGACTGCTGATCAGTGCTTTCCTTTTAAACCTAGCATTGACTAATGTTTTGAAGACTGGATTGTTACTTTTTTTTAATAATATATACATGGCAAGGAGCAGAACGATGCTATTGTCTGCCATTTAACACAAATATGCCTTCTTGGGAGGAGGGAAAGCTGATCCGGTTTGTGCGCATTTCAGCTTTATGTCAGCATGGACTAGCCCAGCTAACAAGAGTTGTTTTAATCTGATCTGTTTTATCTGTTGTGCACGGAGTAACAGACGTGTAAGTCTAATACAGTAAATCGCTGTATGTATTATGGCAACACCGTGGAAATATTTCTTAGCAGCACCAGAAAAAAAAGCATTTAATTTTCTGATTTCTTGCTGAATATGGAATGGAAAATATGTTGATTTAACTCTAAAAAAATGCACAGTCGATTTAAGGGGGAAAAAAAGTAAGTAAGAAAGAAAGAAACCCTTTACCATATCTAATTTCATTAGTAAACTGTAAATGGAAAATGATGAAGAGGTAAGATTTCAAAGGGCTGGTAACCCACACATTTTATGTAGCATTAATTATGTGCTCTTAATTTTTCTGCAGCACTGCCTTCCCGCTCCGTGATTCACAGGGCGGTGGGTGAGGTCGGGTGGGCGGCAGGGGCCGGCTGGGACCCCCCCATGGCAGCACCCGCCGGCCACGCCGCAGCCGACACGGGCGACGCCGCGCAGCCGGCCCCACCCCACGGGGTGAGATTTATGGCCACGTGCCGGAGGTTTCGTGCCTCTGCTCAGGCTGATTGGCAACACCGCTTTTCTGCTGGCGGCTCGTGTTTTCTGCTTTACCCTTTCAGAGGCTCTTTCTCTTCCAGGCTGTAAAGAGGGTTACGAAAGGAATTGTCTCTATTATGGTAATTAAACTCCCAGGAAACAGCCTCATTAGACTAATAAAGAGTAAATAAAGCAGGCAGGACACACTTTTCTTTCCAGTAGTCGAGGGCAGCAGTTCCCTCCCTTCCCTTCGCCCACCCGCCTGCTACCCACTCCTCTGCCTGGGCAGCAGTGGCCTCTGCCTCTACCCCTGCCTGCCTCTGCCTGTGCCCCTGCCTGCTTCTGCCTGTGCTCCTGCCTGCTTCTGCCTGTGCCCCTGCCTCTGCCTCTGCCCTGAGCTCCTGCCTGCCCTCTGCACCCACCTGGGTCCACCTCCCTCATAGCTTTCCCAGCAGTTTTCCTCATGGGCCAAAGTTTTCCTTGCTCAGTTAGTTGCAGGACAGGGAAATAAATACTTCTAATACTCGGGGAAGTTTTCGGTTGCATTTTGCTTATCTTCATTAAAAGAGAATGTTTGCTCGTTTTGCTTGTCGGCTTCATGAGAGCAGTCCCTGGTTTGGAGCAGATGCAGTGAAAGGCTGCAGCATGCCCTTGCCGAATGCACATAACAAAATCCAAGCAATGGATGTTGGGTTTTGTTTCTTGCAGAAATGACATTTGCGGCACGCTTCTGGGAGATATTTCTTCTCCAGCGTTGACCCCAGCTGAGGCAGAGTACCGCACTGAAAATGCACACGTAGCTCTCCTGCTTTTTCAGAAAGCAGATTATGGAGGGAGAATGAAATTAGCAGTAGAAGTATTAAAATATTGATAGCAATCATTCCATGTCCTGGCTTTACTAATTAATTATTAATTTTACCTTGAAGGTTAGTGTAAGAGATGGACTTTACTTTATCATGCCTTCACTTAGCAAGATGTTTGACTATATATTTTTAAACATTATCAGGTCTCTAGCAAATAGCTCTCATTTTTTATGGTTAGCAGTTGGGATTTGCTTTGTGTGGCTTCATAAAGTAGGAGAAAAGATTATGCTGTGAAGGCCTTGGGGAAGCGATCCCTCTGTCATGTATTAGTAATTCCTGCTGATCTTTACTGCTTGCTGTCCTTTCGGTATATACTTGTTGCTTTTCCATATCGAGGGACCTTTGCAGCACTATACTGAGTAAAGAAATGTCTTGACACTGTAGGCTCGGCATTGCAAGATGGTTAAAAAGGAATTGGTTTCACCATAAACCCAAGGGTGCTGGCAGCTGAAGGGGCGATGGGTGCTTCCCTGGAGCAGGGCTGCCGTCTCCCTCGTTCCCCAGCTCCCTAGCTCGGGTATGCACCAAGCAAACGTGCTTTTTCAGCCTCCAGCCTGGGTGCATGCGGTGCCGGGGAGGTGTTGCTGTGTCCGGTTGTGACCGACAGCTCCCGCCACTGCAGGCCCTGTAAAGCGGGTACAGACAGGGAAGCACTGGCTGAGCTGCTTCTGAGGATGTTGTCTTTAAGTAAATGCATAAATAACATGATTTGATGAAAAACATTAGTACATATATAATTCATAAATAATTTTTAAACTGTGCAAACTTTTGAATTTACTGTGAAGAATGTTTTTTCTTTAATGCAACTTTAGTATTGCTATAAGATTCAAATATGGAAACATTTATGTGTGTCTGTGGCTTCGCTTGTGAGAAATCGTATTGATTTCAGTGAACTATACACACGAGGAAGATCAGGTCTGTATGTGCAGGACTGGGGCTTTACTTTTGTAAACTTCCCATTTCCTCTCTTGCATCAGAAAGGTTTAAAAGATCTGTTTTACTGTCTTGAGGGTAAATGCCTTTCATTTCTGAAATGGTAAAACCCACTTCTCACTTGTTTCTCTTAAAGTGGACCCGGTTTTAGATGCGGACAAATGGAAAAAAGCCTCACCAGCCTCCCTGGGGGGAGTGAGGTTGCAAACCTCCAGCTTTGGAAACAATGATTTTCATTTTGTCAGTTTTAAAAGGGAATATCGGAAAAGGAAAATTTTGCTGTAGTGTTGTGAAAAACAGGACTTGCCCAGTCTGGACCCTTTTAAGATAAAATTAAGGAAATTACAGCTTTCTTCTGCACGCTACTTTCTGCTTTTAGAATCTGCAGTGTGCAGGTCCCAGTGGAGCTGCTGATGTGCGTAAAGTTAAGATGTGCTTACGCTCTTTGCAGGACTAGGACCGTACTTCTCCATGTCTCTGTCATGCGGAGATGTACACAGATGCACAGGGACCAGAGCGTTTGCTTGAGCAAACTCACACATAGCTTTTGGAGGCTTTCTTGCTCAAAGGAGTTATAATGCCCTACTTTTTTGGGGGGGTGGGGTGGTGGGGGGGATTATGTTTATTCATTGAATGAAATGGCAAATTTTGGCTTACACAGCCTGTAAGGTACCAGGAGCTCCCGTGCTGGTTTGCCACTCATCACTGCGAGTTAGATGTTGATACACTTAAAAGCTACAAATACACATTTTATCCCCAGTGCTGTTTAAAGATCTTTTAAAGGTCTTTTCCAGCCACTCTGCCAGTATTTTGTCTTAGCACAACCCACACACCAAGTACCAATATTACAAGTCCATCAGGGGCCATTAAGCATAAAGATGCAGACGCAGCTTCTGACTGCGGAGGCCGAGAGGCACAAACTGCCGGGGACGGGGAGGCTGCGTTGGAGGCCACCCCACGTCATCGTCCTGCTCTCACTCCCTTTCCATGAGCATCCCCTACGGCCACCGCAAGACCAAGGTGCAACCATAGAGGAACCTGGCTGTGATGCCAGGAGAACACTCCTTCTGCACAGAGTCAGGTCTCAGTTGTACCGATGCAGATGCACATTGACTCAGGCTGGGGTCAATGAATTGGCACTGGTATAGCAGAAATGTGATTTTAAGAAACTTGCTCCCAATTACCCCCTTCCTCCCCCTTTCAGGGTGTCATTTCCAGCAGAAAAATGCCACATAGCATCCATCTTTGTCCGCATAATTGCAGAGTGTCTGTCAGCACAGTGTGATCATATGTGTGCGTATGACATAAAAGCAATCAGTTTACAGTATCCAAAAGAAACAGCCAAAGAGAGATTTTCCGGCCATATTATGTGACTATCTTTGTGTCATTTCTATTATATAAATTATGAGAATAAATGCAGGATTAAAACAAAATATCAGCTAGAATATAGTTAGCACCAGTTCTGGAGAGACTGGCTGGAGCAGATTCACCACTGCATTGCCACTTTCCTACTTATTAGCCATACCAAAATGTTTCCCCCCAGGTAATCATATTTTCAGCATAAATTATAAACGGTGATACTTTACCTCTGCGAAGGAAACGGAACTTCCTAAGCTCCTCCTCCCTCCGTGCTGTGCCATGCCCAGGGCGATGGTGCCATCTATGCCCAGGGCAGTGTCTGGGGGAGCCGAACCGTATCTCCCGGGGGTGTCCAGAGACGGCACGGGAACGGGAGAACGGCGGCGACGAGAGGGGATGAGCTGAGCCCTGCGATCGCGTCAAACCAGCTGAGCTGCCTACTTGTGAGTTTTTATGCCCACCAGGAGCACGCAGTGTGTTAGATTCAGGTGTCTCAGGCCTTGTGCAGGCTCTCCTCTGCTTTGAAGGGCAGACTGTAAAGCACTTTCTTAAAGTTTTTCTTTGGTGTGCCATTCGTGGTTTCTCTTACAGGGTCTAAGGTGGAGAGTTGAACTTCCAGAGGTCCTAGGGCTGGGAAAAGCCCTCCAAAGCCTTGGGTGAAGCAGGCAAATGTTGCCTTCTGCTCAGAGATGAGTGGTTTGGGACAGCTACAGGCACAGGCAGTTTTTGGGAGTCGATCTGCACCCCTGGGGCAGGCTTCTAGTGAAGGGCTCCTGCAGCCCCCTTGCGCAGCGGGAGCTGCATGGCCGCAGGGGGATTGCTCTCCCACTCCCTGCTGTTGCAGGTGAATTCTCTGAGCTCTGGGGTTTGATGCCAACCCCCTCGTCCCTCTCCCTGCTGTGGGTCACCAGGATTCTTGAGCATCTTGTGCCTGGAGCCAGGCAAAAGGTCCCCCTGCCCCCCAGACAAGTAGATCCAATAAGATACGTCTTCCACAAAGGTAATTGGGGTAAGACCAGTCATAAAGGGGTGATAAACGGAGACTTTTATCTCTTTTGTTATGGCTTTTGCAATGAAAACATTTTAGACTGTTTTGCTGTAGATTCAGCAGCAGCAAGATGCAGAGGCCAGAATGGAAAGCGACACTGTCCGAGCAGCTCCCGCTGTGCTCGGCAGCATGTTTTCATGTTTTCTCCCCTTCCAGCCATCCTCATCCTCACACCTCCCCAGGTGAGGATTTGCAGCGGCTCCTTCCCCGGGAGGTGGCTGCTCCTCCCAGCTCCCAGACTGGCTCCATGGCTGCTCGCTCCGGAGCCACGTCCTTCCTTGAGCCTGGTACTGAGAGCCTGATTTGCGGTTAATAAGCAACAGTTTAGGCCACTGAAGGGCTTAGGCTCAAGAGAAGATAAGCCGTTCCTGAGCAGGAAAGAGGACAGCAACATGATACTAATGAGAAACACTTTGGGATGGGGGGGGGGGGGGGGCAAGTTGTGGCCTAGAAACCTGCTTCTTGGCATCTTTATGAAAATATCTGTTAGCGGTCACGCAAAGAGGTCATGGCCATATGGACAGGAAAAATAAATTGACTGGTGGGTTTGCCTTATGTGACTGATGTGTTAAAGATGATATTCTCCTTCATTAACAGCAGTTAGCGTTGGAGGACACTATAGGACACTCCGGATGAGTACAGTATTTTTAACAAGTAATTTAGAGCCTGTCTTCACTGCGTGATTAGCTTGAGGTATAACTTGAGAGCTGCCAGTAACCCGACGCTTGTGCGTGTCTTTAGCTGGAGCCAAAGGGTGCTTTTACCGGGGGCTGACCCGGCAGGGCCGGTGCGAGGCTGAAGCTGCTGCTGGTGCTAATCATGCTGTGGGGCTGAGCTGGCTCCTCTAAACGCGCCTTGCAGCTCAAGGGCTGTTTTACAGTGCTGACTGCTCTCACTCAGAGCAGACTAACTTGAGAGGAGTTAATTTAAGTGTAGATAGCTTCAGCTGACAGTTAAGTGAGGACAACCCCATAGAGAGCTGAGAAACTGGATGTAACTTGAAAATACACAGAGAAAGTTGGGAGACGGCACATATCAGTTCTCAGTTAAATCCTTTTCTTCTTTTTTTTTTTAAAAAAATTCTTTCCACAGTAGCAGACTTGCAGCTGTTAACTAATCCCATAACAAGTGGCATTTAGCCACACATTTTCCAAATTAAATATGCTTGCATGTTGGACTAGTTTCATACCCTGTAATACAAATACTTTCCCTGCTGGGGAAAAAAAAAAAATTAAAAGAAAAATCTCTCAGGCGTATGAAGAGTGGAGAAAGGGAAGATGGTGTGTGCATGTCTGTGCACATTGCTGGTGCAGCCTGTGTGTAGCTACTGCTGTCCCTGTCAGAGCAGCGTATGGAGATTCTGCAAGGAGCACAATATTTGTTGGAAGATCTGATGGGTTATCAAGGACTGCTCATGCTTAAATTATTAGTTAAGGCTGTGACATTAAAGAATTGTTACTTGGTCATGGTCTCATGGCTGTGTTTTGCTAGGAGGTGTTTGAAAATTCTCGTCTGTGCTGTCACGTAATCTGTACTTGCCCTTTTGTTTCTTTTTTTTTTTTCCCCTGGTCATTTGAATAATGTTTTCAGATCCTCAATTTAATCTGGGTTCAGTCTAGCAACATTTGGAAACAAGCAATTAACTGCACATTTTGTTAGAACTTATGCTGGATCTTTTTTGAGGGTGTTTGAGAGCACCTAACCTACCCCCCACCCGCCTCCTGCACATTTTTAAGAATCCCATTAAAAATTTTTCAGGATCCCCATACAAGCCAAATGCATTGTTTCCATGGAAACAATTAATGGGGAGAGCAATTTATAAGACTGATGTAAAAAAATGAGCACTTCATCAGACCCCCTGCTGCTCTGATATACAATCTCAAGGAAAAGTCTGTGGTGAGGTTTGCATAAGCTATATTCTTAAAAAGGGGGGGACGACACACAAAAAGGAGTCTGCAAGTCCTGTCTGTGGCACAGTGAGCGATGCCTATTGTGCTGCACAGGCATTATTAGCTCTTGGAAAAGACTAGTAAATTCTCATTTCATGACGTCTTTTGAAATGCTTTCCCTTTAGAGAACGGTTTTTTTCCTAATCCCACCCTCTTCCGCAATACACACGTCTGCATTTGGGGAAAGGAATCATGGCTTGTGATATACAAGGCAGCTGGGTCCCCGTGCGGAACCGGGCCTTTGATTAAAAGGCATTCAGGATGCCTTATATTGCACAGGCTTTCAAAGGTCTCGCAGGCTCCTGGTTAGAGACCTGGCTTGAAAGTGTTCTCTTTGTTTTGGTAATTTTTTTAAAATCTGCCATTATAGCCTTCTCCCGGCCAATCTTTTGCATTGATTTTGTCAATATATACATACAAGCTATGCATATATAGCTAAATCCGAATTTGCTATTTAAAATGGAGAGTGAGCAGTGCACACGGCATGCAGCGAGTGCCGTCATTCTGGACAGGTGCCTGAACAGGACTTGATTTGGAATTTCCTAGAGAGCTTATTTTTGGGAAAAAACAATAAAAATTCCATCCTGCGCAGCTCTGCTGCAGGAGAAGCAGGAGAATCCTGCATGTCTGCGCTCTGAAATACGTGGCAGGGATTTTAGAGCCTGCCATAAAACATTACCTTGCAAATGAAAATTCTTCTTCTATCTGCTTCTGTATTTAATGCGGCCGCCCCCGCAGCCGGAACGGGACAACCCGTGGTGGTGGGGTGGGACTGAAGCAGCTTTGGATGTGGTAGGAAAATTCAGCTCAGGGGTCCAGCAGCACTCCCTCATCTGTCAGCACTGATGTCTTGTGCAATAATTAAATGAGAAAAAAAAAAAATCATGCAGGAGTTGATTTGCTTCTGTTTTCTCCCACTTCTGAGGGTGTTTTCCCTGCCTGGGCTGGGGGTTTATTTTCCTGCAGAGGGCACTCGCCATCCACGGACCGCCGGCCGGCAGCGCAGGCTGCCTGCAGCCCCAGCGGCATCCCCCCCCCCCCCCCCGCCCCCAAACATGAGATGTGTATATATAAAAAAAATTTAAATTATGAAAGCAAATTATTCCCTTGTAGTGCATGAGGCCAGCTGAAAGAGCAGCTGAGATTTAAGGAGAAGGAAAAAAAAAAAACCAACCGTGGGGAGCGAGAGGGCCAGGCTGGAGGGATGGAGGGTACCGGGGTGCGGGGGTCCAGCAGGCTGCGGTAACGGATGGTAATAATAAAAAAGGGTGAAAAAAGGAAAGGCTCCGTGGCTAGTTTAAAATTTAATAGCATAGGGGATGAGAGAGAGGCAAATGCCTTAATTAAACCACCATCCAAAAAAGGGAAAAGCCTACAACAGAGTGGGGCAAATACACCGAATTATTGTTAGTCTGTCGCCACCGAAGTATTAACTATCACAGCATTTCAAAGGCAGTATTTATTTCAACTGTATTTCTTTCATGCTTATATATGAGAAAGGAATAGACTTACAAAGAGCTCAGCCCAGAAAAATATCAGGATCTTTCCGTGTGAGGCTCTAAAGTACATGTCTGTGATAAATAAATACTCAGCAGCCAAATGATAAAACAGTTTAGGTATTAAGTATTCTGGAGTTTGTGGGAAAAAAAATCCCGTATTGCTAACAAGCTCCCATTGAAAATACATTATAGAAATTGGTTATAGTTATTTTAAAACAGCGTAGAAAATGGTCACACACTTTCCTATGCCCGTAACTCATCAAAGGCGGAAAAAAAACTTGCAGATGCGTTTCAGTTTTAATAGGACCTGCATTTTATTATTTGGTTTTATTACGCCGAAGAAGCATGTAAACAAAAATATCCATTGACTGTAAAGCCAGCTCTCAAAAATGTAGGTCTGGATATTACAGAAATCTGTAATCCAAATAATTTTTACATTGCTAATGAGAATTGTGAATTTATTTTTAAAGTTTCTTTTGGCTACCTGTTTTATTCTTTCTTTCCTTTTCAATTTGTTTTTCTCTGCAAATATTTTCTACTTTTCTTTTAAAATCTTAACATTTTGAAATGGAATGGGAATTCTTTTATTTTACAAAGTATGATTTTCTTTTGCTCTAAGTCCCTGATTAAAGTAAAATATTACTGATTTGAAGCAAATTCCCTTACATCAGCATATACATGCCTCCCCTTTACGATGAGGAGGGGCGGTAGAAATGTTAATAGCAAATTTTGTTTTGGGACGTTCCAATCTATTTTTAAATGTGTGGTTTGGGCTCTCTGGGGCTGAGTCAGGTGAAAAAGAAGCAGCAACAAAATGGCAGAGCAATTACTTAAAGAGGGGCTCATGGAGGAAGGTTGTCAGATTTCTGTAGGAAACTCAGGCAGACGGTAAACTGATATGATCTCCCCCGCTGTAATAATCCAGCTTGTTTCACAAATACAAATTATGAACACTTCAAAATCCGTAACAGAAATCAGGTTTCAGAACTGTACAGTTTCTTTTGAAGGGGCTTGTCTGTTGAAAAGGCTCTTGTAATTTTATTTTAGTAGGTTTTAACTCTGGATTTGAGGAGATAAAACAACCTGTTCAGAATTATAATGATGTTATTTGGACTCCTACATTTAAATTAGCGCAACTGTTTCAGGTATTAACATCCTGTTTTCAGGTTTGTAACTCAGCCTTAAAAAATTGGTTCAAGTTAAAAACAGGCACAGACTATTTCAATCTTATTGCAGCTTTTTCTTAAGAAATTTAAATTGTTTCAACTAATTTTAATTTCAGTTGCGATTTGACAATAAAAGCAAAGCTTGCTGGTTTTATCTAGACTTGTATTTTCATATTTTAAAATGGTTATGAATTAAAAGGAGTTTGGCTGGTTGTTGTCATTTCATGTTATTTTTTCATTTGGTAGTGAAAAAATAAAGGTGGGCAAGAAAGTAAAATGGACTGTTCCCAAGTATACTAATTATTAAGGAGCAATTTTTGTGTGAAAAACATACAAATGTTCATAATTTTTGTGCGGATGTGGGATTTCCTGAATGACAGGACAAACAACATCATGTGTCTTTTTTGATATGTCTGCTACAGAATCTCTTCTTCTATAAACGGATTCCCCATATCCAAAATATGTCTTTATTTTTATGTTTTGCCAAATATATTTGTTTTTATTTTAATGTGTGTTTTATACAGGTATAGTTATAGGTGAGTATACAATATAGCAGTAACGACTGACTCCTAAATAATCTCACAAAGGAAAAATACATGTCCATTCCAAATGCTGGTTTCCCAGTAATGCAGAATAAAACCCGATTTTAATCTGGCAACCCCTCCTTCGAAAACCAATCCATACCAGCAGCCCAGCAGCAGGAGGAAGGCTCGAGGAGGTGGGTGGCCCCTGGACAGTGGCACCCGGGGCTGCCAGCATCCCCCTCCCAGGGTGACCGGCGAGGGTGGCCTGCGGTGGCGGCTGTCACTCGCCTGTCCCGGGGACCGCCTCTTGGCTTTGACCCGACCCTTCCTATTATCTCCCTTCCATTTTACATTCCCTCTTGCTATAGATATTCCCATTCATAAAATCTTTTCCTGCTTGCTTGCAGTGTGAAGGCAAGTGCTGGTGTGTATCAGAAATAAATAAGATCACGAGCAGAAGCTATTCGTCAAAGCCCTGGAGTTCCTTCCCTGATCCCTGTTGCATGCATTGCATTATATTGCAAAATCTCTTTTTATTTATTTTATACTTTCTTCTGTCATTTATTAAACATCAGAATATTTTCAGTGTGCTCAGATCCCACGTATTCAGGCAATCTTGCCCGGCAGGGCTTCACGCTGCGAGAACTCGCAGTTCTGGGCCGAATCCTGCGTGTTGTTTTTTATGACGATATCAAAAATCTGTTAAAACTCGGCGTGTCTTTTTCTATCTCATATCAAGAGTTACCCTAGCTGATGGCACAGCTGCGGGGGATGTGGGGAGTTGCCTGCAGTTGCTGTAAAGCATCCCGTCCCCTCGGCTGTGGCGGGGATGCCAGTGGGGCACGGCACGGTGGGAACTGCCGGCAAAGTCCGTGCAGGAAAATGGCTCCTTTGGCAACATGCTTTGCCAGCGCGCTGTCATGCATGCTTCTCGCTGCGCCGTATCAGGAGTGAGAGGAAAATATTGTGACTAATTTAAAATGGTGGAATGCAACTAGTAATTCCTTTCCCCTGTTTGCTCCATCCTATTTCAACAGGGCTTGCATAGATTATTTTTGTTTGTTTTGGTTTTTTTAAATTAAAAAGAAGCCCTTATGCAGTTAATTTTTTTTTTTTTAATTCTTGGTTCACTTTTCAAATATTTTGGAATATTATTTGCTAATATTTTCTTTTTTTCTCTCTCCTTTTCTCTCTCCTTCTTTAACTCACATTTCCCTTTTACCCTGCTCGCTGGATGGGTTGCATTTTCTTTCCAAGCTGAAGCCATTGCCTCCCTGTGCATCAGGAGGATAGGATTATATGTACTTCTTTCAGACCTGAGGCATTACTATTTCTTCCCCATACTCAGCATCCAATTGTCTGGCTCTATCTGGGTCCTAAATCCATCCTGAATTGGTTTCATAGCTGGCAGATTTGTGTGTTCCATCTTGTTTTGGGACCTGGCTTTCATATGAATATCTCAAATCATTTTATATTTTTCCAAGTAGAAGTTTTATTACATGCAGACAATCTGTATATGACTAGCGAAAATGAGAAGATAAAGGGCTGATTGAAAACATGTCAAATGCTAGTTTTTGCCAGGGTGCAACAAAACTGGGTTTTATTGTGAAGGGAGCAGTGACAAACCCTCTTGTTTTAAATGGATGGTCTCGCATTGCCCTCTGGTAGAGAAATGGTTAAATTATGCACTCGTTGGAGTATGAAGGCAGTTCTTCTTTGCTGACAGATAGTTTGACCAGTGTCAGGTTATCCCGATGCGTTCAGCATACCTTCATTGCATCATAAATAAAACAGACAAATTACTTTTTTTTTCCTAGGGTGGAATAAGCAGGAGGAAGGGGAGGGATAGGGATTGGGGTAGATGGGGGTTCGGAGGGGGGTGTGTGAAGAATTAGAAGGAAAAGAAAAAAGAGAGAGATCTTTGCAGATGCTCTATGAATCTCTGCTTGGCAGCTGAGAACAATGAGAAAAGCAAGCAATTACCTCGAATCCTTCCCCTTATCCAGACATAGGAAATATATTCCTGCCTGAGCCTTTTTTCTCGTCTCTCTCTCCCTCCCTCCCTTGCCCTCCCTCTCTCCCTCTCTCCCCCTCTCCCTCTCTCTTTCCCCCTTGTATATCTAATTTAATTCTTTGAGGAAGGCAAGGCAGATGTAACAAAGAAAGGAGGGTCTGTGTCGACGGGCCACTTCCTACCGCAGGACGAAGCCTTCCTCCATGGCAAACGTCCTTTTCCATTCTCTGCCCTGGCAGACTTCTGCAACCTCTGCAGCAGCATCCATGAAAAATGAGCAGAAAGCTATTTTATAGCTCCGACTCTTTTACAAATTCCTCCCAAATAAAGTGGTGTGAATACTAAATCACCCTGTCCAGGCGCAGGAAGCCAACGTGTTCTTTACCTTCAGAAATCCATCCCAAAGGAGCAAACAGAGCCCTTTCTCCAAATTTCCCTCAACTACTGTATTCAGTGGCCTCTTTAATAGCGGCTTCTGTATTCTCCTGGAATTCCTATAGGATTTAAATTCTCGTTCTTGAATCTTTTTTACCCCCTTTTTTCCAAAGCAGCATTTGCAAGTATTTCCTTAGGTTGCTGGGTCCGTAACAGGGATGTCCCTGGGTGGTTCCCCTCTGCCTGTTGCTGCCTTGGCCCACTGACTCGCCCGTGGAGAAGGGGCACCAGCACGCCCTGGTACCCTGCACCGCGTTACGGGTATGGCATGGTGATAAACATGTAGGACCTGCATCCCCGCACTGTGCTGTGAGACTTCCAGTTGCGAGAACGATAGTTAGCATAAAGATATTTTGGCCTTTTAATTCCTGATAAACCTTTAGCTAGCAGATTTATTTTTATTTCTGAGGGAATAAATAATGCAGGCGTGCTTACTGCCGATGGGCTCGTTGCTCTTGTCGGTCAGCCGTGGTATGTGCACAAACACCTGATTGCGCAGAGCTACCCTGGGCTTGCAACGTGCTGGACTTACTTGAGAGTAGTGTCCAGAAAAGCGCCCACGCACCCTGCTAGCGGGGCTCGGTGCGGCTGATGGGCTCAGCGTCCGGCACGGCTGGTACTGCGGGTGTCTTGCTTGTTGGGCTCCCCCCGCAGGACCTCCCCCCAAGTGCTGTGCCCGCTGCATCTGCTCCGCAGGACTTTTTTGGGTGCCTCAGGTGATGCTGCCACATGTGGGCCCCGGAGCCATCGCCGATATTTGAAAACTCAGCCCCATGGCAATGCATCCCGCACGCAGCCCTCCCCGGCCGGGGGTGAGGATGATTCGTCCCTTGGTCCTCGTCTCGCTGGCCGGTCGGCAGCACAGCCCCCTCGGGGGTACCAGGTGGCAGCTGTGCCCCCAGCAGCTGAAATATTTGCAAAACCCCAAGTGAGCAGAGTCTGCCGTCTGCACAGGACCGTGGGTGCGAGCACCCTGGTCGGCTACCTCCCCCTTCCCACCCCAGCATTTGGCATCAGGCTTTCAGGGGAACATCCATAATTTTGTTTGTCCTGTGCTCTCTTACGCAGACCTTTTCCTTACACTGTTTGCAAGCACCCTAGCACCTGCATATTGTGATTTAAAAGTTGACAAATTGTCTGTTTCCATTGCCTTTGCTTTTAGAAGAAAACTGAAACCACTATTAGACTTTTAATAATTTAAGATAAAAATGCCGTTCCTTAAGAATGTTCTCTGGCTATATTTTTACAGTCGGGGGATAGAAAGGAACATTACAGGAAATTTAAAGGAGGCTTTTGGTATTAAATCTTCACCTCTTCCAGAAGATAACGCAATTCCGTAAATCTGTGCGAGACCTTTGTTTAACCCACCCCCCGCTATCGCAGGCGAGGTTTTATAGGCGCCTGTCTCGCTGCCGCTCACAGGCTGTGTTTTACATAATACCCTTCAGCATCACTGATATTAACCTTGATGGCATTATTATTGCTATTTACAGTTCATATGCTGGTAATGGTAAACCTGAATGGGATTAATAAAATAAATTAAGTGATGGAAATATTAATGCTATTAACAATCAGTAACAATAGTTGACAGCATAAGAAAAGGAATAACCTGCCATTAACCAAGCAGGGTAGGGTCTCTCTAGCATATGCATAAAGGTACCTGACACTTCATTTTGATAAACCCAAGATTAATTTTCTTTCAAGCAACAACTTTTCCAGGGGCTTCATGCTTCTCTGTTTCAAAACTGAGCTCTTGGCACATTTCGCACATCACCCTTCTGATGACTGAGACCCTGTTCCACTGCAGGACAGGCTCCGGGCAGGAGCTCTGTGGTGAGGATAGACCCCATGGGCTCTATCCGATGCTGTGGAACTTCGCCTGGTTTTGGTCCCACAGGGATCCTGGGCTTCATGAAGCTGCTGCAACACATTCCCTGTGCCCTGAGTTTGCTTTTCCAGCAAAAAAATGGCACCCTGCTTCTGGGTGTGAATTTACAGCTAGAGGACCGACTAGTGATGCACAACTGTTTCTTTCTGAATGTGCCATTTACATTTTTTAAAAGTGAGTTGCATCCAGCTAGAGGGTAATGGGCTCCGGTGCAGGAGCAGTAGCTGTTGAACACCATTTCGGGTTGATCTGATGCTGCATGGGTAGGCATTGCTGGGGACCTCTCCTCTCTGTCCCTGCCACCGCAACACAGGCTTTGGAATGGGAGAAGGTGACTTTAGCAGGGACTGCGAGAGAAGTGGTGGCTCCTGGGCTTTGTCAGTGGGCTCGCTATGATTTTGCCAAAGCCCTTGAGAATAGAAATACCAGTCTGTCTTCCTTTTCATTCCTCATGGGAAGTTTTTCCTAAGGCCAGAGCCCAGGTTTATCAGATGGGACCATGTTTCAGTTGTTTTCTGGACTAACGCACCAAGTGCTCTCGTACGTCACTGCTCACGGGTCAGATGCCGAGGCTGCTGTGGGGCTTATTTAAGTACACTGGAAAATTCCCCACCTAATAAGGTGGGCAAAGGTTGGTAAGAAAAAAGCATCGCTAATTTTTTTCCCCTTACAAATGCGTCTTGCCAATCCTTTACAGCTGGCTAAAAGCTAGGATTTCTCGCACTAAGAAAGAAAGTGAGACCATAAATAAACCAGTGCAGGACACCTGGAAGGAATAAAGTGCCCTTCTCAGCCTTGCAGGGGAGAAAGAATCGGTGTCTGCCTGGCTGGTACATGGAGGCAGTGTGGGAAAAGGAGCCTGGGCTCAGGGCTGGACCAGTGAGGAGATGCTTGCAATTGTTTTCTTTCATAACAATTTGTCTGCTGAAACATAGCTTTTTAATGTTATTAATAATAGTATCTTGCTGAAGTCAGAATGAAGAGTACTTGCTACTATTCTGATAGCGCTGTCTTTAGTCAGAACAGAGGCTGAAACCTATTTCTCAATATAACCCCAAATTTCAAGCCCCTCAACCACTTCAGCAGAAAATGGCTCAGCTCCAAGAGCTGCTTGGGGCAGGCAATTCCTGGGAACCCTGCAGATAAACAGTGTTGTACGGTGTTGTGACAGTCTAGTTAGAGTACAGGCTGTTCAACACTTTTCTTTCACATTTTGAATTATCTCATGTCCAGATTTCAAATATGTGGGATTTTGGCTACGCTGAGAAAAAAACCTCTTTTAGTAACTCATGTTCTCTTTGCTTTCTGGGGGGGACAAAAAGGCTAAACCACCTGAGATAGACAATCCCCCTCAGTAGAAATTGGCTTCCCCTTGGTTCTCAAACCCCCATTTTAGAAGTGACTGAAGAGGAATAGTGGACTTTGATCTAGGGACATGAAATATCGCCACAAAAGCCCATTGTTTCATGAACAGACCTTATCTCTGACGCACTCCCTGCCACTCTCAGAACCTGATACTCTTTCCAGAGCGCATCAGACCTGTCCATTCATTATCTACACAGGGAGCAGATAAATAAGTATACATGGTTTTCCTCAGACTCTGGAAAAACTCCACGGCAAGCCCCGACCCGATGTCTGGAGGGGCTCCGCGCCAGCGATGCCCTTTGCCATGCGCCTCTGGTCCTTTGCTGCGGGAGGCAATACCCGTCTGACTGGGTCCAGGTGTCCTCCTTCTGCGTGTTAAGAGAGCGAGCCTCTGGCATCTGCTACATACAATATGTATTTCTCGCCAAGGTGTATTTAATACTTCTGCATGTTGTCTCCATCTTTGCCACTCCACTGTTGACTACCACTGTATTTCCTCTGTGGTTCGTTCTCTTTCATCTGCTGCTGTCCCATTTCTTCTCAGATGCCGGAGCCCAGGTTTGGTGTTGCTGCTCGGTGCCCTGATGGGATGGCAGGCTCCCAGGTGCTGGCTTATGGAGGGGAATGGGAGAGGTTGGTCTTGCTCATCCAAAGTGAAGCCACTGCAGGCAGGAAAGCAATTTCAGCAAAAATGGAAACCGATAAATGATTGTATTTTGCCAATAATGTGCCTATACATAGCTGGTGTGTTTTAATACCAATTTAACACCAAAATGTTAATGTGGGAGCACTTCTGGAGAGAGGCGATTCCTTTGGTCCTGAAATTACAGAGTAGTCTTGAGATATTTAGAAATTTTCTCTTTTTTAATTGATATTGGCCTTAATCAGCCATTAGCCATTACTCAGCTCCCGTCAGCATTTGAACCAATATTATGGTTTATTTGAGGAAGAATACTATTTTCTGTTTAGTTCGTTCTTGGTAAACTTAAAATGGCTGCACTGTGCTGTAAGATGGAGCCTCACTTCTGTGTAGATAGAAATGGAATTAGCAACGTAAATTGTATTCAAAATAGCGGTTCCTGTTTTATCTCATTGCGCTTTGCCTTCCTCCCGGTACTCCTCTCCTTTCCTCATAAGTTGTCCCAGCCCCTTTCGAGAGCGTAGCAAATAGTCATTACAGTGGAGATTTTTTTATCCACTGGTTTAACTTGCATATTTCTGCTTCTCTTGCAGCAAGGCTGTAAGGCTGCTAGTTAAAGTTACAGCACGCCATTGGTTTTGCTACACACTTTTACTCAGAAGGCTTATAAAATTGCCTAGGAGAATTCACGCCAGGGTAAAGGCCTGGCATAAGAGGTGTAAACTTGGGAATAATTTTTTTTAATGTTACAAAAAAATTTCAAAATACAATTTACTTTACTATTTTTAACTTTACATCATTCTGGCTGTGCACGTTTCTAAGCACCTTCAATTCCCATTTATTTTAGTGCTCACCATCTCCTAAGAGCAATTCAACATCTGAAAGGTTTGGATCCAAAAGGGTTTTGTAAGAATAATGCCAGACACGTGGGGGAGGGGGTCAAACGATCAAAGAGAGGGAGTTTAATATTGTTGCCTGAGCCTGGTTCGAGGCGCATGTTTTCTAAGCATGGCTTTTTTTGTTTTTTTTTCCTTGTACACTGACTCGATGTCAGCCCTTTGGCAAGTCACTTAACCCCTAAATCTGTTTTTCCATCTGAAACCAATAACCCCATGGTGATAAGGATTCTGTAAGTACTAATTATTCTTCTTATTATTCATAATTTTACTGCAAGTTGGGCTGGTGTTAGGTATAATTGTTTTTATTAGAGAATAATACTGGAAACAACCATTTATAAATGTCGGTAAATCTGTAGAAACATTTACTCTCAAAGTTGCATGAAGCTTTTTATGATTTCCATACATATCATGGTTAACATTTCCAATTAAGCTATCATACATGCTGCATATATTATGTAATTATACTAGACACAGGAGCAACTTAGAAATTACAAGACAAGGACACATACACAACAAAAACTTAATTAAAAATGTGAAAGCTATAAGAGGCAGAGAGAACAACAAATTTCAGGAAATTAATAGTCTAGATTAAAAATTATTCAGTACCTCAACTCTAATGGGATACTATTTTAATATTCAGCATTCCATGTCAATATTGGATATTTAAATCCTGAAATGTGAATTTCCTTGCTTTTGTGACATTGACTCACAATCTTAACGTCCTTTTAATGTACTTTTTGTTGTGTAAATCTGTGTAAGTACCATCAGTCATCAAACCTGACATCTGACGGCGTGATGTAGACCCAGCCTGCATGTATTAGGGCTTTTTGTGTTTGTGCAGTGGAACCTACTTACACAAATTCCATTGAAGGCATAAACCTGTTAAAGGAATACATTTTCTTTACACTGAAACAATAGACCTGCATCAAAGGAACATCCAGGGAAAGAATAAGTCATTTCAAAAGATAAATTTCTTTTCTGCAAAAAGGCAAAATATACTAAGGGTCTGACCCGCTGAAGAAACGAATCTGTTGACTTATCAGGGCTGTGTGCAAACCAAATTAGAATATAGACGATAATTTAAAAATTATCAAACAAGAATCCAGCCAACACCTTGCGCTTTTAATGTACTGCTATGGTTTGAGGTGATTTTAAAAAAATAAGGAAAATGTGAATGAGAACATTCCCAGCATCCTTAATGTGATTCTATTATTCCTACCCCCTGAACTTCAGTGCATGGCTAAAGCTTAACTTACACACTCAATTATAACAAGCAAGCAGCCACAAATTATTTTTTTAAATGCATTCAAATTAAAATAGTGTTTTGCCTATGTCCACAAATAAACGGCAATGGGACAAGAATAGAGAAGGGGTTTGAGGAGCGTGGGGCCAGCTCAGCCAGCTGTGGGCGGATGTTTTCACCCAACCCAGGGTTTGGCTGCCCAGGGACGGTGCTTTGCTGAGCGGATGGCACTCTGCCTGTTTTTTCTCAGCAGGGACTTAACGCCAGATGTGGCACCAGCTGGGGGTCTGCAGATGAGCCTTTCAGATCGGGTGGTGATCCCGGTGCCACCGTCAGGGTAGAGGCATCTTCCAACCACTCAACTGAGAGCATGGGGCTGGGCGTCTGTCCCCTAAAACCTCTGTCCCACAGCAGCCACCCGCAGCCTTTCATTTCTCCCAGCTGTGGGGAAAGAGGGAAAGGGACTCAGGAGCAGGATTTTCTTCTGGCATGACAGATATCTTTTTGCAATTTTTAAATTTAAAGATGAGAAAGGTGATGTCCACACTGACCATGGGGAGGTCTCTGAAAAATGCCAGGGAAAAGCTTTATAAAGTTCTTTTCTCAGTATATCCTCTAAAATCTTCTTTTTGAGTGTGTATAGTATACAGGGCAGAGGTGAATGGCACAAGGTGCACAGAGAAAGGGAGAGCCAAAACACACAACCTGGTGACTCTCCCCAGTCCTGCTGGAAGACCAGCACCGTCCCGGCGAGTTGCTGGATTGCGCTTTCTGGCACGGTGCTTGCAAGGATTGCCCAGCTAACTCTATGCAGGGAAGCCCCAGATGAAGGTGGACATGCCAAGTCCATCACTGTGAGCACCAGGCAATACATCACATCACTAGGCTTCTCCAAGGCTGGGCGTCTGGATGTCCAGCAGCCTCGTTGGAGGCACACCAGAAGTCCTGCATTTCCCTGTACAAGAAAAACCTCTTTAGCAACGTGGGTAGGAGTGCAGCTACAACGGATGGCGCCAAGCATGGGATTTGCCCCAAGAGGCAAAGAGCCTTGTTGGTGCTCTGCAATGCAAAAGTCATTTGCCACGGCTGCAGTGCACACCAGGAGCTGCACTGCTGTCCCGCTAGCCAATCCATTACCTTCTACAGCACATTAAAGGCCTTCATATTCCTGTATGAATTTAAAGTATATTATTTACCTACCTGACATACTTGAGCTCTAAGTATACTTTTATGGGTATCTGCTCTGTATTTGGCACTCCTAGCTGGAGTTTTGGCCAAATTCTGCCCGTAAGTAGATTCATTGCTGTCATTTGGATTTGTAGTGGCAGAATTTGCCCATTATTGTGTTATTTTAATTCCCTCAAGAATCTAATGAAAATTAAGTGAAAAAATAAGGCTTTCTGTATTCTATTTTCAGAATGATGGATTGATGGAAGGACAGGCGACTTAGACTTGTAGGCTGAAGATTTTATGCATATATACATAACAGATATGGAGACAGAATTTTTCCCTTATGGCAATGGAATGGTTTTGATAGTCTTCATTAAAATAGATTTGAAAATACCATTTGTTTTATGTTTAAACCTTAAATTAAATTTTTCAATAATAAAGTATGCTTATTATAACCCAATTCTATCAATCACTGAAATGAACAGCACATTGGTGGGTTCAAGCAAGTAAATAAATGTGTTATTTTATTGCATGTCAGGAAGGTTTATTGGGTAGAATTCTTCCCTCTGAACTGGTGGGTTAGAGGTTTAAGCATCATATCAAGGATTTGTACTAATGCAGAGTGCTGATCCTGCCTCTCAGTGCCTCAGACAGAGGGTGGCAGTTCAGACAAGGCATAAAAGCATGTTGCTTTCTGTCCAAGCTGGAGGTAGCATTCCCGTGGTCCCTCCGAAAAGGTGCTGCTCAGAGCCTCAGTAAAGGGTACCTCTTCACAGGTGTGGTATTTTGAGATACATGTGATGTGTGGTATTCTGCAAGGAAGTTTTCTGAGTTGTTGCTAAAGATCTTCCAGCTGCTGCATTTGTCCAGGGTCATTGTGATCATTAAACTGATTGTTTTAATAAGTGCTTGGCGAGACCTTGAATAAGAAAATAGTTTTAGATAAAATTCAAAGAGGCTACGTTCTCTGCTGGAAATAGGCATGGGTATGGAGAGCATTTTGCGCCTCAGTTCAGGGTTTCACACTGCAAAGACTTTGCAAAATTTTTCCTTTGCGCAATCAAATAATTGCCTACAGAAGGTGTATTGCTGCTGTAGGACAGGTATCCTTTCGACTGAATCGGTATGGCTGGGTGAGCCTTGAATGTTTCTGAGATGCATGTAAAAGCTTCTAGATGTGTTTGAGCTGGGCTGTAAACCTCCATGCCCCAGGTGCTCTTCTGTCTCCGCTAGGACCAAAGCAGCTCTAGGAAGGAGGCGCAGCCACTGTTCTGCTCTTGTCTGTCTGTGGTTGTTCATCCATACCCGGCACACGTCCTGTTCTCCTTCGCATCTAGGATGTGTACGGAGCACAGAAAATGCCCACAGATGGCTGCTGCTGCTGGGTGCGGACGTGGGATGGGAAGTGTCCCTCTGTTGCGTCCTGCACTCTGACACTTGCTCTGTGCACGTGGAGTTTTGCCGTCCTTACCCAGCCCAGCCCACGCTGCCTGTTCTGGTGGCGCAGGACAGACGGATTCTCGCGTAGAGCGGCTCTGTGCTGTGGCAGGCATTACGCTATGCTCGCTGGCTAACGGGCAGATGGTGCGGGTCATGGAGCATAACTCTCATTAACTCATAGCTGAAAGCCTGTGCTCTTGTATTCTGTAATACCGTGGCCTGTGAGTGCTCTGTGAAAGGAGACCCAAATAAATCATATTACAGTAGCCTGGAGAAGAGGTCACAAATCTTTTTGAAGAAGAAAAGAGCCACTTCTGGCCACTGCTGAAACATCAACTTCCACATGTATCCTGTTATAAAAAATGAATTCCATGTTGGGAAACTTATCGACGTATTTGGGCATAGCTCATAGACAAGGAGAGCTACTAACACTCCAATGACACCTTCCAGATGTTCTCCCCTCAACAATTATCCACCTTCTCCAGGCTGGCTTATTGCTCCACGGACATCCCCGGGCAGGCGGGACGACAGCTGCCGAAGGCCACTGACAGGTTTGGCAGAGGTGGGAATATTCTGGCAGGTTGAAGAAATCCTCAGTTTTTTGTGTTATCCATCATTAACATGGCTAAAATGAAAGAGTAGGGACAGAGTTCAGAGCTCGCCTCTTGTTCAAACGCGGGGAGGACATCGTCCCTTCACCCTCTCCTGGGGAAGCAGAACCTCCTGCCCAGGTGTCTGTTCTCCCAGCCTGATCACCATGTGGAGTGTGGACCTACACACACATGTGTACACCAAAGTACGAACAACTGTTAGAGGTGGTGATGTGGCAGATCATCAACTACCATGAGTGTCACGGAGAGAAAAACGTCTATGACAGGTTGAAGTCTGTTACCAAATTAATGGAAAGCATGAGAAGGTGAGAGGCACTCCCCACGAGTTATTTTAGCAATGAAGGTCAGTCCCAGTGTGCAGCAGTTAATTCAAAACCCCTGTGGTCTCACAAGGCTGCGAGGCTCCAGCCTCCAGCTTCCTGCCCCCTGGTCTCATCAACGTCCGAGGGTCTGTCCTATCTGCCAGCCCACCCAACTGTCATTTTAACGGGGCACCAGTCACTGCAGCCTTCAGGTACAAGCAGAAAGGTAAATGAATATCTTCCCCAGGAAGACAAAGTAGAAGAAAAATGTGTTTCACCGAACGACAGGTGAAATCTATTTGTAAAGATGTTTCGGAGATGAACTGCAAAAAGTGGGGCTTGCATGGGTCTTTTGTTTTTCAGAATTTAAAAAAACACAGCGAGCAGCTACAGCAAAGCCCACAGAAGTGATTACCTTGACTGTGTGAACAGTACTGAGGAAAAGGAGGTTATCAATTCAAACAAGTAAGACAATGTCTGATCTGGGCTGGCAGTTCCTGGCCCTCTCCCCACTTTTTTGTCCCTTGGGAAGTAAAAGAACTGAGAACAGAACTAAGTTTTTAAGAAAAAAAAAAAAGAAGAAAAAATTTAGATTGACTGAAACCCTCAGAATATGAGTAAGACCAACAGTCCTCAAACAGGAAATTTTTGGGGTGCAAATGTGACACTCTTTAGATTACTGTTGATTGTGTTTTGCTGTTTGTGACTTGAGGCTTATGATGTCATTTCATGTTTATCTGTGAATGAACTTGGGTATAACATAATGTGAACATGACAAAGTGTGATGGAATGCCAAAAGCTAAAGAGAAACATATGACTTCTGGGCTGAATACCTGCTTTACCCTAGTATCTAATAAGAAAAAAGCTGGGATGTGGAAACAGGGTGAACAGTAAGAAGAGAAAAAAATTTGGCACGTCTTTTGTTGAAATTCAATCCCCCCCCCCCCCCCCATGCCCAGAAACCATCTGCAAACTTTTCAATCATTTTTTAGGATACAGTGAATTTTATCATAATTTTGTCAACCAAAACCATATGTGCTTTTCCTATTGACAACATAGAATAACAAAATCATATTTGTTCAGACCACAAGGCAGGTAATAAATAACTGTGGACACACTGCTACAACTTAAGGTTTTTTTTTAAAAAGGTATTGAATATTACCAAAAAATTTAATTTGGGAGGTAAAGTAAACTTCTGAAGAGAAAACCATCTGAGAGAAAGCTTGTGGCTCAATAACTTTCCCCTTCCTGTTAGACCAATTCTAGCTCGGTGTCCTGAGGCCATAATAAAATGAGATCTTCCACCAACCGCCCCCGTCCGTGTGTGGTGTAGATGCACATGCAAACTGCAGGTAACGGTTACGGCACATTCCTGCTGTGCACAGATTCTCCGGCATTATTGCACTTGGCCGTCTGAGCTCATGCTGGCCATTGCTCTGAGAAGTTTGGATCCCTGAGGTGAAAAGATTAAATGTGAATTGAAGCAATTCACGACATGCTTCCTCCTAATACACCAGCCATGAAATATCTTTCCTTACTGATATTAGACAAGCTAATCTTTCAGGTGTGACCAAATATTGCCAGAATCATGCAAAAATCTTCACTCTAGAGCATCAGAATAGTCCTGCTCTAGGTAGGCTTTAGTGAGAAACAACATTTGCTCATTCTTTGGGTCTAAAAATACAAACATTTGGAACACAAGTAGCTGCCTAAAGCACTTCAGAGAAGTCAGCCTTTTTTGTGTGTGTGTAAGTTGAGTTGACATGAAACTCTTCCCTATCTGTGTGTGTGCGCGTGTGTGCATGGAGAAAGCTGTTGCAAATGGCAGTGGGCTCAGCTTCTAATCACCAAAATTCAAACGGGGAATATGGCACAGGTATGTTAACGATAGTAGTTAACCACTGGAAGAAGTTACCAAAGAAGCTGGTGAACTCTTTGTCTCAGGCCATCTATAACTTGGACAGGCAACTTTCCTGGTCAGTGCTTTAACAAGCCTTTGAGCTTAAAGGATGAAAATTATTACAATGCGGTTACACTGAAGTCTGGGTCAAGTGATGTGAAGAAAAAATCTATGAATCCATGTATAGACAAACATATGGTTTTAATACGATTATATATATTACATTAATAAACATGCAATTGTCATTGTGTTAGCAGTGATAAACAGCCTTAGTTTTTTATAGCAATGCCTTATTAAGATTGACCTGGGGACTTGGTTGGATCTCCGCCACTTGACTTTGCACAATTGCTCCTTACCTGTGCGTTAAAGTGGATGCAGAAAAGCTTGCGCTCCGCTGCAAAGTGCTCTGAGATCTGACGATGAAAAGCTACAGCTGAAGTTCCCGTATTAGAAATGTTATTGCCTTCTCCTTGCTGTATTCATTTTAATACAGTACTTTGTCACTCGTCGTCATTAGCCACAGCATTGGATTCTGCCAGATTGTTTTCATTTTTTTTCTATATAACAATGAGATAAACAGAAAGACATAATCTTTGGTCTGAAGAATTTACTATTAAAACTATCCTTATTTATTATAATAATACCTCAAGACTTAAGCTGAGTTGTGGCCTCGGGGTGTCGCGTGCTACATGATCAAGCAGGAAGACAGAAAGTTTGCCTCGAAACCTTCCCCATCTAAATGGCACAAAGAAAAAGGAGGAAAGTCATATAATTTTACAGCAATGATAATGATAAAATAATTAATAGACTTTGCAGGTCTTTAAAGCCTTCCTGCTAAGTTCTTGATGATCTTAACAAATAATCAATTAAAGCCTTCTGAGATTAGTGAGCATTATTATCCCTGTTTTATGGATTAGGTGACTGAGGTACAAAGGGATTAAATTCTCAGCCCTGTACCTTCCGCCCGGGTCAGCCCTCCTCCTGCCTCAAACCCGCTTACACTGGTGTAAGTGCCAGCACACAAGAAGTCACAAGAGCAGGTTCTGAAGCACTTTTTAGGGTGACACATGGGAGAAAGTTGGAGGGAAACCTGGCTGTTTGGAGTCTGCTCTTTTATCCGTTAGTTAATACCTTCACCTGTTTTAACCTGATTTCTCAGGGCGGTTGCAGCCAATCCCAGTTTTGAAGTCGTAGTTAAAAACGTAATGATATTACTACAATACTGAAAGGAGAAAATTGGAGATTACATACGGTGTTTGGGAACCTTTGCTGCAATGCTGAGACCCATTTAACAGACGACAAGAGTGTACTTCTCCAGAAAATAATGATGTAGCTGAAGATTCAGTTAAGAGTCAACAAAAACACCATCACTGCTGCTGCTTTCCTCAGTCAGTGCGCATGGAGCAGGGAGTGCTTCAGGGAAATGGTGCTTTACACGTGGCTTCTCTAAAGCTTGAGGTTGTAGGACCTCCGAAAATCTCTCTTCTTACAGATGAATCCAAGCCCAACTCATCTCACATGCTGGTTGGAGAGATCCAAGTTGCTGTCATGTTTAGAGCACAAACCCTACAAAAAGTGGGTGTGAAAGGCTCCACCAGGATTAGTAATCATCTCCGCCTTTCTTAATTCCTGTGACCTGGTGTAACTGTGGAAGGAAATCAGCGCTTCCTTGGGAGCACCGAGGAGGTCCCCTTCACCAAGCAGAAGGTGCCCATGCCGCCTTTCGGCAGTGACCTTTTCAGCCCTGCTTGGTGCCTGTGAAGGAGCAGCTGCCTGCTGCTGGGAAGGTCGGAGCTGTGCTTTCATCCCGTCCTACCCCAAAGTGTCAGCCCGGGGACAACTGCTGAAGAGGATCGGTAGTGGCAGGAGGTTGTGGAGAGCATGTTTGAGAGGTGAGGAGTCCCGAAGTGTGTGTCCCTCT
This sequence comes from Harpia harpyja, assembly GCF_026419915.1. Classification (NCBI taxonomy): domain Eukaryota; kingdom Metazoa; phylum Chordata; class Aves; order Accipitriformes; family Accipitridae; genus Harpia; species Harpia harpyja. Next base: position 1,134,655 of record NC_068948.1, on the reverse strand, counting down.
GGCTGCAGGCTGGTCAAGGTGGCCAAGTGTTGGGCAGTGATGTGGTGAAGGTGTTTTCTGAAGTGAGACAAGATCCCTGCGTAGCCTGGGTCTCCTCCTGCTGTAGCCAGTGACAGATAGATGTTGTGCATCTCTGCTTGCCGCGGTAGGAGTCGGCGACTCCGCAGCCACTGCTCTGCGGCTGGAGCCAGGGTGATGCCACTACCCTGCAGAGCAGGCTCGGCTGTGACCAGATTGCCCTGCCAGGTCCCTTGCCCCAAAGGAGACCTTCTGGTGATGATGCACCTCCTGCTCTGAGCTGTGTGCATCCGATTAGAGACACCTCTCACCTCCTGAGCTGTGACAAACTACCTTTGGGTCCAACATTTAACCTTCTGCACAGCTGCTCCAAGGAAGTGAACTTTCTTGTTGAACTTATTACACCGCAAAAGAGGTTGTTTGACATATGCTTTAGTTAGCAAATCAGTGTCTCCAGGAGATTTCGGGGAAATGTGGCAACTGTCTGACTTGTGAAAGATGCATTGGAAATATCCAAAAGTTTTGGTGCCAAATGTAGCAGAGAGGGTTTTTTTTCTCTCCTCCAACAGATGCTGTATTTTCCATCCCTTTCACTGTTTTTGAAAAGAATTTCTTCTGCCTCTTTCTTTATGTGGAAATGAAAGACAATGCTTGGTCTGTTCCAGAAACATGGTCCATTTTCTTAGAAATACTAGATATTCAAGACAAAGCACCTGTGCCCCAGGTTTCCTTTTGGGCAAATTGAAAGGGAGGACATATGTTCTGTTTTGCAGTGAAAATTACACATTTTTTATTTCTGAAGAGGTCTCATTAACACCTAATTTCCAGGTGAAGGAGCAACTTGTTTTTCCTTACTTTTTGAACACTGAATAAGGGGTATTTCATAACTATTTTCTGTAACGTGCTTGAACCTGTAGGATCCATGACTTCTTTCGTAACTCATCTCCACCTATCTCTTTGTCAGATTGTAAATTCAAGCAGTTGCTACCAGCCTCCTTTTTTCTCTTCAATGTTTTAATGTTGCATCTAATATTTAACAAGCATAGAAATGATGAAAATGCTACTGAATGTGCGACACAGGACTGTGAATTGAATTTAGGTTGCTAAGAATCCTTGTTTTTAGCAGAGATTGGTGGTGGGTTTGTGTCATGTTGTTTTGTTTTTAAACCAAAACAGAAACCACTCCAACAGCACTAGAGGAACTTTAAGAGGCTATATGCTTTGCAGGTCTAGGTGCTAATAAACACAAGAACCCTATTCTCAGTACACTTTAAAGAAAAACAAGATTGCAGTTTCTTTCACAGCTGCCTCAGCTGGGAGGCCAGAGTTTTAAAAAAGCACCTTCTGCATTCAAAAACCAGAATGCAATTCCATCAGGGCAGCTCCTACACGTGAGCATGGGGTACAGTGCTAACAGGGTGAGGGCCAGGAAGGGAAGCTTAGTTAAAGAAAGTGCTACTTAAAGTAAATGCTAATGATTTAAAATGTTATTCCTTCTGTGCTTTTAGAGAAAAGGGGAAAAAAAAGTAAAAAAAAAAAAAAAAAAAAAAAAAAGTAATAAAGGCTCCCAGCCTGTACCTCATCTCCAGTCACTCCCGTGAAATTCCCAAGAGAGCATCCAGGCTCCCCTCTCCCCCTCTTTAAATATGGTGGACCTGGAACCACTTACAAGAGAGGCTTAATAAGAGGCAAATGTGTTTTATATTTTGTATCTTGTTAAGTGAAAAAAGATGGATTCTCACAAGTAGTCTCCTGGTGCAGATTTGAGTGGTCTATGCATGCAAATGTTGTGATGCTTCGTCTGCTAGCATCCCGTTCCAGTCCCCCTTGGCCATTTAAAATCTCCCCCCCCCCAGAGCAAGCAGAGATGAAATTGCTTCATTTGTACAATGGATCTGCAGATCTAGGAAAGTTGTTTCTATCTGATTTGCTGATAATTTACTCCTCATTTTATTTTTTTTTCCTTTTTCTCCCCCCCCGCTGCCTTAGAAAGAAAACAGTGTCTCAGCTCACATCTCTTCCCTAAGGAGGGAGGAATTGTTTCACTGGGCTGAGGGTATGATTGAAAGCAACTGAAAAAATTAAAAAAGACCTACACAAAGATGGCACATTTATTAGAGGACAAGGAAACCCCTTTGTATCTGAAAACTAATAGTAAAATTCTTAATTTACATTCCTAATTGCTGAAAAATCTGCTAGAAAAATATAAATACTGAAAATATACAGTATGTTATGTGAAGGTGTGTGTTGAACAGCAAGATATATTCCCCCTCTGATAATCATTTTTATGACCTTTTGGTGCAAGATAGTGCCATGCTTACTGTCTGCTTTCACTATTCAGTGTTGAGGAAACGCATTATATTTGTCTTTGATCCAGAGATCTGGATTGCTAAAACTGATGGCCACAATTAAAGACAGTCCTGTTGAAAACCTGACCTCTGTCTGCTCTCAACTTCATGTAAACTTTTCAATATGGATGTAATTTAGTATTAAATTACCCATGCTTTATTGCTTTTTAGCACAGCTCTGTCCTGTTGCCTTTTGAAAATATAAAGAGTAACATAAAAGAAAAATCGCAGTGCATCTGCTTAATTATGTAATTATATACTTGTTTTCCTACATTTAGAAACCTTTTTGGATGCGTCGTCTATAGAAAAGCCATAATACTTGAGATGGATTGCTTTTCTGTGTTCTCCAAGCATATCCAGAACAAAACGTGTAACTGCAGTCGAGAGTTTTGCTGTCTTGAAGAGCTTGCGTTGAAGCGTGCTCCTTTTTTTAGGGCAGCCCATTAAGCCCATGAGGTTTTTTTCCCAGACCTTAAACATGACATCAGCCTGTGATTTCCACTCTGTGGTCTTGTAGACTTTCTGTTTGAATGAGGACTAAACTCCTCAGCTTTAGGAGATCATGGAAATCACAGACAACGTGATTGGAAGAGACTAGGAGGCATCAACTGATCTCTTGCCGCTTCTAAAAAGGAAAAAAAAAAAAGTGGAATTTAGTGGCCGGGAGTCTACGGGCTCCTGTTATCTTGTGCCAGCTGCTACTGTGTCAGTGCTGGTGCCTCCAGCCAGCTCCTCCCTCATCTGTCCGCTGAAGGTCTCGGCACACCGGAGCCGCGCTCGCTGTTGGTCGGGTGTCTCGATCCTTGGCCGTCCCCTCCAAACATCCTTCACCTGTATCTCCTTAGCAAAACATCGAGTGCTTGATCCGTCGTGCCTTCCTCCAGACACTCAGGGATCCCACATGTGATCCTGAAATGATAATTTTCCTGTGGCTGTGGCCTTCATGTGTGGCATAACACGTTTATTAGCAGACAAGAAAATTACTGTACATCCTAAAAACAGAACTAAAATTGCTCCCTTCTGCTCGCTGCTTCAGGGCTTCTCCAGCCTTTTTCGCTGTTGCTCGGTGTTTCTGGCCCTTTCTTCTCACTTCATCGCTTTACAGTTTATTTTGCAGTTTGCTTGGTGCAGCAGTATTAACCTGGCTAGCCACAGTTAGTTCCATCTTCCCCGTCATGAGGAGAAATCTCTGTACACCTGGTCCTTGGGCAAATACCCCCAAAAAGACGACTGTGCATTGATTACTGGTTTTGCACCTACTTATGTTAAAAGATGGTGGGCTGCCTGCTGGTTACAGTGCTGCTCACAGGCAAAGCAGTCTCTTCTTTAATTCTTTAGATATGTGCAACATCTTCTTTACAGGATACTGTTATCTGATACCATAAAATGCATTTATCTGCATTCAGTCAAGAGCTCCATTTTTATCTAGTAAACTTCATTGGAGACTGCGTGTCAAATGCACCTAACCTTGCCCAAGAAAAGGCAACGATGGCATCTTCTGGGATGCTACCCCGTTGAATAAAGGGGGAATGCGCCTTCCTGGGAGACCATCCCTATGAAGGCATGGAAGCGCGATGCAGGGCTGCTGTGGCACAACAGCCTTTCTGTGAGCAACACTGACGTGGCCGAGACATCTGTTTTCCCTCAGTCTGTGACACAAGGAGGAGATTAAATCAAAGGTGGGTTTTGTGCTGTTTGAGCCTATGTGGGAGATGGCACTGGTCCAGGCGGTGCTGGGGAAGGAGCCGGCTCCTGCTCAGCTGGGAACCCATGAGCGTCGGGATTGCCAAAGAGCTGGAATCTGCTGTGAGGATGGTATTTCTCAGGGCTTTTATTATTTCACAAGTATTTGTAAGTCTCTAGTGCCTTTTAAGTATGAAACGACTGGTGAGGAAATTCCTTTGCTAAACTCCTTATATCACTATTACTTTGGCCAGTTGGGATATACAAGATAAGGGATGGTCTAGGCACGTCCCTTGGGTGGAGGCTGTGAGCACGGGCAAAAGCTCCAGGGGTGAAGCAGTGGTGTTTTCTGAATCAGCAGCAAGACTGGGTCATTGCAGGTCCCAACCAGCTTCTCCCAATTCTCCATGCCTTGTAGACACAAAGCTAGAAACTGGAGATGGGTGAAATCGAGCCACCTCTCTCTTGGCAGCTGCCGGTGCTCTACATGGCTAGAAGTCCAACCCAGTCAGGTCACTGCCTGAAGTGATGGAGACACTTCCCAGTCATTATGTTGTAGCAGGTTGTTGTTCTTGCTGATATGGTTTGTCCTGTTGCTGCATAAATTGTAATTTAGATGTTTTAAATGAGATTACAAGTATGTTTTAATGCATCGTTAATGCAGTCTATACGCATTGCATAGGGCTTGTGCACCCACAGCCCCATTCTCCCACGTGGCTGGGTCTGGGAGGTCTCCTCTTTGCAGGAGTAGTGCCACTTTCCACCTGTGGGAGTGGGGTGTTGGGGTGCGAGTGGGGTAATACCTGCTCACTTGGATGCGGTGTGAGGTGTGCAGCAGGAGGCAAACAGCCACAGCTACTGGCTGCTTCAAAGACAAGTAAAAGAGGAGATATTTTATTTTATTTTCAGAAATATTACGAGAACTGCACATTTCCCTCTAGACTCTGCCATGTTAAATGTATTATGGAAAAATTTTTCTACCACAACCATTCAGATTCTAAAGTGAATAAATAAACAGGTATCAAAACACATCACCCAAGGGAGGTAAATGTGATTTATTAGAGACTTAAAATATAAAATTATAAGGTTAAAAATCATTAAAAATGAATCTAACAGGTGCAGTAATAAAAGAAGAGTTAAAGGTGTTTGCAGCCTAATCTAGTTGTATCTATTGCCTTTTCTCTCACACTGCCTTACTTTGATCCTCTTCTCCTTTAAGAACAAATGCAGCTTTACCCAACTAATGATTTATTTATAACTTTTTTTTTGTAAAAATTGCATCCACCAGAAAAAAACACACACTGCATGGAATTTTATTGACTTCCATGCAAAAATATAACTGCAGACTATCCAGAAACTGATAGGAGTAGGTTTTATATCTTATCTAGCTTTTCTTACATATTTATTTTTGCAGAGGTTCATTTTGTTGGTTGAGAGCACTCACAACAAAAGCAAAACCAAACAAATAAAAATCTACCTACAGGTGATTCCCCTGACCCCGCCAAGCTGTTGTTTGAATAAGGGTCCATCATTTTTTTGTTTAGTCATGTGTCATCTATCTCCCTCCTGTTGCGTATCTTTGCTCATAGTACTTTATCTTTACAGGCATGCAGCAGGTATACAGGAGCACATAAAACTTATGGGCAGGTATTGAGAAGCAATATGCAACTGTGACAACTTGAAAATACAATTATCTCCCTTACTGAGACCCAGATGAGGTCTCTATTTCCCAGGAGAGTGAAACTATGAATGACTTCCAATGCGAAGGCGCTTCTAGAAGTTTCACGTTGCCATTAATGCTTGTTATTCGTCTTCCCAATGTGCATGTTGGCGGGCAGTGACCGCGGTGGTGATGTTGGCGTTGCCTGTAGGATGATGGGAGAGGTTGGCAGCATCCTGCACTGCGCGCTGGTGATGTGAGGAAAGCACATAAAGCTAATTAAGCTCAGGACCAAGAGACGTTTGAAAAAAAGCTTCACTCACACTTTTTTCCCAGCTAAAAATGGTGTTGTGAGGAAATGGAATTTTTCACCTAAATATCTGTCTTGATTGAAAATCTTTGACCTTTAACATGAAAAACAACAACTAATTTTTGAAAGCAGATTTTTTTTTTCCATTTTTGATTAAACGGAGCCAAACAATTATTTTTGTAAATGGACTGGGTTTTTTTTTTCCACACAAAAAAGGGAGAAAACGCTTTCTGACAAGCTTTAATAAAAAGGCAGTTAAGGGGATGTTTTCTCATGTGGATTCCATTTCCTGGGATGCTGAGCCCAGAAGCACAGAACCTGTGCTGTCTGCGGGCTTTTCATCTGGAGGGTTTGCATGTGTAGCTCTGTAGCTAAGAGGAAAACATGGGAGCGTTTTGAAGAGTAAAATCTACAAACAGCTTAGTGGTCTGAAGGTAAAGTCGGTGCACGTGTGAAACTTAATGGAGAGCTAATGGGGCTTTGGAGAGAAAGGAGTGCATAAATTATACATTTAGCGTTTTGGGGGTTTGATGGTGGAAGTGTGGTGCAATGCTTAGCTGTCATCTGGAAAAAAGGCAAGGCTGTGAAGTAATTTCTGTGAGGATGTTGGTGCAAAATAACCCTTCTACCTCCTCATCGGCATTCGGAATAATAAATATGTGACAGAGCTGCAGGCTTCAGCCTGGAGGGTGCCAGGCAGGGGGTGAGGAGATGGCGCAGGGAGCCGGGCGTCAAGAGGTGCTTTGCCGGTGGACCAGGGCTGCTGGGGAGGCTGGTGGGCTCAGCGCTGGGGTTTGTCCAGGATCCGTGGGTGACCCCCTCCAACAGCAAACCTGCCTCCCGTCAGGGAACAGGCACCACGGCCAGCGTGGGCGAGGCGTTGCCCACCAGCGTAGGCTGTTGTCTCCTTTTCCTGGAATTTGGACATGGGACTTCTTATTTCTTTTTTTTTTGGTGTGTGTGTGTGCTCTCTGGTAGAGGAAACCATGACTGGGGAGCTGACAGCATCTGCCTCTTCTCCCCCTAACCCAGTACTCTGTCCTGCGTTAACAGACCAGATGCTTCAGAAAAGGGAACATGAAATGTTGAGTAAGACATGTGCAACCATCTGCCCATATACTCTTTTTCCTCTTGATTCCCTATAATAAGTGAATTAAACCACAACTTGTATGAGGTAGTTTTTATTTTACTTTATTTTAAATTGTTACCATTAACTACTATAATTCTGCATATTTTTTAATATTAGCATAAATATCTACTCCATTTTTGCATCGGTCTGTGTTCCTCTGCTTGGCGTGTTCAGTGTCAGGGAGTTCCCAAGTTTAATTTGCATTTGTCAAAGAAATTCCCCTTATTGGTTTCAAATGCATCACCTTTTAATTTCATGGAGGATGCCCAGGTACTCGTGTTATGAGATAGCCCAGAAGCAGCTGATCTACCCCCTGTAGGTTATTCATTATCTTATACGCTGTTATTATGTCTCCTCTTATTTATTGCCTAGTTAAGGTTAAAAAAAGTCTTTCAATCTATGGTCGTATGAGAGATTTTCCATATCCCTAATAATTCCTGATGGTTTGCTCTGAATCACCTCTAGTTATACAATATTATTTTTTAAATAGGATGGTCACTACTATACATTACAGCTGAGAATAGTTGATTTACATGTCTTACACATTATTTTCCCATATTATGTAGCATCCTAATGTATTGGTTTTTCTGACCAAGATATTTCAGCCTTATTGATCCTAGCATCCCATCCTGGTAACTTCTCGCCTTCAAGCCTAGCCAAAACGCAGCAGCTGCCGTCCCTGCCTGCCCTGTTACTCAGTCCTGTCATTTCTACCCTTCCAGTTTCTTCACTGGTTTCCTCTTGCACTGTCGCAAAGCTTGGGTTTGCTGCTCTGCTCCGCACAACGCGGTCCCAACCACTCTGCTCTGCTGCCCACAGCTGCTGGCTTGGAGCTGCTGCCGCCTCCTGACATCTCTCTGTGCCTTCCCTGCCGTTTCCTCCAGTCCTGGGAGCTTCTTCTCGCTTCAGTACTCAGGTTGCTTCTCCTTTCTTCATTAAGTCTCTTCTAAAAAAGTTAGTTCTTTGGTGGGCCGCGCAGGCTCTGATCTGTGCCACTGAGATACTTTCATCATCCTTCAGTGCTGAAGCAGAACTTAAAAATGATAAACTAAGTGTCTGATCCTGCAAACAGTTACACGTGCGAGTCGTCTTGTTGACTTCAAAGGAACTGCTCACATGAGTAAAGTCATGTATTAAGATATTTTCAGTAATGAAAATTCCTTAGGGTTTGGTTCTTTTTTTGTGTGTGTTAGTAGCACCGAACAGAATTTTGTGCCTCAATTGCTCATTACAATTTGAAGGGTTACTTAGGTGCTTTAAATTTAGATAGATGCCTACCTGTCTCTCTGAACTACTTCTAAATGCTAAATACTGCCAGTCCTGACACAAGCAGTTGGAGCGAGCCCGTGTCTGCGGTGGGGAGGGGGAGCCTGTCCTGGTTCGACAGCAGGTGACGGACACGGGTATGTGAGGATGAGTAAGCAGCAGAAGTGTATTTATTGTCATCTGTCTTCATTTAAAGTGAGTCCTGCTAATTTTTGGATATCAAAGAAAATGCAAAGACTCTTTTAGGAAGAGAACTGCTAAGTCTGGCCCCAGGTCAGTCCCAGGCGGGCAGGGAGGACATATCAGCCCGACATGGGGACCGTCGCTCCCGGCGTCGGGCAGGTACCTCTTGGTGCTCAGGGCACCTGTCCTGTGCCCCAGTTTGCCCAGCCCTGGACCATGGCTCCCTGCCTGGCACTGGGGACGGTCCCTCAGTCTCCCCTGTCCCCTGCAGACAGTCAGTGCTCAGGTGGCTGTGCTTCCCAGGTGGGCACCAGCAACATGGCTGGAAAGTTAGAGCAGCCACTACTCACCCGTGAGCTGAAGCTGTAAAAGGGGGGAGGCTTTAAGGCGATGCTTTTCCCCCATCTTGCTCTCGGTTTTAGCTGCCCCAGGTGTACGTGGCCATCGGCATTGGTGATGGTGACAAGGGAAGTCAACTGTTTGCGCCGATTTCTCTGGAGAACTTTTGAGAACCCTGGTTAGGATTGCTCTTCATTCACGTGACTGCATTTCCTTCTTTTCATTGTAATGGGGGCATGTGCAGGTCTTTTTTTTTTTTGCCTCCTATGTGCAGTTGGAAAGGCAAAGGGGTAGGTTTTAAGGCAATACAGAGATAGGTTGAAATTAATAAACAGGGTGGGCGTTTGTACTGGGGAATGAGTACATACCCAAAGAATCAGAATCAGACCATCCCCATCTGTACACAAAGCAGTTTTGTTCGTCTTTATTTTTAAACTGTGCAATTTCTTACAATGTAGGAAGTACGTTTTAAATGTAGATACGTTTCTAATTTTGTCTATGCCTATGAAACTCTCAAAGGTGGGGTGACGGAATACAGGCATAAGTCCTGGTGGTTGCTCTCTTCTTCCTTGGAGGCTCCTTGCCTTGTTTGACACAGTAGCAATTCCATATGGCATTTTTTGAAGTACTTGTAATAGTTGGTGTGTACGTTCGTACTTCCTTGGATGAAACATTTTGAAACTAAAATGACTCATCTACAGGACTGAAGCTGAGCAATAAAGCTTTTTCTGAGACCCGCTAGTAACTACTTTTAACATTTTTTTCTGGAATTTAAAATACTGTTTTCCATCATGGAATGGAACACCAGGTTTCAGTTGCCTATTAGCTAGCAAACCTGTTGTCTAGCACATTGCTGAATTTGGCCTGCCTCTTCCTTCTTAATATTTTCAATGAATTTCAGGAATTTTAGTTTTTCTGGGTTTTTGTTCTGCCATTGCACATTCAGTGCTCATGGCACAACTGAGCAAGACATCTTTGCTCTGTCTTGGGTCAGAAGCATCTGGTGGGTTTTAAAACTGACTGAAGCTTCATTACCTTCTTTGCCCATATACGAATTTATTCTATTGCCGATCATACACCAGATCAAGTGACACTGTCAAAGAACTATTAATTCCTATTATGTGGTTTGGCCCCTTTCATAAAGGAACACCCCACGGCAGTAACTTGCACAGCAGTTCCTGCAGAGTTTCATCCTGCACGGGGCCAGCTACACAAGCGTGGGCTGGAGAGTGGCGAACACTGGGTCCAGCGTCCATCTTCACGAACGCAATTTGTGGGGAGGAAGGTGGCGAAACCATCCCCGTCAGCCCTGGGGCTGCAATGCCCTTTGTCTTATTCTGCCAAATTCAGCCCTTGGCAGGGGGAGGTGGGTTTTGCTGGGGGTCCGCGGTGCCCTGGAGTCGCTGCTGGCCGTTTGCTCGCCGGGGCAGGGGATGCCAGCGCAGCCCTGCTCGGTCCAGGAGCCCGTATAAACGCGTGCCCCGTGGGACGCAGGGGCTGTCCCGTGGGCGTTGTGCACGGCCTGTGACATCTAGCTGGCCACAAGGATTTTGTTTTGCGCTGTTCTGTCCTGAGAGCAGCCAGCAGCGCGATACGGGGAGCGTTTCTATCTGGGGGGGACTTGCAAAGGCATCAGGCTGCAAGATGGGCAATCAGTTGCCCCTGCGCGTTTTCGGTTGTTCTCATTTTCTGGCTGCTGAGGTAGTGCTTAAGCCTGGACCTGTGCTGCTGCTGCCTCCCACCGCAGGAATGCCCGCAGCCGCCAGCCTCCACGCGTGACATCACACGTGTTTTTGTATTAGCGGCTTCTTCCGACTCTATTCAATGATCAAACGAGAGAAGACGGGGTTTGAGATGGAAAAGCGCACACAGCTGAACTCCCAGTAAAGCCCATACAGAAAATAAAATCACCTCAAGAGGAAAGGTGTATTCCCCCCCCCCCGCCCCGCATGTTCTCCGCACCAGCGTGCTCAGGGCCGGGATGAGCGTGGCTGCGTCCCCACGGCTGCGCGGGTGGCTCCACTAGCGGGGCTGCAGGGCTCGGGCACCGCACGCTGCTCCACCTGCCCGGCACCCACCGTGCGCGGGGAGAGCGGGGGCTCCCCTGCAGCTACGGCTCTGCTTGGGGGGCACCGAGAAAGTGTGCCGTGGACTGTCATACTGGAACTATTTCCCAAGGTTGCCAAACAGAGCAATTCTGTAATTATGCCGATTGCCTAATTTGTACTGAAATTCTTCTTTTTTTTTCTTTTTGTGGTGTCACATTTCTCTCTCTTTTTTTTTTTTTTTTAAAAAGAGTATTTCAAAGGGGTATAAAGCACAGAATAAAAAAATGCTAAGTTATGTCGTGGAAATTAAGTGTGTATAATGGAAGATAAATTTCCAGTTTTTATCAGGAAGCAAAATTTGACTTCATTGGTTTGCGTAATTTTTTGGTATGAGTCGAGCAATTGAGGCTAAGATGTCTGTTTGATATTTAGGGAAAGATTTGATGCTTTAATAAGGGAATCCTCTGCCTCCCTCATCCATCATTCGTCATCCTCATCCATCCACACACCACTGTAAATTTGTCAGAGCCTTTTCCATATTCAATACTTGTATAAATAATGGCCGTTGTGAACAGAAAAAAGGAAACGTGCATTTTCTATTTCTGTTCTGTCTCCAGTCATAGACGTGGAAATGTTTAGCAGGTTTTTGCTTTCAAAATACCCCTGTTCAGATCATATAATATAATTGCATAAGCAAAAGTGCATTCCAGTGTTGCCCCTTATTGTGGTTGCTACTTGCCAAAAAAAATGAGTTTGTGAGCTTTTCTATAATATATGAAACAGCCTGTGCTTCATTACTACGCGCTTTTATCCTACTTCATCATGTCTTCCTTCTTTTCTGTGCTATCTTAGGGATTATGCAGCTTCTCTGCAATATTCTGAAATTAATCAAACCAAGCAAAACCTCATGCTATATTATCCATCACTGGAGGAGAATGATTTCCACAATCCAGGCAGCTTTACATTGTTTTGTCCAGGGGCTGCAGCAGAATTCTATTAACCAGAATACACTAGAAATTTGATTTCTCACAAAACGCATTTGTTAAATATTCGCAAACAGCAAATTTTTAGATTTGATAGCAAATATAACCCTAATCACATTTCTTTTTCTCTTATTTTAATTAGGAAGTGGACAAGCATAATGTCCACTTTTTTCTGTGAATTTTCACCCACCGAACAGCTGCCGGGTGCTAATGCAGAAGCTTTGCTATGCAATGAGATATGTAAAAACTTAATGGATGCTTACCCAGACTATTTTATATTTCGTCTATTATATAATCAAGCTCTACAAGTAATTTCTTTCAATAAATTAGTAACCATACTGCAGATTGCAGACACTTAGTTTGATTGAAAGTAATAAAGGGAGATTATCCATAGAGTTCGTTGAATGGCGGTTCTGACTTGACCCACTGCCCGGAGAGATAAGAATTAATCTTATAAACCTCTCCACACTTCCACCCGCTCTGATCCGCCGAACAACGGCCGTTCGCCCCCCTTTGTTCTGGGGCAGCCCTGGCTGGGCAGAGGGACCCCAGTTCGGGGTGGGCTGATCTGGGTCACGCGAATACTACAGACAATTTCTGAACGGCGATGTGTTATAGTGATGGTGGTACCCAAAATGCACAGATGGTGCAGCTGGTCCTCAAACAACGTGGTTGCAAAGGCTGTGAAATGTCTGCCCGGCCTCATACGGCACCACATGAGTGCATAGGAAGTGTAAAGGTGAAAGTTGGAGACGAAAAGAGGTATATGACTGTTTAACAGGCACAAGTACTTATGCAACAGACTTTTTTTCTCTCTTAGATTAAGTTAAAGTCTTGGTACTGGACCTGACTTGCACATGGGCATATCTGCTCTGGTAATTCAGGTTACACCTGGTAGCTTGGACCAGGTGATCGTTGTAGGTCCCTTCCAACTGAACTATTCTATTCCATTCTATTCTATTCTAAACTCACCAGCTGCAAGGATTTTCTTCTGAGGAAAGACACTAAAAGGGGAAATAACAACAACAGCTACTGCACAGTTTACCACTGGGAACTGTCTGGAAGAAGCTGAATGGAGCTTTAGGTAACTCCAGTTGATACAGAGCTGCTATGTAGGTTCAAATAGTTTCTGCACTTGGAAGTGTTTGTACCATTTTTCTTTCCTCTCCTTCTGCCCACGAGTTTCTTTTTGAGCCCTATGCTGCCACAGATTAATTTTTTTTCCAGGTATCTTACCATGGTCAAAGGTATTTCCTCTCTCCAAATGGCATGTTAATGAGTGCTTCCACAATTACTGAGGATAATGTCATTAATTTATTTTGTACAGCTTTTGCTAATAACCGTGAGCTGTTTACTTGTAATGATCCTGACTTCTCACCTCCTTCTCGGCATCTTTGGTGTTGAGTGTTATATTAAGTGGGGAAAATGAAAATGCCTTTAAATAACAGAACTGAACCACTCTGGGCATTTGGGGAGCGATAGTTGCTGGGGAGCGAAACTGACCACAAGCAGGGGGAAAGGGGCAGAGGAAAGGCTTGGGGTGTATCTGGAGGGGGACAGGGAGGACACCGAGCACAGCCTTTGCCCATACAGTCAACGCCCAAGCCCAGGAGAGAGGCAGAGCAGTTTCCTTAGGGGAGAGGGAGACAGATAAGAGCTGCTTATGTACATTCCTTCACTTGTGAAATTAGACGGTCATGCTTTTTTCTCTTAGCTTGTCGATACACAGAAATGGTATGCTTATGCTTCGTGTTATGATGACGGTGACACAGGCAGTATGGAGGGTAACGGCAGGTAAAAATTGAGCTGTAGTCAGATATGCAACGTAACTGCCAAAGAGATGAGCTGAGAGGGTGTGCTTGCTGTTTTGTGTTTGTTCCTTTGTTGTGAAATAAAACACCGATGTTTTCAATTCACGTAGAAACTATCAAACTGCAGCTCCCTTCCCTTTTTCCTTTCCTGAATTTGTGACTTCTGCTAAAATTAAGAGATTAGGACAGCATAAATCTGTTATTTAACTGTCTCAACCCTCAGAAAAAATAGTATGCTTCTCTCTTTATTTCATGCTTTCCATTAAGGATGTACACTGCTGTGGAAGGACTTCAGTAACTAGTGAATGATGACACTTCAGAAAAAATGTTTAGCTGCCAATGCAAAGATAAACAAGAATAGTGCAACTTTACTGCATTTTCCAGCTGAAATAGCACCATAGCCTCTTGCCACACCAAAAGCAAGACCCTGCGGACAAATAACCGTCATCATAAGTCAGTGTTGTGGAGGTGAGGGCAGGGGTTGGCTTTTCTTTTTTTTTTCCCTGTCGCCAAATTTCCCTCTCCAGCTAGATAGCCTGAACTTGTCTGACATTATCCATCCTCACACACAGACCAGCCACTCTCGCTCGCCTCATTATACATTCTGCTGGTGATAATACCACTGGGTTAATGCACCAGCTTTCACATCTGCAGACATCAGTTCACAACCTGATATGCCTACAAGTGAAATGAGGGTGATGGTGACCTCAGACAGATCCCTGGTGGATATTATTTCATATCAAATCATATAGTTACTCATTGATTCAGTGGGTAGTTTTTGCTTGGATGCCGAGGAATAAGGTCGAGTTCTGCAGGTTTTGGATGCTCTCAGGTGAATTCAGGCAAACATTGGGCATTTCCCAGCACTCAGAAAGTCATGAAGGAACACAGAGAGAGCCTTCTCCTACCATGGCTGGGTGCAACACTCCCAAATCCTTATCTCCACAAGGCAGATGGACAGATGCAGATATAGATGCGTAACTTCATGCTGCTCACGTACAACGCCAGAAAGGGGGATCATCCCATTGCTATGAATTTGGAGTGACAATGATAAAGTGAATTATTGGGTGAACTGGAAGCCATTGTGTGAGTCACATTTGGTGGTTCCCCTGTTTCATACAGGCAAACACAGTTCCACACTTCTCTCCACATGTTTGCTTATTATATTTATGCCACGGTGGGATGAGCTCTTTTTCATTTATTCTTTAAAAAAGAGTAACAAACCCCACCCCAAACCGCAGTTCATTGACAAGCTGCACTGAACATCAGGGTATGAGACTAACATTCGTGACAAAGCCAGACTTGGGGGTAATGTGATATTCAGATATTACTATGCAAATAACAGGTTTAAGTTCTGTCTTTCTCAAGACCCTGTGGGTGCATTGCTTTGGGTTAAAAAAATACAAAAAGGTCAAGCACCATTGAGCTGGCCTCAGAGAGTAAACAATTATTTTAAACGCCATGGTGTACTCACTTTCAACAAGAGAGCTTCTGCTTGCAAGCCATACAGTAGCATTCAAGTATTTAGGTCTCCTTAAAACTGTTTCTTCCCCCACTTGTGTTAATACAGATATTAAGCCTAATAGTATCTACTTAGCATAAACAAGAAGATAAAAATGATTTCTGTGATTGAAATGTTGTTATTTAGCATTAAGCATCTTCATACTCTCATGTGTTTTGCATTTTAATCCACTCTGTGCTTGGTTTTGGGATTGATAGATTAGTTTTAATCCCCTGTCTAATAGTGGAGTACTGGTGAGATTTATTAAACAGGCAGGGTTTGGTACTTGGATTTAAGAGGACTCACATGCACTGTTCATGCATATTAAATTTGGGAAACCACCGGTTCAGTTTATAAAGGGCTGTGATGTCCTTTATCACTGAGTGTTTCTGTTGTGCTTCACTAGCTCAGTAAGCCTTTATATTTCTGAAATGGAACATTTTTGATGGTTCCTTCCCACTGCATAAATCTAACATTCCAGAGATACGTTTTTGACTGTTAAAGTTATTATTGAAATTCCATTCATTTTATCCTGAGTTTGTGTTGTTCCTCTCCTCCTTGGTTCGGAAGCACTGAAGGTTGGGCAAGCATCCCACCGCACTTTGGGATGCGAGGGCTGCAGCTGTGGGTGCCGAATTAAGGGGCACTGGAGGCAAGGCAGATGCTCACAAATGCTTCCCCTGCCCCTTCATTAGCAGTTTATTGACTTAATTTTGTAGCTGTGTGTGACAGAGGCTGTTGGTGTGGTTGTGTTGTGGTGTGTGCATAGATGCTCTTCTGCACTAATAGGTTTGACTTGGTTGCCCGGGACTGACCTTGCTGGTGGAGGTGGTGCTTCCAGTGATGTCTTCCTCAGCATGTGAGCTTGAGGATAACATATGATGGATGTGACCAAAATGTCGAGAGTGTGCACTGGCTAAGAAGGGCAATCTTGGAGAAAAACACTTATTGGAAATCTTTTCTGGAGAAGCCTATGTGCTCCACTGGCTCTGGTCATTGACTATCTCTCAGTGTGTCACCACCTCTCCCTGATGCGTCCTGGTGTCCAGAGCCGAACGTCTTGGTTCGCTCTCTGCTGGAACCCACTTCCCATGTTCGCTGTATTTCAGGAAACAAATAAAAAGTGCTGTATGGTGATTAGAATGTGAAAATGACTCCTGTGTGGGTTTTACTGTTGCACTGGGAAAAGCAGAAGCTTGATAATAGTTAAAAACCCACTGAAAACTTCAAACCCACCTAAATTACAAATTCATGCCCTATCAGTGGAAGATGAGTTGACTTAATTTGCGGTTTTACTGGTTAATATACCATTAATGCTGTAATACTAGTAAGGCTGTGAGAAATGGGGGAAATTTACTTTTTTGTTAATGTAATTATAGGATTGCTATATAAAAGTTATTAACTGCAGAAGTGAAAACTAGGAAAAATGAGTTTAAATTTAATGATAAGTTAAAGAAACCACTAAAAGCTTTTTGCAAGAAGATGCTTTGTTATTGTAGGTTTGCTTCTTTAGCTAACCTCTATTTTTGATTTACCAAATAAATATGAAAAGCAGATATTGCAAATACAAGTGACAGCAGTTGTAATCACCAGCTTAGGAACTCCCGTATTTGATTAGAACACAGATAATAAAACCCAAAATCTTTCTGGAATTTTACTTGGTCATTGGGAACTGATCAGTCCTGTGAACTAAAGGAGAATATCAACACTTAGGTTTAAGATCTGGTAATGGAAGATGGAGTTTTTTATAAACTTTAACTGAAAAGAAATTATGTGATATGCTGGATAATTGACAATACTTTTCTACCTCAGTTAAACCAAATTTTTTATTCTGCATATGACATAAAAAAGGATAAAGAAGGCAAATACGCAGTTATTTGTTCCCACCCCTTCCTTTTTATTTTCTTTTTTCCTAATGCAAGAATCCAGGCAGTGACACTGCAAGGTGGCGAATTTAAACAATGATGTTTTCACATAATGTGCTTTTAGCCCTTGGAATTCATTGCCACAAGATGTTGATGCAACAAGATTGAAAATATTAGATATTTTATTTTATGGCTAACGAGAACATCCATGCTAATATATATAATTTCAATTAAATAATCAAAATTCTACTGCTCCAGGACATAAGACAATCCCTAACCAATGGTAATGGGGAGGGAACTCCCCTGTGGCCATGTTATTTCATAATTATCAGCTGCGAGGTTTCTTGCCCATTTCAGTGTGAGGATACTGAACAAAATTAACCATTTGGAGCGTGTGAGAGTAGGATACCACTTGGTTCACCAGCTTTTTGTGTTCCTCAGGAAAAACACCCGTTTGCAGTGCAGGGGTTTCATGGGACCCTCATTTTGTGTATGCGAAATTTCAGAAAAGTCTGCAGTTATGACGTTGTCAGATGGCTAGAAAATCACTTGATATCTTTTTTCCAGTTTTCCCTTCATGCATATAGCTTTGGCAATTTAACACAATTTGGTATGTTAAAAGAGAAAAAAAAAGGCTACTGTGTAAGGAGATGCTGTAGCCTCTCCCGTGTGGGTCCGTGCTGTCCCTTGCAGGCTGCCGGCAGGGCGGTTCAGGCGAGATGCGGTGTTACGTGGCGTGCAGCTGGACCGCAGGGAGCACGTGGTGCTTTGGCCGAGCGTGTCCGCGAGGCTCCCTGCAATGCTCCATTTTTTAGCTGATGATCCACGATTTGAGCAAAATGAGGAAAAATATGAAAAGTCTGTACTTTTTTTGGTAGTCTTGCTATTCTGAAGTGGTTGCATTTATAAGAATAAAGTTGGCTTCAACTCCTGACTGATGGGAGGTGGTTGCTAAATTAATGCTCACAGGGGACCCTCTTTGGTATCATGCTTTCCACAAACTGAGGACTTGAATTTCACAGAGCCCCAGTTGCAAACTACAATCTCCTTTAAGGCACTGATAGCCTTAGGTGCTCACTTGTCTCAAGGTATTCCGGCATATTACAACTTTAAAAAAGCAAAAGTCACATCTGGGAATGAATCCAACAAACCTAGAAGAACTTGTAGAAATGCCATATAAACATCGCAGCCCAGGTTGCAGTTTCCATCTCTATTTCCAAGGCACCCGTGGCACCATACAAACCAATAGGCGGCACATTTTGTTTTATGGTAAGAGCCACCTTCAGCTTAAATCAAAGAGGAAACGCAGTAACGTGGCATGCTATTTGTCTCATGTTCTTCCTGCCATGTGTTGGGTTTTCTGTCAGTGGTAACTGTGCATCAGCCTCCCCCAGACCTGCCTGAAACTGCTTCAGCCTGACTGCCATCAGCCCTGAAGCTCTCATTTGGGAACAACTTGGCAATTAAAAAATCTCTTTGCTTACTTAAGGTGATTTGTTGATATGTGAGTACATTAGCAGGGAAAAATATGAATGAAATGGGAACTGAACGGGAAGGTTGTGCACAGCATTTCTGCAGTCACAATTTGCCTAAGGACACAGTGCCCTCCGTGGAGGTGTAACTTGTAACCGTGGGATTTTGCCATCTTCTCACCTAACTGGACTTTCTTTCTCTTATGGATTCATGTAGGACACCACAGAGTCATCAAATTACAACAAATCGCTTGTATCAAAAGAGGTGTAATAGTAACTCATGTTTTTACCATCTTTTTTGAAAATACTGCCGGCACTGAAACGTGTGTCTATAAACGAAGAGGTGCAGCTGCAGAAAGATGAGCTACGAGCTGCACGCAGAAGGTGGTTGCTGCTCTCGTGGCTCAGTTTCCCCCACGGGTATGAGGTGGCGTTTTCCCAGCCAGCCGTTTCACTGGCACACCTCTGATCCTGGTTTTAGGAGGTTTCTAGCTGTTTGCTGAGCACAGACATCGAGCTGACGGCTCTCTGGTGAGAAACACGAAGCCTTCCCCTGCTCAGATCCTGGAGCATTTGAATGTAGTGGCTATGAGTTCTTCACAGACAAGGACGGGCATTGCTCGGGCACCAGCGACAGGGGAGTGGAGTGAGCGAAAGCCTACTGGCAAACCTAAGTCAGCTTATAGAGGGTGCTGAGCTGAAATGATGCGACAAGGACTTAGCTTTCATGTTTTAAATCTTTCCTGGGCTTCTGTTGCAATTAAATATGCACACATTGGTAATTGGGTTCCCCCAGTGTTAGGTTTCCATTCCATGAATGATACCTGCTGGTGAGCACAGCCATGGTCTCCAATATTTTCTTTTCAAAGTACTTGCGTATGCAAAGTATCTCACTGATGTTTCTTGCTGTTTCAAATACGTTCGAGGTGCAGCTCCAAGAGCAAGTTCCTGCTTAGCACCAACACCGAGATGCTTCTCTGCTTTTCTCTCCCTCCCTCCCATGCCTACAGACATTATTTTTTCCCTTTTGATTATTTACAGAAGCTTCAGTCACGTCAGGCGTCTTCCCTGTTAATGCAGTTCTGGGATGATGTCCTTCTCCCCTGTGACCGTTT
Source organism: Harpia harpyja (assembly GCF_026419915.1). Taxonomy (NCBI): domain Eukaryota; kingdom Metazoa; phylum Chordata; class Aves; order Accipitriformes; family Accipitridae; genus Harpia; species Harpia harpyja. The sequence continues at coordinate 1,114,924 of NC_068948.1, read as the reverse complement.
CCAGTCCTCGCAACCTGGGACGGGTGTTGTTTCAGCACATATATCCTGAACGTTAAAGAGCAAGCTCCCTGTTTTCTGCTTTTTAAGACTACAAAAGTGCTCTTCGAGGCCCCAGTGCTGGCATACACGACCAACATGCTGCTGCATGCGCTTTCCCTCACTGGTGAATCTGGCTGCTGTAAATCTTCCAGTGTCCTCAGCTATTTTGATTAATTCACTATAACATGAAGCAACACTGAATGATGTCACATGGGCAGAAGTAAGAAAACATCAGCTTTTAAAATAATTTCTGGCTTGCCCCTACTGTATGCCAGTAGCTCTTGCCATTTGAAGAAAATTTTTTTTGTATCCTTTTATGTAAACACATCGTGTTAAAAAAGGCAAACTATAAAACGTTAAAAACCCTGCAGGGTATTAAAAATACCGGTCTCAATGCATGTGTTCATTCCTTTCACTTTCTTTTTAGATCACTAGTGTTGGTACAAAATGAGCTGAGAGAAGGAGAGAATTCTAATTAGGTTTAAAAAAGAAAAAATATGGCAGTTTATTTTGAGCGCATGTCTGCTTTGCAAAGGCATATCCCATTTCAGATGCAGGCAGAATGAATCATTATTACACATTTATCATCATAAAAATGCTTATTTGGACTTTTTTTTTTTTTTTAAGAAAAGGAAAAAATTATAAAAAGGGCAAAGCAAAGAGCCATCTCTGAAGGGCAGTTATTGCTTGCCCTTGCTTGGGAAAAAAGGCTTTCTCAATGGGATTACGTCCCCGCTCATAACCTATCAGCCGTCTGATCAGAAATTCATAACGCAGGCCATCCATTTCCAGCTCTGCGAGGGCTGCATGATTGAATTTAAATAGGCAAATGCCAGACTTGAGCTTTGACATTCTCTCTGTCTCTCTCAATCTTTCTCTTTCCCCTGCCCTCCCAATCATAGCGCCTTTCTTCCTCCCTTTCTTCCTCTCTTCCCTCCGCACACCACCATTTCATATGAGGCTCGAGCCAGCGTGATGAGAAGTTATCGGGAAATGGAGGATGGATGTGGGGGGAGAGGGAGAGGAGGGATGCACAGCGAGGGAGAAATATTGAGGGAACTGGACAGCAGCAAATTATAAATTGTTGCTGTCATGCTTTCATTGGGACACTAAAATCTGTTTTTAAAGCCCCCCACCTTTTTTTCCTCATTTAAAAAGAGATATTTCAGCATACATTAATAGTCTGTGTCCTTACCCCACCTGTAAGATGTCTGTGAGCACAAAGCTCCTAAGCTATTCTCTTTTTTCTGTTTCTTACATAGCTGATAAGGATGAAAATGAATTCAAATCTGTGCGCTTTCAGTCATGGCGTTTTAGAGGTGCAAGAGATGAAAAAGCTGCCTGGTGGCAGGCGCTCACCGGGTGAGGGTACCGTCCCGTCCCACCCCGAGCCCCCACGGCAGCCGAGGAGCCGGTGGTGCCGCGGCTGCCAACGCTGCGGCGCTGCGCGGGGTTCGGTGGGGACGGTGCTGGGCGCTACGGCCGCGGGATGCTGCGGGGTGCCAGCCCCGCCGGGAGGGAGTTGTGTGGGCGCCAGCGGGGAGACGGGCAGGGATAACGTCTGGGCTGAGCCGGGTCTTCCGAGCAGGGCGAAAAACCTGCAGCGAGGTAGCTGTGCGTGTTGTGTTGCCTGATTTTTCTAATGAGTTTTGGCGTGCAACCCACGCCCGCATTAGGGAAACGTGCTTTGTGCTCCCTTTCCCCAAACCCCATCCCTTACGGAGAGAGCTGATTATTGAGTTAGGGATATTACAATGATATTTTTATTGCCTTCTTCCCCGCTGGGCCTTTTATCCCCTCTTCAGTGTACTGATGCAGTTTCAGCCCAAATCCTCGCTGTAAATTGTGCTTCAAAACAAACATTTTAAAAGTCTTACTTCGTCCTTCAGAAAGCAGGTAAACACTCTAGAACCTGTAGTTTTATCCAGTGGTACTTTATTGCCAAGCAAGCACAGGGAAAAGAAGTACCCTGAGGGCAAGAGAGCATGTTGTCAGCGTAACAGTTGTTTTCAACTTGGTGAGGCTGCGCTGATGGTATTTTTGGGGTTGTTCTTTTTCTTTCTTTTTTTTTCTTTCCCCCCTCCCCTAGAATTCAAGACCAGAGGGGTCTTGGACTATACGTCCTCTCTATCCATTGAGTTTTTGTCAATTACTGATTTTTCTAGTCCAAAACTAGAGTTTGTCTGAGGCTTCTGCTCAAGAAAGGCACTGAATTTGGGGTTAAAAATATCACATGGGGAATCAACCCCTCCTTCCCTAACATTTCCCAGAGATTAATCACCCTTGTGGTAAGAAACGTGTCCTTAGTTTCTCATTTGAGTTGTCTGACTTCAGCTTTGTTTTCCCAAGGTAAAGGACACATTTCTGTGTCATCTTTATCATCAGTGATGGTTTTTCAATTATTACTATTAACTTCAGGATTCTTAAGCTGTTGCCCAACACTGGGTCCAGCACCAGTCCTGCAGCCGCGGGGTCTCTGCTCTTCCACCGTGGGATCAATTCTCCCTCCACCCGCCTTTGCTCCTCCACCAGCCGCTGCTCCTGGGTTAACCCTCCACACCCTCCCAACTCCTCAACCAGCCGCCGGTGTTGGAGAACATCTGTTTTGCACACAACCAACAGACTGGCACCAGTATGCACATACCCCTCCCGGTTGCTAAAATAAGCTGAATCCCATGTTAGCTTTCCTAATTTAACCTGAATACTATCACCAACGACTTCTCGCTATACTGTTACTTGCATCTGCTTTTGAATGCTGGCAGAAACGGAGATGAGGTCTCGTTTCTGGACGTGCCCAGAGACCTGCTAAGGATGGACGTCAGCAGTGCTGGTGTCCCGGGAGGCTGTTGGCTTAGGAGAACGAACCTGCTCTAAATTGTTGCTTAATTTCACTTCAGCTTGTTAACTACCAAACTGCTAAGTGCTTCATGGTTCTTCTTCGGTAAGTTTGTCAAAATCCCTCTTTTGAAATAAGAACTGTGAAGATTTCTGTGTTTTCTACTTTATGTTTTCTGCTTCACCATCCTCATCTCGTTGTGGTCTTACAGGATGGCTAAGATTTCTGTTTTCTATTACACTTTGAAAACTGTATATCCCCAACTCTGTAACCATTTTTCTGCTATCTTTAGCTTTCCTCACCCACGTTCTGCTGCCCACAGCTTCTAGTTTATTTTACTTGTTACCTATTGCCCTTGTTTCCATTTGTCGTCTTGGTTTTCTATTTCAATTGCTGACTTTACATTGCTAATAAACCGAGACGCCTTTTAGCTGAAGTTGTCACCTTTCTTCATTGTCCAATTGTCTTTTTGGCCATTTAATATGTTTCTTCTGTGGTTTTGGTTGATTTCCTCCTAAATCCTTTCTTATGATCAGTTTTCAATGCTTTTTGTAGCTTTAGGAAATACCACGTACACGTACTTTGGAACTGTGATCTGCATAAGCAGGTTAAATATAAGGTGAAAGTTCCTGAAGCCCTGGCTTCAGATTTCCAGATGTGAATTATTTGGTGCTAAAACCATATATCCTTTACTTTCAGTGCCTTCAATAAAAACTTTTTTTCTTTTCCGAATGGCCTATCCCAAATTTAGAGTAGAAAAGGAGGGTATAAAACTAGCAAAGGAAACTGTTAATTAGTTAATCTTTTTGGCTGATGTGAATAGCCTTCTGCTGAATCACAGGGTTTATTTAATAGAATAAAAGAAACAGAGGTGATAACTAGCAGGTCTCAGCATGAAGTGACTCTTACACTATGTTATTACCATTAGAAAAAAATAAACAATGCATACCCAGGAGTTTGCTTCTTTTCTGTAGGCTGTCAAAATGGAAGAAATAAATGCCGATGAATAACTTCTATGTTACATTACTTCTGATGAAGTCACGGCAAGCCTTTCTTTAAAATATGATGCAAAGTTTGGCTCTTGGTAATATTTTCTGCTTTCCACAACAAATTAATTAGAGAAGATGTTTGTCAAAGATACTAAAACTCAGATTTGGTTTACCATTTCAGCTTACATATGCTAATAATTTAACCATGCATGCAGAGAAACAATAAAGCAAATTAGTCTTCGGCTGCTTTCCAAATAACACCTATGGTTGCTATGTGCGTTTGCTATACTTGTTCTTTCTGAGATGCCAGAGGTAGGCGCGTTCCTCGTCCTGACAGCATACGAATGAATTGAGTTACAGTCTCGGGATTGTTCCTGTTCAGATTCAGTGAAGTGGGAGCCGTAACATTCGTATTCCCTGGCCCCTTAAAACGTATGTATGAGAAGTATCTTGGACAGTCTGGGTGGAGAGGAGGAGTATTTTGAATCTTGAGTAACAGGTACATAATATTTTAAAATGTAAATATTGTATCTAGCAAACCAATTCAGATTAATTATGTCTAAGATAGAATTTAAAATCTGAATTTAACAATGAAATGCAGAAGTAGAAAAATGTGAAGAGGATAATTTTAATTAAAATAATTAAATAATTTTAATTCAAAATCTTATTTGAGAGTCCAGCCATTTTTGACTCCTGCAGAGACGCTCTAGCTGACCATATAAAGTACAGCAATGGCAACATTTAGGATAATTCCTTCTCAGGGGCATTGCAGAGAGTAAAGACAGTGGTGGTGGTGGAGTCAGAATCGCAAACAGGGTTTATGATCGACTGAGTGAGAGATGAGTTCAGCTTACCTGGCAAAATTCTTACTTTTGCTGAAAACCAACTGAGGTTTTTAATTCTTCTGAAAGAAAAACATCTCTTAAACTTACGGTTATAATTAGCTGGAGCCAGTTGAGTCGTTCTTCCTCCAAGATCACCACTTCTAAATCAAAGTCACGGATGCTGTATTTAGACGTTGCAGTCAACAGTTAAGAGGGATGCATTGCCGGGAACCCCATTTGAGCTATTTGCAGTTCTCAGTTTATGGAAGCAGGAGTTCACCAAAGTGCAGCTGAGCTGTGCTAATTCTATTTCAATTGAATGAACATAAAACGTTTGCCATTGATAGGCAATTCTTATCCGGCATGCTCTTCATCTCCCTGGGCATTTAAAAAAATCAAAGATACGGAAAGCAAGCACAATCTTATTTGATATCAAGTCTAAAGAACTGCATACATGTATTTATTAATTATTTACACAATCATTTTTAAACAGAGTATCTTTTTTATAAGGCCAACTTTCTTTTGTTACGTTAGTCCATTCAGAAGGTAAAAGAAGCTTGCTAAGATTGAGCTTTGTGATGGAAGTGGATGTTGCAGAAGAAGTTACGCTATTACCTCCTATCGTCTAGAAAGGATAGTTGAGTTTTAAATGGTCTGCAAGATTATTACTTAATGCAATTGTACACTAAGCTTTTTTAGACATATTGGAGTTTTTTAGTGTATCTAGCTTTGCGTTATTTTTGAGAATATTTTTCTTTGTATACATTTCCATGTCTTTGTATAAAAACTGACTTCACCATATGCCATGACTTTCTAGCTTAAATATAAACTATGCAGTAGAATGTATGTGCTGTGTGTATATTTTGTATTTTTCTTTAAAGACATGGTGCCAACACCCTTCTGTATTTACAATTCCAGGAATAATCATCTAGTTTGTAAGAACATCTATTTAGTAGTGCATGAGACTTGTCAGCTAGCACCTATACAAGTAAGCTGCTGTTTAAAGGGAATGGTTTTTGTGCTTTCTTGTTTAAAGATGTAAGCACAAGAGTTGCAGATAATGCTTAATTGACTATCTGTTCTTAAAATGCCCTTCTTGATTCCCCTTTGAGAGATTTTATGTTTATTCCCTATATGATATATCTCAAGTCACTGGACAGCCGTAGGGAGGCGGGGGAGCAAGCTGTAGACAGAAGGAAGTAGGTTGAATTGCATGGTTTCATTCTCAAAATACTGAATAGTGCAATTCTTGCTGGTTGTTGACTGACATGAGTACAAACACGGGAGCAGTTTGTGGCTGGTGGCATTACCCTCCCCGATGGTGTTTCAGTTGGAAGCAATGGGTTTTTTGGTTGACTTTTATTGTGGTTATATTTGGTTTGGGACATAACACCACGAGACACTCTTCTGAGCAAAAGTTATTTCTTATTCCAGGGTTTTTTAAGCCACCTCCTACAGAGCCGTTCAATCCTGCTTTGCCTGGTGCTTCTGGGTGGCAGCACAAGGCTCAGCGGCAGCAAAAGAGCCGGAGGGGACCAGCTGTAGGGTGGTTTGAAATGCAGCCCGGACGCAAAAGTAGTCATCCAGTTATTTTTACAATGTTTTATTTCTCTGTATCTTTCAACAATGTCAGAAGTTGCAAGAATAAAATGGACCTATGTGTTTTCAAAAGCATCTAAGTGACTTATGAACACAAGTGCCATTGAGCTTCAGGAGGACTCGAGCTGTTCAGGACTTGTTTACACAGGAAAGTTACACCTCCTATACCAGTATAGTTCTACTGATGGATCACTCCATCTGGAATAATTGGCTTTTCTGGGTTAGTTTAACTTCTCCAAAATACTGTAAACTAAACCACTGGCTCCTTAACTGTAGTCTATAGAATTACATTAAACAGTAAAATTTATGAATGAGTCAGTTCTGTGTGGTTATGCAAGGTGACTCAAAGAAATTCCACTACTGGGTAGCGGTCTCTTGGTCCTAACTTTAAGAACCACTAAACTAAATAAAATAAAGATGTCCTTATTCCAAATTAAGGTCATTTGGGGAGTTACAGCTGTGTATGTTTTAAGTTCATGCCTTCGTTTTTATTAACGTAGCCCCCAACTTGCTAAGGAAGTCCAATCAGAATTACTCTGCACCATTTACAGTGCAGAACTACACCTAAGTCCTTTGTGAAAATGGAAGAATAACACTAATATCTAGATGATGTAGAATATTTTAGATCTTAAAGTGATTTTGAAAGATGAGCACACTTACTCTCTCTCTTGTTAAATTGCAATATTAACTATATGATTCTAAAGTTTTTAAGCAACAGCAACAAAAAAATTGATGCCATTTTTCTGCATACAACTGACCATTTATGGGGCTTGAGTTTCCTTTTTTTTTTTTAATGTTCAGAAACCAGATTTTCCTGCTTATGGCAGCTCAGATTTATAGGATGATCCGTAGCAAAAATTTGAATATCATTCATTTTTCCCTAACAACAAAGTCTTTTAGACTCTGAAATAATCTTCCCTGAAAAGGCCTAAGAAGGAGCAAGTCTCGTCACTGAGATTTATGTCTTCCACCACATCACTCTCAGTTGTAACCAGTGGCGATTCGGCTATTTATTTAATGATCCGTAGGCTTCCTCCTGTGTCCTTTGGCTGAAACCTGGCATCTTCTCCAGGACTTCTCTCTTCTACACAGATCTGCCAGAAGTTGCTTGTGTGGGAGTCTCGTGTAAGCAAGATGATTCTCCCTAACCAGGTTGCGCAGATTCTTCAATACCCCGTTTTGCCAGTTTTCACCTTCCAGACTTATGTGCCAGTTTTCCTCCAGGTCTGCTACATTTGGACTCCTCTTCTCTGCAGCTCTCACTTCTAATTCAATTCTCTGTGGGGTTGAAATCCCAGTTGTGATCTCTACTTTCCTCCTCTTTGTTTTCTACAATGATAGAGTACCTCTGGTTGCAAGTGAAGAGGAGGTAGCATTTCCACGATTACCAGATCTGGACCGCTGGACTGCTGCTGGTGTGTATTTTTCTGCATAGATGATTTTGGCAGTGTTCAGATGATTGAAAATGAAGACCTTACATTTCTGTGGCTGCAGTGTAGTCTTGGATATGCTGCCACATTCTTATTATTAGCACTCTAAAAGTATTGAGAGACCACAGGCAAGATCAGTGTTTCACTATATAGACACCTGAACTTGTTTAACCTACAATTTTTGTTTATTGAAGTGTGTGCCAAAACTCACTGTGTTGAGAGGAGCTAAAATTTCACTCCCTATCTTGTGGAGTTTTAGTTTAAATAGCTACAACAGATGAGCCATGGGAGAGGTGAATTACTGTCCTCGCTCTACAGAAGTATTAAACAACCGTCCGCAGCTCAGGAGGCAGCTGGTGGCATGCCCAGAGGTTGGACCAAGCCCAGCATCTTCGCCATGGGGACGCTGGTCTTCTGTAACAGTTCTACACTAAAAATGGAGAACTAACAAAAATCCAAACCCTCTTCATAACTTTTAATAGGACACATGCAGAGGCTTCATATATTTAGGTATTAGGTTTTGAATGCTAAAAGCTTTGTGAGCTGTTTTTTAATAAGTGAGAATGATACTGCTTAGAAAATTTAGCAGATAAGTCCTGTTCTGTACAAAACAATCTAATATTCTGATTCCCAAAAGAATGCCTTACAATGCACCCTTATATTTGTTATGGATATGTTAGTTATGGGATTTTCTTTTTTTTTAAGAAGTTTTAGCTGTTTGTTGGTTGCTATTATGTCTGGAGAACAGGAAGAGGGCAGTACAAGAGAGTTACAGCAGAAACACCATAGAGGTGCAGAGTAGCTACAGGCGTGTTAGCTCCCTGCGGTAGGGACGTACAGCGGTTCTGAGGTATGGAAATTGGTGCTGCCGAGACTGGAAGGCTGTGTTACCACAGCCGCCGCTTCATGCTTTTCTTGTCCTCTCCTCCTGCCCTTGTTTCCCAGGTGAGGGTTGCTCGTCTCCAGCCTTTGCCTTTCTCAGCCTTGCCAGATCTTCAGTCTTTTGTTCATTTAATCTTAACACCTTGTGTTGGTCTCTTGGTCTCTACGGAAAGGCCTTATTTCCATGGGAGTGGAGAAACACGGCTTCCTACCCGGCAGATTGTTAACCTTTGCCCTCCTCCATCCTCACCTGGGTGTCATCTTCTGTTTGGGCCACTCAGCACCTGGAGGTGAACAAGTCAGCCTGGGAGCTCCCAAACCCTTCCTGGTCTTCATTGTGGCTCTCACACTGCCATCTCGTCCATCAGGGGCTGGCCGTTGAAGATGAAGACCATGGGGTATTCTGTTATGGGCTCACTACTTCATGTTTTGGTGTGGTCGTTTGCAGATTGTGATCTGCAGATGGGCACATCCATGGAATTATATATTGAGAAATGAGAATGTGCTTATTCTGCATGCGCTCATAAGACTAGCAGAATTCAACGGCAGGTGACAACCAGCACCTTCTCCACCTTCTGTCTGTCCAGTACAAAAGCTCTGTGGACAACACAACCTCACAGCCAACAACTCTCAAGTGTGTTAGGTACCAGAAAGGCCAGAGAAGCAAATTTTAGATGAATAAAATGTGATATCCAGAAAATCCCAAATGGCAAGAGAATCCTTTAAACAGTTTAAAGAAGAGGTGCAGAATGAAACACGAGGCAGGGTAAACACCGCTGTGCTTTATGTGGGAGATAGGAAACTGATACAATCCGGTTACATAAGAAATAATTTTGGTTGTTGTTTTTATAATTGTGTTTTTGATGTCAGTTCAAGAGGATGTTGAGTGTTACTGTGAGAGCTGTGGGGGATTAGAAACCCTCAAAACCCGCTCTTCTCTGGATGCCTAACTTTCCCTGGGTTTATAAGGAGAAATAATACTTTTTATGGGATCAGCTGGTAGAGCTGAAAAAAATTGGCATGCTATTGAGATCAGAGTTTGGCAATCAGTTTTGAAAATTGTATTTTTAAATCCAGTAGAGTGTTGTCACGGTTCTAATACTCTAGTTACTTAAGCTTTACCACCTGAAGGCTGAGCACAAGAGCTGCTTAACGCAGTCCTCTGAGTCTCCACACCTTTGATTTTACCCCTGAAATGTTCAGATAGTCCAACGAAAATAGGAAGCATCACGTTTGTTGCTGTTATTATTACTTACAGGAGGGATATGTTTAAAAATATGTACATGCAAAAATGGTCAAATACATCGTAGGCAAGTCCAGCCATATAACAGAGCATTTTGATAAAAGTAACTTTATACTTTGGGCACAGAGGAGTTATGAATATCTGTAAGTTCAGATGCTGATAGGACTAGTTTGGCTGCTTTGGATGATTCACAAAATCAGAATGCCAGAAAGGGAATAACTGGGAGGGGTCAGCGAGGCATCTGGTTTGCCTCTTTGTCCAGGTATCAATTGTAATTCCTTGTTTATATTTGGCACTATCAAAAATCTGGATTTCATTTCCCTGTCTTAACTGGCAGTTATGCCTTTGCTCTGAAGCAATGCGTTTTGTTTGTAATTTGTTACCACAAATGTATGGCAACATTCTGTATTTAAACCTACTTTGTACAGTGATGCTCCACACTCACTCTCGCTAGTTTCGTGATCAGGATAGAGTGGTTTAAAACAGAAGTTACAAACACGTTCAGACATTGTTTGGACAGGGATTCCAGAATGATCGTCCTAAGTGCACATGAAGCACTTTGAGTGACTTGATGGTTTTTGATGCTGCCGGTGAGAAGCAGCACTCAACGTACCCCTTTCAAAGCTTTGGGTCACACCAGCGAATCCAGCTGATCTCTGCCCACGGGTCCCCCCAACGTTTCAATCCACGGCATGCCACCCAGTCTCCGGAGGAGGAGGTGGCACAGCAAGCACGGCCGTGGTTCCTGCAGTGCCGGCAGCGGTGTCCCAGGGCTGGTGGGCAAATACTTCAGCCTGGGGTCCTGCTGCCGGCGGAGGTGCCGTGGGAAGTGCAGACTGCTCCGTGGCACGTGTCCTGTGAAAACCACGGAGAGCACGAGCCAAGGAAGCTGCCGCGTCCCCCCCGCCCCAGCCCATCTCCACCGCATGCCCAGAGGCCCTTTGCTCCCTCCAGGTGTTCTGTTCTCATTTCAGATTATACCTGCTTTCAGAGCTGCTCTTTGGTCCCCAAATGTGCAGGACCGATGCGATCCATTCTTTCAGTATATGATGGCAGTTACTTGTATTTCATCACATTACTATGCATCGATTCCTGCTGTCATCCCAGGTCTTCCCAGCAGCTGACCACATTAACCTTTTAGAAGAATAGGTTGTCTCTGAATGCGCAGGAAAAACCAGTTGGCTTGGACAGCTAAAGTATTGCTGTGGCTCTCATGTTCTATGAAGAATTCTCTCAAATCCCTCCGGTAGCCGATTTCATGGAATCCCTGACAATAAACCACCAAGAAACCAACCAACCCCCTTGGCTGAGTCCCGTCAGAAGCAGCCCTCGGTTCTGCCAGTCCACTGTGGACTGCTAAATTGTATTCTGTATTTACCTTGAGGATTTTATTTATCATTGATCACCACTCCCAGTGATGTCTCCAATGTGCAGTCAGCTGCTTTGCTGCAGAAAATTAATAATACTTGAGCCTTAATTATTGTAGATACTCCCCTGGAAGCAGCGGCTGCAGGGCTCTGCCCCATGACCCGAGTGTGTGCGCGATACGGACTCTCCAGCCCCTACAAAAATCAAGTTTAAAATGCCTGCCCATAAAAACTGATTCGGAGATGGTAAAATCATCTGAAAGAGCGGCTCAGCTCATTTTCTATAAAATTTGATCTGTCACGTGCAAATGTACATCTTGGGGTCGCTGTGCCGCCCGCGCAGCCTGCCCCTCGGCAGGGACGCCAGCTCCCGGGGAGCCGCACCAGTTATTCTGATTTTGTTCTGGAAGTCAGCTCGTGTGGGAGGAGGGTGGGTTGTTGGAGGAACTGGAAGGTGAGTTTGTGGGAACAGAGACGGAGACAAACGCTAGATTTTTCCACCCACATCTATCTTTGAGTTTTGCCTTTCTCCACAGCTACTTGTAAAGCTAATGAGAACCCAGAGATGCAAAACAGCTCCGTAGTTTGACACCCTTTCACACTGCCCTTGTGAGGATGGACCCACATTGCAGCGGGTCCTTTTTTGTTTCCATCTTGTAATCCCTGTTATCCAGCATGCTGGGGTTTTTTTTAAGCTCTGCTCAACATCTGATGTAAATGAGAAACAGTGCTACTGGAAAATGTTTGGGGAAGGGTTTTGTCCCACAAGGCCTGCCACTGGCCACAGTCTGACCTTCTCCAAGATGTTTCACTCATTTCCTATTTTCTGACCATTTGCCATGGGGAAAAAAATAATTTTTATTTTTCTAAACCAGATTTTATTTTTGAAAACAGTTCAAATAATAAATAACAACCTATTAACCCAGCATGCTTTAATGCTCCGAATCTTAATGTAAAGACTACAGAGAGCACAAACATAACATTAAAAAAAGCGTGCACAGTTATTTCTCCTGCCCAGCGCCTCTCCCCCATAGTGCACGCAAGCTGTCTCTTTAATAATGCAAAGGAGCAGTAAATTTCAAGCTGAGGATGGGCAATAACAAGGAGAGTTATTTCCACAATGCCCCAGTGTCAGCCCCTGGCTTAGGAGCACACCTTATTAGTTCTAACAGGCTGGTTAGCATCGGGTCACCTCTGCGGCTCCGCTCCCCAGCAGGGTCACCCGTCTCCAGGCTATATTTGGGGAGAGGGGGGAGGGAGATGATATTTAGAGATTCTCTTATCACCCGGCGTTTTTAGCACTGTTTATTTTTATTTACACCCCCCCCCCCCCTTTATGCCTTGCCTTTCTCTTGCCCTCTCTCCCACCCAGTATATCTTTGCAACCTGCATAAATCCCGCGTGGTGGGTAAACCCCTCCCCTGCGAGAGCAAATTAAAGCAGAAACCATGTTACTGGGGGGGGTTCATCTGTGTTTCTTTTCAGAAGAGAAATAATTCAAATTAATCAGCTGTGTTTGTGTATGGACAAATAACAAAGTGCATTAGAAATTTTTAATGAAAGCAAGCCCAACATGGTTGCACTCCCAATTAAGCATGACTGTAGCATGACTGTCCGAAATAAAACGTGCATGCACGTGTGTGTGCGCGCATGAGATGGGCAACGCTAAAACCCTCCCTCTGTTTTTAGGGGCCACAGAAATTGTATTTAGGATCGTTCCTTTGAAGCAAGCTAACCGAAGTACCTTTTAAAATGAATGTTCATTTTTTCTTAACTGAAATGTATGAAAAGCTGCACATTATGGAAATGTACATGTGGGGTTTTTATATGTCCCTATCTCCATCAGCCCCCTCCCCCACCCGCCAGTTCCCATCCAAAAATGAATGCAAAGAAATACTATTAGGCTGTCTGGTTATGTATTTTTTATGAGGCCATACAAGACACTGCCTGACCTCGTGCAGCTCATGTTATAACCACATTGAAGATGCTTTTCATTTGGGTTCTGCTTTTCAGCCTGGATGACCTCTATTAAATAAAAAAAAAAGAAAAAAATGGCCTAATATGTGACCCCTGGGACTAGTCGCTTCAAGGATTACATTTAATTCATATGATAATATTGAAATATAATGTTTCTGTGTCTAATGTTTTGGATGTTTTTTCTTTCTTCTTTATTTCAGGGACCCTTTGAGTCTTGTCAAAGATTTTTTCCTTTTCTTTTAAAATCTGTTTTGAGGGGAGGACAAGTAACTCGTGCGCGGTGGTCAGATTCTTAAAAATCACCTTTCTTCCTTTGGAAAGCAGGCGTGAATACAAAAGACCGCTCTTCCCACTGTCTTTGAAGGAGAAGAAGAGAAACAAAGGCAGAGAAATTATTTTTTATAAGAAAGCGTGTCTGCCAAGAGCTCGTCAAAATAAAGAACCACTCTTTGTTTTGGCGTTTGCTTAACCAGTTGATAAGGAGTGACCTGCTTTCCTCCGCTCCCCGCGCAACCTGGCTGGGGGGGCGCGGGCAGACCCCCCTTTACCTCCTTCCTCGCCTCCAGCTCCCATTGTCTGCCTCGCCACCGCCACAGCCCCTCCGCTACCAAATACACACGTATTTACTGTACAAACCCACCCGCAAACGCCGCTTCTGCGCTTGCTTGTGTCGCCCCGGCACCCAAGCAGCGCGGTCCGTGCTGCTCTAACGTTTGACAGAGCATCCCAGCATTTCTGATAGACAACGCATATTTCAGGGGTATATAACTTCTCCATAAAAATGTACTCTGGGATGAAACACGACTCGCGACGGCTCAGCTTAGGAGCAAATTTGCTTTTGGCAATTGCAAAAATAAATTTGACCCTTCCTAAATATTCTGCATGCAAAAAAATGTTTAATAAAGTACATTTTTTTCCCCTGATCCTCTCACTAAAATCACGTTCTGAGGTGTACAGTGGAACTCAGCAATCAGTCAGCAATCTGATCTGAGACCTTGTACTGGGAAGCAACGAAGCCCTTCATCATTCATGGTAACGACACGTTTGTAAAAAAGCGCCACATCTACGCACCACGTATTTTCAGCAAACATTTAATGCGAGGTTGTTAAAAAGTGGCTGCGACGCACACGGCGCCTGTGGGTTTGGTGCAAGGGATTTTCCCCCTCGGAGAAGCCCACGCAGTCTGTTGGCAGCCTGTCTGCGTTACACCGGCTCACAAAAGCCGTGTCTTTTTAGAACAATAGGCCTGCGCTCCTGGAGACCCCGTCCCGAACCACCGGGACGCTACTTCTGTGACATTTTTGCAAGGGGATACGCAACTCCGATTATGTTTTTTCCTCCCCTTTTTCCTACCGTCACCGGAGCTACGGAACGGTGCGATTAATTTGTGCAAAAAGACACCTGGAGTACCGGCCAGGTTGCGGCGAAATAGTCCGAGTGGGTAACGTGTGGTTAAGGCTGAACCTGGCCACTCCACCATCGTAGGGGCTCTTGCAAATAGAGCTGCACGCTCCATAAACCCTGGCCCCGCTCGGGCGTCTGCGCGCGCCGAGGAACCAGAGGGCAGGTTGGGGCTGGAGTTCGCACATTAACGCGGAATGCCATTGCGTTTATTTGCGTCATAGGCTGAACCTTGACGGTTTTTGGTGAAAATCTAATTAGCGGCACGTGCGCCGGGTGGCGCGCGCCTGCGTTCCGTGTATATGCGCGCCAGCGTTTTGTGTAGGATATTCAAAAAAATATACCGGCTTTTGGTTCCCTTTTGTAAGGCACGAAGCTGTGACCCTCCCCTCCTCTCCTCCCTCCCCCTGTAGCCCCAGACTTCACCATGCCCTGACTGCTAGCTTAACATGGAGTTGTCTTTTTTTTATTTTTTTTATAAACCCAGTCACAACACGGGGAGAGGAGGAGGAGGAGGAGGAGGAGGAAGAGAGAGAAAGGGAGAACTAAAAACCCTGAAGGATGGCTCTCAAAAAAATTCTGGCGGAACCAGGGGCAATTCCTCGGAGCGCGGGAGCCGGCCGCGGAGGTAAGGCAGCGCGCCCGGCCCCCCCCCCCCCCCCCCCCCCGCCGCCGCTCCCCGGTCCCCCCCCCGGCCCCCGCTCCCTCTCCTTCGGGTTCCCGCCGGCGCGGGGCGGGAGGGGAGGTGGGCGGGAGGAGAGGACACCTTCGCTCCTCCGCCGCTTAAACCAGCTGGGAGCGGCGCTGATGTGAATATGCAAATGGGCTGGCAGGGCTGCGCCGTCACACGTGCGGCTCCCGCCGTCCCCTCCCCGCCGAGCGCTCGCCCGGCCTGCCCGCGCCGCGCCGCGCGTGGGGGGGGGGGGGGAGCTGCCGCCGCCGCCGCGTGTGGGGGGCCGCGGGTGGGTGTGGGGGGGGTGTTGCGCGCGAGGCGGGCGCGGGCAGTCCCGCGCCTTCCCCGGCCGATTTGCATGTGAAAGTGTCGGAGGTGCGAGGGCCGGGATTAGCGCGGGGATGACATAATAACGCGGGGAATTAAATGCGAGCGCTGCTGCCGGCGGCCCGCGGAGGGAGGTGGGTGGGTGGGTGGGCGGGTGGGCGCCGGGGAGGCTCCTGCTTTTTTTTTTTTTTTTTTTTCCTCTTTTTTTTTTTTTTTCTCCCTTTCCCCGCGCGGCTGATTGATGTCAGAGGCTAACAGGATGCATCTTTGCGTTGCGGCGGTGCTGATGATGATTGCGATGATTATACTTATCATTAGTGCCAAATTTAAATTTTAAAATGGTCAGCGCCGGGGAGCCGGTGGTGGTGCGGGTCCCCCCCCCCCGGCCCCGGGAGAACTTTTTGTGTTTAAGAAAAAAGGCAGCACGCAGGACTCAGAAAATCGGTAATTTAGGAAATACGGGGGTTGAGTTACAGAGATTTTTACGCGGTCCCGCTCTTCTTGCGACTATACGCCAAGACAGGCGAAAAGATGGGAAAGGCGCTTTTGTTATTAAAGGAAAAATCCTTTATTGGAGGGATGTTTTAGAAATTTACAGTCAATGAAATTTAATTTTATCCTTTGCCTTTTGCTTTATCCACATTTTAATAAAACAGCCATAAAGAATAAAAGTACCGGAGTGATTGCTGAACAAAGCAGATCTCGGGCGGTTGGTTGCGAGCCTGAATGGGGTTTAAAAATCGTGCCTGCGCGCTCTGCTCTGCTCCTCGCTCGGGCTTTAGGCAGCACCCCCGGCGTGTGTACAAAGGGGCCGGCCGGGGGAGGCGTCGCAGGTGACACCACATACAAATTAATGGCAAGATTAATACTTCATATTCAGTAGACACAAACTTTCTGATAATTTTTTTTTCCCCCTGTGTTTGCCTACCTGATAATTTGGGGACATCTGATAAAGTCTTAATGTTTATACGCAGTTATTCTAGGGAGAGAGGACAGTTGCCAGAGAAGTTCAGCGCTGCTGGTGAGGCCAGCCAGCACCCCGATGTGGAAATGACCACTTGCAAGTCTGCAGAACATCGCTTACATTAATTCACTGGGGGGAAAAAAAAAATAAAGAAAAAAGCAAGGCAACTCTATTAGTTTTTCTTGGGTATTACCAGGGACTTTAAATGGATATACTAATGGGATAACTGTATTCACTAGATTAATAAATAGAGAATCCCTAATTCTTGCGAGGGGTGGGGCTGGAGGAAGCAGATGAAAGTGACTCGCGGTTAACTGAATAAAAATCCTGCGCTGAAATTGCCTGATTGATCATACTCTAGTGCACTAAGAGACAACAAGACAACTGAAAGGAGAGGAGGGAAAAGGCGAGAGCCTCAAGAGACGGAGAGCAGCGTAACCCTATTACAGCCACGGGCGGGATGAACCCACCCGCCTGTGTGCCCTGCTTTCCGAAACAATGCCCGCTGTCACCACCTCCCTCGTTCCTCTGCCACCGAAACGCCACGCTTGCCTTCCCTTCCCAGAAATCCCAACTCGTCAATGTGGTTTTTTCATCTCGGTTATCTGCATTTCCGAGCTTTCCCTCTCCGCGGACGCGGGCCCGTCCCGAGGTGCACGCTGGCCGCCAGCGCTGCAGGCAGCAGGGGTGCAGGGGGAGCCGCTCCCGCAGCCAGCGTGGGCCCCGCGCTGAAGGACGCCGCACCCCCAGCCGCGGTTAGTATCCACGTGAAGGGAAAGCACGAGCAGCGTTGTACCTCTCGGGACAAAACCGACGAGACGGCGTCGTCTCGGCCACTGTTTCGGAGGCGCTCCGGGTGCGTCGGGCCCCAGCCGTCGCCCATGAGCACCTGCGCCGCGTGCTCCCCATGCACCTGAAGCACGGTGCACGCGTGTGCACGGCTGCCCCGCGCCTCGCTCCTCTGTGCCAATAAAGAAGAAAGGCAGGGATGAGGATTGTTGCTATTGATCTGCCCAAGGGGATCATTAGGCATCAGTATCAATCTACAAATCAGTGGGCCTGTGTTACTTGCTTGGGCAGTCATTGCCAATTTGTTCCTATTAGATGGCCGAGCCCGGAGGTGTTTGATGAGCAGATTGGGTCTTTATCTCGGCGCTGGAGAGCAGGCAGGCTCGCGGGGAGACACTGGAGCTTTACAGGATTTCTGGTGTTTGTTTGTTTTCTTTTGCTGAAATCCGGCTGCCTTTTTACTGCTCTGTAAAGAATTTTGTACGGGCCGAATATGCTTTTGCTTTATATATGGTTTTTCATACCATCCTATTAAACATATTGAGAGTTAAGGAGAAAGTATTTTAAAATAATCCCCTCTCTTTTATTCGGTATGTTTACCAGCAGCACTCCCTATAAAAATACATATTCATGCCAGATTCTTTTGTTATCCTTTCCAGGTCAGACCGAACATTAGGAACGCAAACAATTTTTCTTTTGCTATCCCAGTGCCCCTTCCTTGGGATTTATTTAGTTGCTGCTGGTGAGGTGACCGTTCTTGCAATATTACCCCCTGTGATTTAATTAAACAAGCCCAAAATTAAAGCTTGCAGACCATATTTTATTTGAAAGCGTTACCTACATTTTTGTTCTGAAATGGTAGCCCCAGCTTTTTTTGCAGATACCCACTGGCTAGCAGTCCTGTTCTGAGGGTGGCTGTACTGCCTGTCTGAGAACAGTCTGTCTCATCCGCATATTTTCTTATTTTGTATTTTTTAATGCTATGCAAAACGAAAGAACAACAAAATTGTACCATAACAGGAGGACGTAAATTAATGGCAAAAGACGGATTAAAACAGTTCATACGAATGATCTGATCTGACATCAATGCCTTGTTATTTAATGCAAACCTTGATTTTCAACTGTTTCGTCTCACTCCTGACACAAGCATCGTGCAGTTTAAACATCTGTCCAGCCGTTAAAGACCCCATTGATGCTTGGTTATTGGATTTCTAATTTTCAGGTTTTGTCAGGGGGTTTAACAGACTATATGAGTGTTTATAATTTCTAATGAGTTTAGTCTGTAATTTGCGTCCATTACCTGTGACTGTCAAATCACTTTCCCAGTACTTGGTCTGTAAAAATTCAAAATAAAGAAATGCGGATTTCTAAATAACCTA
Source organism: Harpia harpyja (assembly GCF_026419915.1). Taxonomy (NCBI): domain Eukaryota; kingdom Metazoa; phylum Chordata; class Aves; order Accipitriformes; family Accipitridae; genus Harpia; species Harpia harpyja. The sequence goes on along the minus strand of NC_068948.1, from coordinate 1,096,205 downwards.
AAATATTTGTCATATCTTTTATATACAAATGTATGTGCAGTAAACAGAACTATACATTCTTATTCTGTTTGAAGATCAAGACTGATTTTAATCCCGCATGTCTGCTGCAATCACAATATATTACCCAAACCCAAGTTTCTTTGAGGACTTTTTGGATATATGTCATTATTTCAATGGAGATAAAATAGTGTATGTTTTAGGATACTGCAAGGCTAATTATTGCTGCCTGATTAGTATTTGATCAAATTCTATCTTTTTTTTTTTGTCCCTGAGACAATTCAGCTCCTCCACACGCAGAGGCGAATTCGCCTCATTCTGTCTGACAAGTGTTTTGTTGTGGAGCGGTCGATCATATCTGTGTAAACACGCATCTGCTGGCGGATGGGGTTGGAAGCAGAACACTTTTAATTTATCATAAACTTCATATAACTCATTAGCTTTCATCTTTACATTGCATGTATAGAAATGAATTTGGAGTGTACTCAGAGAGAGGCTTTTTTCTGAGGAGTTTGCTGTACAAATATTTATGGACCTTTTGCTTTGTAGTACAGATTCCAGTGGAAATAGCTATCATGCGATTAACAGCAGATTGCGACTTAAGGAAGAAGTTGCCAAAAGCTATTGTTTATTTAGTCGCGTGGCATTTTGTATTGAAATTTCTTTTGCTACTATTTGTAAAAATACACGACTCTCTTGGGAGGAGAAATCAGGATTTTCTTCCTATACTCCAGAAAAAAAAAAGGGGGGGAAATAAGCCCCCTCGAAAATTAGATATAAGTATGTTTGCAGGTATGAGCATAACTTTGTAATCACGGCATATTCTGCGTATTTTCAGTGAAGAAGGCTTCTTGTTGCCTGTTCAGAAAACACACATATGGAGATTTTATTGTGGTTTTTGTTTTAAAGATAATAATTTGTCTCCGAGTTCCAGTTGTTTATGTTTCTGTCTATATCTCTTTCCTCTCCCCTGTTTTATTTAGTAAGGTTTCATCTGTGAAATTTCTCCATGAAACAATTGATACATTCTCAGCACGCTGCAGCGAGGGAAAAAAAGCCCTTAGATTAATGGTCAGTGTCTCATACACACAAATTTGTGTTACGATACTACCGAGAAGCTGCGAATTACTGACAAGATCTAGAATAATTCCTAATGCTGTCGAAGGCTTCATTTTCTCCTCCGCATGATGGATGAGGCATAAGAAGTGCTTTCTGAGATCGTTAATGTGCATCATTCTGTTAAGTGTTATTAAAGTCCGTCTGTCTTAGGCAGCAGAAACAATATCTTATCCCTTATTTTGCCTCTCTCTTCGCTAAACTGTAACTGCAGCCCCTGTCTTTTACTAATGTGGCCTTTTGTTGGTGCTCTTCTTTTAATGGCTAGTTTATACCACGGCATTTAGGTGGGTTTTAGGATTGTATTTTCCCTTTTAGGCAAAATATTGGCTTATGGCATGGGAAGGAACACCCAATTTCAAGATTATACTCTCTGTAACCTGTAGATAATAACAAAGCCGTGGAGGATCCATACTGAGCGTTACACTGAAGCTTAGAAAATAGGATTGAACTTTTCTTCGGAGGCTGTGCCTGCGAGAAGGAGCCGGTCTGGCAGCGCAGCCCTGTCCGCTGCGGCTGAGCCGAGGGGGCTGCCTTTGCCCCGCACCTTCTCCGCCAGATCCCGCTCCGGGGAGTGACGCCGGGGGTGTGAAATAACACCTGGGAGCGCACGCGGCCGCTCGTCTTCTGCCCGATTAATTGTTCAAAAATCCGGGAATCGCTGTCCGAATCGAGAGCAAGCATGATGTCTTGCTGGGAGGGAAGTTAGGACAGAGACGGCGTTACAGGCGACCCAAACTTGTTCTCTTTGGGCAGCAGAAGCTGCCCCGTGCCCTGGTCCCCTGGGCATCGCGCCGTTCCCTGGAGCACTGCCCGCCCTGGGCCGGGGGGGTAGGCCAGGTACAGATTGCAGATGGATCATATTAAAGCAAAAGTACTTTTAACCAAACAGAAGAATTCACTTTAAAGGTTTTTAACCTTTCTTAAGAGCCAATTTTTCCTTAAGCCCTGTGATAATAAAATACAATATAATTTATAGAGCGCTTTCCATGGGTATGCATTCCTCTTCTTTTTCTTTTTTTTTTTTTTTTTTTTTTTGTACAGTCAGATAAAACATATCCAACAACTGGGATGATAATCAAGAAAAAACAAAAAGCAACTGATCATAAAGCCATTTAGAAATGTAACATTCCTTTTAAAAGAGACTCAGACATACTTGGAAAGCCTCACTTATATACTTTTAATAGAATTATAGAAGTGTGATGCACAGCTGGTAAAAGCTCAGTCATCCACAGCACAGCTAGTTTTTGAGTATTTAATTTTATATTTGAATAATTCTCCAGATCAGGCTATAATCATGAATGTCATATAAAAAGATTTTTTTCATAAATTACATTATTTCACAGATGTGCAAATACTTCTGTGAAAAAAATTACATTGATCAGTTTTTAATACCCCCCTGTCTCACCCTTCAGTCAAAAGAAAAAATAGCTTTTTTCCCATCTTTGTCTTCAGAAAGGTGCTAGATTGTAAACATCTGAAGGAAATGAAAGGGGGTTGGCCAGTCCACCCCAAATTCTTTCCAGATTTTCATTCCTTTCACCAGCAGCCTTCTGTTCTTAGAGGAGAGGGAGGAACAGCAGAAGAAAGAGAGAGAGAAGATGTCTCTGTTTCTTATTAAAATTTAAAGTGAAAAGCAGTGCTGCATTTTGCTAATTTTCAATCTGCTAATTCGGAAGGCGTTTAGCAGGGAGAAGCGGCGCCGTGGGGAAGCGGGTTCGGCAGCGGGCGTTGGGCGGTTTTGCACGATAAACCCTTGCAGGCAATTCAGAGCTGCCTCGGAGGGCAAGGCAGCAAGGCACAGCCACCCCCGTCCTGACGCTGCTTTGCTTCCAAAAGAAGAGCTCGCACTAACCGCACTTCTTTTAAATCAGAAGTTTGTAAACCGGTGTTTATTTTTCTAATAACGAAGTGACTCTTCGAGCAAGGGTAAACTTTGCAGCAGGGCCCGTGCTCTGCCCGGCCACTGCTTAGGTTGCACCTCATTGCCCCGCCACCGTTGAGGGATGCCCGCGGGCCAAGAGCCCGGCGGGGGCCGGGGCCGGGGCCCCCTCCCCGGGCACTGCCGCAGCCCCCCGGGGCTGGCTGGGGAGCAGGTGCCTGGCACCAGCACTGCCCTTCCATTCCAACTGCTGAGCGCCGCGCTCCTGGTCCGGTCAAAAGGTTTAATTGAGGCACAGGTAATTACGCAAAGCGTATTGCTACGTGCAGAGTATCTGATTCTATTGTATGTTGTTGTGAATGGAAAAGTTTGCCCTAATGTTTAATTCAGGGATGACAATTAAGATAAATGCCTATTTCCAAGCCCTCTCATCCCAAATACTATTGAGTTACACTTTTAAGGGAAAGGAAGGCTAAAAATAACTTTATAAAAAGTAAAACAAGGTGTCGCACCCTGACTGTTTGCTCTTAAATCATAGTTGCCCGCTTGTTTTTCAGGAAATTTAAGTACCAGATGCACTTGGAGAAAGCAAGCTAAACATCAGAGTTTATTTTCAATATGCAAGTGGTATAAAAATATGCAAACGCTGATCACAGCGCTATGGAAACTACTCCACAAAAATGTGGAACGAAAGCTGTTACTGTAAGTGTGGTTCATGTATTGTTAACAGCTGTGACAGCCCGGTGCAGCTCAACACTTGTTCAATTATAAGAAAACATTCAAAAGGAAACTTGATTTAAATAAGATTTGTAATAATCTTTCACATTTACAAAATAAACCAGTGACAAACGCTGTCCTCCCGCACGGTTCGCCCAGATTCGGCCTTGGCATTGGCTCGGGTGACGGATGCGTTTCTCCCCCCTCTTGCCAGATCCAAAAGCATTTTTCAGGGCTTATGTTACAGTTATTTGCAGATTATTTTAGGTCTGTGTTCTTTTATATCCACTTAGCAACTTGCAAGGAATATTTCAGGAGCAGACCATACTTGACATGCATCCTTTTTGGGGAGCAGGAGGAATGGGTGTGGTGGATTTAAAAGCGATTATATGTTTATGACAGATGGTTTTCAGTTTATGCAAGAAAGCCCATATAGACACTAGCGCAGAGACAACCATTCGGGGAATTTGGACACGTATCATTAGGCTCTTTCTGTTAATCAAATGCAAGAAATATAGTAAATTTATTTTTATACGTGACCTGTGGAACAAATATGGCCAACGGGTATTAAACATAATAGGTCTTAAAAGGAACAATTATATTTTCTGTTTAACTTTTCTGATTTGTTACAAATTGTATCGATTTTCAAGGTTTTAAGAATACTAACGATTAAAATCATCCTACCGCATAAATTTTAGTTATTTACTATAGTTTGTAAGTATCATGCAGTGACCTTTTTCTGGCTTCATAAAATCAGTGACTTAATATAATTTGGGATCTGAGAGTGTAAGTTCCTCGATTCATTTATCATTTTATGCTGAAATTTGTTTAGTCTAGATAGAAGTCCTACTCTACTTTTCCTACTAGCCATATATGCTTTGTACATTGGAAACTCAAAGACCTTTCTGTCTTTTCTTTTTCTTTTATGCTTGACCAAAAATAGTCATTATAGACTTCTTCATAAAACCCCAGACTTTATAAATAAAGGCTGTTGACTGACTCTGATGGGAGTTCCACGCACAGAATGAAAACAGCGTATGGCCCATATTACTAATTTTTCAGAATTGCAAAGTGTGTTAATGTGTAATACCTGTTGAATTAGTGGTAGGTTTTGACTGTATCCCAGGCAACTCCTTTATGAATGTAATTAAATACATAGTTTTAATAGCTTCAGGGGGAATTAAGTTCTGAATTGTTATATAAAGAATGTTTATAAATATATATAGATAGATTATATAAATAGCTGAAAGCAGAAGCCTATACAATAATTTATTTTAAAAATTCTTCTGTAGTCAGTGTGAGTGATTTCAAATGGGATCCGAGAATCTCCAAGCTGAAGCTCTCATCTTCTAAGGAATTTCAGTTACCTGGAATAAAATGTTGCCTTAGAAATTATTGACGTAATAGTCCCCTTGGGAACCCCATAGCAGTCAAAGCAAAATCCAACAATAAATCCAGGGGCCACCTGGATAACTACCATTAAAGGCTTTTTTTCAGTGGAAAAAAATCTTTAAAAGCTTAATTCTTCCTAAATGTAAAGTTCAGTGATCATGTTTCTGTATAACTTTCATAGTTAGGTGTTTTACTTTACTTTGTTTAAACAACTTTTCAAAGCATCTTTGACAGTGAAAATAATACCGTGTTTTTCTCCTTGATGCCATGGCTAACTTACCCCTATGTAAGCAACCCCTTCGGAGCCGAGTCGATGCAGGTTTTTGAGCATAGCTAACCTCGGCAGCGCTAATAACTCAAATCAGTTTGCAATGACTATTGGAACCAAACGGCATGAGAACAGATAAAGAACTGTGCTTTGCATTTGTTAAATCGTTATAAATCAAACCTTGCTCAGGTGCTAATCCCGCGCAGCGCCCGTAGCACAGAGACCCCCTCCCTGTTGGCATCCTCCCCGGGAAGGGCGTCTGCGTCTTGGCCTCTGCCGAAACCCGGGGCAGATCGGTCGCCGCAACTGTGACCGAGCTGTGCGCCTCACGCAGAAATCCCATTGAAGGCAATTGAATTTTGAGCAGAAAGGGGAGGTAGAATGTGCCTGAAAAAATTGAAAAGAGCAAAACTGATAGACTTAACAGCTGGTAGACTTTGGCACTGGGGGGCTGGTAAAAGGTTTGACCACTTAGAACTGTTATTTTCCTTGCTTGCTGCTGTAAATCAGGATTAATTTCATTGAACTCAGATGTATTGAAATGGGATAAACAACATGAGAACTGGACCCCAAAACGTGGCATTTCTGGTCAGATTGTTTAACGACACCTGCAGATAACAGAGAAGGAACCAGATGGCTCTCGACGGAAGGTCCTCACCAGCCGGCCAGCTCAGCTCCGGTGAGGACAGGCACCGAGTGCCACCAGGCTCCTGCAAAATTCTGGGTTTCTGTGTTTGAAATGCTATTGCAGAATTACAAAGCAGAGGGTTACGAAAAAGCAATGGGAAGCCCTGCTTTAAGCCTAAGACCACCGACCTGATCATTAGGGATTATTTACATATGCTTTTTTTCCATTAAAAAACAAAAAGACCTTCTGTGACCATCACGGTCCCTAATGTATACAAGTAGACCGGCAAAACAGCTCAGCTTTGAAAGGCTAATGTGGAAGTATCGGGGAATTTCCATGTCCATGTGACAAACTGAACAGTTTCCAGAGTGTTCCCCTGCTCCACAGCTCATCCATTATGGGAATGAGATGTGAAAATAGTTTCTTGTTTCTTTGAAATATCAGCAGACCCCACAAGCAGCGTTACTTTAAAAATGCCGGAGGTAGTTCATATAGATTTATTCTTAATGAGTGAATATGTGTGGTCTGGCTCAATTACAGAAAAAAACCCCTGTATTTTAAGGTGTGTGTGTATGTTGAAATAAAGGTACGTGATTACATACCGTGGCGTGGTACCAGGGCTGAGGTGTCAGAAAGGCAGTGATGGGTCAGTTGAGGTTTGCGTTTTTATTTGCTTCAAGCATATATATGAAAACCATTTGAAACCATTATTTTATGCGTGCCGTTAGTTTATGTGATTACATGTTTCTAAGCATGTTTTTATTCTTTCCTTATTATCTCCCACTTTTCCTCTGACCTTTCATTCTATCTCAGGTTAAGTCACTGTGTCAGCTCTTTGGGGCAGGATGGCTTTCTGTTTGCTTGAGCAGTGCCCAGACGTCACCAGTGGTTTGCATTATAACGCATACGTGCAGATGTACATACGTATATCTATGTACACATAAAAATAACAGATTGCGGTGACTCTGGTTTCTCTAGAATTCTACGCTGCATTTTGTACTGTATCAAAAAGGCACCATCTGGCTTTCAGTTGAAAATATTAAGGAAGAAACAATAATCCCACATACCAGTGGAAATTTTATCACAATTTAATTCATTATCAAATTTTTTAAAAGGAAGAAGGGGACAAGAATAAAGTGTGTTATTCTTAATTGTCTTTTATTATTAGTTAACATTAGCAATCTACTATGATCTCTACCTCCATGTCCAGTAAAAAGGATACTGTAGACCACATTAAAAAAAACAAACACTTTTGATTTTTATTGAAGTATCTAAAAAAATAAGATTCAATTTCAGTGTGTGTTTACATATGGTCATTTTACAGATTTCCTGGTGTGGTGGTTGGAAGACAAACCTCTTTGCTGGTGTTCAGGATTTCACCGAATTTACCATATTTTGAGTTATACATAATATAGATTTTTAATTAGTTTTACAGGGACGCAATACTTACTTTTTTCTATAGGCTTCAATTTTAAACAGTCTCTGTTTTTCAGGTATAATGAAAGTATCATTTATAATTATAGTTTTAAACAGTCCAAACCAGTTATTTATACTGGTTTTTATCTTGAAATGAGGTTTGTTGTATCTTTTGGGTTTGGTTTATTTACCTTATTGTTCCCTTATCACCCAGAGCCTTTTTTGCAATTGTATTGATTTTAAAATGGCAATTTTTTACTTTGAGTGTAATTCTGTTGTTTAGACAAGAGTTTTTTCATGCAAGTATATAAAGAACTTGTTTTGATGTTCCCCCCAAAGCAGTTTAATGCAGTAATACATGCAATCAAACGTAGGAGCCATCACTGATATTAGGGGAGATGTTCTGTCTACAAAGACCCGGGATGAAAATGTATCCTGATAGCAATCCTATTTGCATTGAAAAAGCAGGACTCTCGTTAAAAACCTGGCTCCAGTGAACTTACCTACAGGGACAGAAATGCATCCTCAGTATTGCCTGACCTTCGAGCCTTTGGCTTTTGCCACCCCAGTAGTGTGGCCGTCATAGGACAGCAGGGCTCATCCAGGACAGTGAAGATTCCCAAATTTTCTGTTCCTGTGTTTGGGATGGGAACAAGCAGGCATCTGCATTCCCTAAAACAAGCAGTGAAAGTTTGGCATTGTGGATCTAGGTTGAAACTATTTCAGAAGCAATTTCTGTTTACAGGCCATCACTTTTCGGTAAGTTTGTGTGTGTTTTTGAGGAGAAAGCAGGTTTGCTGCACAAGAAACGTAATCGTTGAGTATGGGATGCGCTGGGTATGATGGGGGCCACTTCCCGACTCCGGGATAATGCACAGAATACCATGTGGGATAATGAGAGCAGAAACCAGTTTCTGTTCCGTCTCTGACTTGCTGCCTTCCACCTCCCCCTGCCCTGCAAAGCAAAGCCTCTTGCAGCTGCTTGACTCGCTTTTACCTGCTGGGCCGTGCAGGTGACAAGGGACCATCAGTGCTGCAGACACAGATGGGGCAGCCCTGTCTAGCCCACCTCCGGCCCAGCCTAGCCCACCTCCAGCTCCATCTAGCCCATCTCTAGCCCAGCCTAGCCCACCTCCAGCTCCATCTAGCCCACCTCTAGTCCAGGGAGCCCACCTCCGGCCCCGCCTAGCCCACCTCCGGCCCTGTGAGCCCACCGTAGGGAGCTCCTCACGCGTCCTCTCTCGCCTGCACCCCTCTCCTCCCGCAGCGGCTGTCGTGGCCCTGCCCCGGCCCCAGCCCCAGCCCCAGCGGACGCCTGCCCGGAGGAGGTAGGTGGGGAAGCCGAGGTCGGCTGAGGCGGCGGGTGCCGCCCCTGCTGCTCCCGGAGCCGCAGAACGGGGCAGGGCGGACTCCCGCTCCGGGGGGTCCCGCCGCCTCACGGCCGGGCGGAGGACGGGCCGCGCCGAGCCCGAGCGGAGTCCCCGACGCCGGTTCTGAGGGAGGGAGGTCGCTCTCCCCGACGCCGGTTCTGAGGGAGGTTGCTCTCCCCAGCTGTAACATGGCGACGGGGGGGGTGGTCTTCTCTACCCCCCCCCCCCCCTTGTCACTCTCCGTCTTGGCTCAGGGGGTGACGCGACCCTCGGGCTGGCCTCGTCCTGCCCCGGGCGGCCGGAGGGCGAGGGCCGGCTGCCGAGGCGAGCCGTGGGCAGGCCTCGAGGGGCCCTGCGGGAAGGCCTGCCCGCCCCACGCAGGACACCTCGGGCTGGCTGCGGGACACCCCGGGGGTCGCTCGTTTGGGTGCGGGACCTCGGCCCTGGGCCGCGGCTGGGGGGGCTTCGGGTGGGAAGTGGGGAGGTAAGACGCTGGGGGGGCTGGGGAGCGGCGCACGGCGAGCCGGTGTATCAGGGACCACGGATCTATATCTTTATCTCTATAAATCTTTATCCCCCCCCCCCCCCCCCCCTTGTGTCCCCGGTGCCGCCCCCGGCCCCTCGCCCGCCTTCGACGCCCGCGCGGTTCCGCGCGCCGCCCGTCCCCCCCTCCCCCGGCAGGTGGCGATGTCGCCCGCCGGAGCGCGCGCGGGCCCCGCGCCCGTCCCCTCCCCCCCCCTTCCTCCTCCTCATTAAACACCAACTGGTTGTTATAAATAAGAATCCTGCGTCTGCCTCCGAACTCGCAGTTCTGGAAGGACCCGGTTTTCTCTTAACGTTTCCCTTTCGGTCTCCTTCCCAGCAGAACGGTGATTTCGGCTTCAATAAACGCAGAAACGGGTCGAACTTCCGAAATGCGAGGGCTACCTTTTGTGTGGTTGAGGCGCCCGTCCATCCATCTCTTCTCCCATTTCCACCTAGGGAGTGCGTTCAAAATTCAAATTATCTTGGCGATCTTTGCGTTCAAAAGTTGTTTTTCGCGACAATATCCCTAAAACCTCGCGTGCGTCTGTATTAAGATAACCTTCCTCGGGGTCGTTAGGGAACAAACTAAATTTCTGCCAGAAAGACAGAGGCGGTTGCCAAGTAATTTCAATATAATATTAATTTTACGTGTGCACAGTTACACAGTTTTTTCTTTAGGATGTGCGATCAGAGAAGAGAAAGGCAGGTTTTTTTTGTGTGCGGTGTACTGGCTTTCTGTTGGGGGGTGGTGGATATTCCAGCATTTATATTTCTGCCTCAAATATTTGTGTTTGTTTTTCATGGGCTTTGTTAATACCTAAGGGAACCATTAATGCAGCCGAAATAACATGAGATCTGATGTTCTCATGGTATTTTAGTATTTCAATTCCTCGATGGAAGTACCATGCGAACACCAGATCTCGCGTTATTTTGGCCCCATAAATAGCTCCCCTGAGAATTTTTAAAAAGCCCATAAAATACATAAACACAAATATGGAGATATTCAGGTTCCTGCAGAACTTGCATGCGCAGCCTTCTTTCTATTGAAGACATCAGTCAGCAGCTTTCCTTACCTTCCAGCTGATTTGTCTTTGTCACTGAACGAAACTACTCTTTCTCTCTCCAAACTGATGGGAGAAAACTGGACCCGTGTAGGTAATTGTGATTGTGGAGAGGACAATTCTGGATTGCTCGTACAGGCAGAATATTTTTCCTAATCTGCTTTTTTTCCTAATATGGCTGTTTCTTTTTTATAAACATATTATTAATATTCTTTTATTTTTGGTTTAACTGTAATTTTCATTGTATATTTGGTTGTATCTAGTTAATTATCTAATCGAGCAAATGGTTTCTTTGGCTCTTAGCTAAAACAAGATAACATCCCAGTATCGGGATTAAGTTTTCATCTATATCAACTGGCTTAAAAATACTGAACTTGATTCCTTTTGAATTAACTGAGTCTTATTTTATTTTTTTTTCAATATCACCTATCACCATAGTAACCACTAGCTGTCAGTTCAGTTTCTGACATTTTTCTCATTTGGTAAGATTTCAGAATTGCCATCCTCCCTGCCAACATGTCATGAACAAGAAAAAAAAAAATTGCATGAAAAATCTAATGGGTGTCTGGTCTGATTGTCCTCACTCGTGGCAGGAAAGACAAAAACTGATGAATTGTGAAATGTATTCAGAGGGATTCAAGAAAAGCAAGTGTCTCGGACCCCCTCCTCACCCACACCTCCTCGTTTTCATCTTGTTATGCTTGATGCACCATACATGCTTGCCCTGACACTTGGGTTTGTAGAAATTTAAGATTAACAGTTTTTACATTCACCTCGCTGATCCCCGTTTTTTAAAGTCATCATTAAAAATAAAGTTAGCAGAGCTTGTATTTAGCACTATTTCCCACTCATTGATGAGATTTTAGCACCTTCGAATTTGCAACAAAACACTTCCGATGCCTGAAGTCAACAGACAATTCTGTCCATTTCCACGTTTCTGTTCTCTACTTCTATATTTTATGTACATTAGAAAGAAACCATTAAGCAGGCCAGTAAGTACTAAAAAGAAAAGCAAATTCTGGGTAGCTCACAGGGCTGGTCTTATATTCATGTTGGAAAAGGACAGTAAACAGCAAAATTGTGCGTGCTTTTTTTTATTGCTCCGATCGGTTTAGCTGAAGAAAAAAATGTAAATTTAAGAAAAAACGGGATTGCATTCAGCAAGCGATGCGTGTGCCTCCTGAATGGAAAAATATCAGAAAGAAACCTGGCTGCCAGTGCTGCAAAAAGGGCAGCAAAAAGGGACAGTACTCGTTTACTTCTGGTAAAGCAAACAAAACTACAGCAAGAACGTAGGGCTTTATAACATGGGGGTTTTTTTCAGGGATTTTCTATACAATACACACACACACACACATGTAATCGGCATGTCGTGTTTCCATAGGTATAAAACAAATATACCCATCTGTCTCTATACGTGCACAAAGAGACAGGACCCTAGATGTGTTTTCAGAGGTTTTGTTTTGGGCTATATCCATCTATTTTTTTTTTTTCCCCTGACTGTCTATGAATTCAGGCTCAGCAGCAGGAACTCATTTCAGAAACATAAAACTGATTTGATAAGCAGCTGCAGCGCTCGGGTCCCTTTTGCTAACGGGTGGACAACCCCACCGCTGCCAGGGCTCGCTCAGGACCGTTGGTGGTTCAAATTTCACATACTGGGGCTACGGCCTTTCAAAAACCATGCAAACCCAAATGAAAATAATTGAAACAATACTAGGACATTATAGCCGTTCGGGAACATTTGGGGGAATTTTTATTTGTAAGTATATACGCTCAGTACTCCTGCATCTATATGTAATAGGAATAGAGAGGCAGAGGACGCAGCTCTTTCCAGGAAAAATACATATTCATATTGTGAAATCCAGGGCTGCGTATTTGTAAATGTTTTTCTCTCTGAAATTGTAGATTAAGCTTTTCAAACTACGTGGTCTGGGTTTTTAAAACGTGGCTAAGAAACGGTGTCGAAACAGCATGCTGTGGGGGAGCAGGCTGCACCTCCTGCGCTGCTGAGGGGAGATGGAGGGATGGATGCGCTTTTCGATAAAAGCACGCATGTATGGTTCTGGGGGTGCAGGGTGTATCTACCTACAGCGGATTTCTTGGTCTAAGTGTTTCTTTAAATTAGGCATTTCAGATATAGGTAATGTTTAACTGTTTTCTCAATTTTAGAATGAAAAACCATAATATTTAGAAATAACTTGAAAATGATCAAATTTTACTGCCTATTTCAGACATGTATTTTGCAAGCTGTATTTTTTAAATAGTTATATAAATGTAGCTCATGAAATAAATACACTGGGAAAGTGTAACTCTTTCAATGATAAATAATATCGGTGTATATAATATTTGAAAATAAATGGTGTAAACAAAATGCACCTTAATGTCTTTATGGTTTATAAGATTTATAACAATCATCAGCAAACCACTGTAACATTGTTTGCACCTTGTGTGCCCTAAAGCTATTGGATCACTCAGTTAATTGTATAAATTCCATGCACTATGGAAAATCATGATGTATCATTTATATTCAGCTATGTCAGGTATATAAATATTAAAATATATTGGCCAAAAATGGCTGATTACCCCTCAAACATTTCATGATAAATCTTATCTTTTTATGGTGGTGGTAGTGTTGAGGGTGGGGACAGCGGGGGGGTGGTGGTGGTAGACTAAATATTTCATGTTATTTGGAAATATTCTTTAAACAACCTAGATATATTATTAATGTTCTACAACTGCTTCAAAAATCCTGAAGCTCGGTTCAGGTTTATAGGATAAAGTGGTTCAGTACCTGAAGAAAAGTGATTTTTATACGCAAAACACAAAAATGATAGGGATTATGCTATTTATTCAGTCTGTAATATGTACAGTTCCTAGAGACTTCATGCTGACGCCTCTGTATAAAATAAAGGTGATGTTCCCTAATGCATGCCATCGATAGTCAGCACCTTGGTGCACTAATACTGAAAATATTAATGTGTATTTAAGCAGGGTTTTATTATTTAACCTATAGTCTTATTTAGTAAATGTACTGCTATCCCCAGCCACGGTGGATTTTTATATAGGTGCAGATGCAACGTTTATGACACAGTCTTTTGACTAAAAATATTTTAAAAATATTAGGTGTGCACATATTTCTATATGTTTACCACACAGCACCCAACCTAGAGACATGACTGTGGAAGGAATCTATACGGCAATGTGAAGAAAATATTGTTATACATATTTATTGATACTAATGCATGTGTTTTAATGAATAAATAAATACAGAGTTGGACTGTGTCACAAATGTGTTTGGCAACTAGCCGTATCCAGTGAGGAGGGAGGAAATGTCAGAACAGGGTCTTGTAAATACATGTGGCTGGAAAGAATAAAATAAAAATGATGACTAGCACTGACAAGCAGACTTGGGGTGTATGATATACTTTGTTCATTTGATTCTTAGAACTCAGTCGGGGTTAAATTGGAATCCAGACATCAAAGAATTCTTCCACCAGACCCAAATTTTGCCCGTATAATTTTTTTCTTACAGTTGTCATAATTTTAGCTAATTTCACAGTGCAAAATTTTTTGCTGTTTGAAGTATTTTCCTAAATATACATATAATATAGCAGTGGGATATGTTCCTTATATATAATATGTTTCCCTGATGTTCACAGATAGGCAGCTATAAGCCCACAGTACCCTCTGTGGATGTGAGAAACCTTTAGGTTTGATGGTGTCTGTCTATATGCACCCTCGTACGTGCCATATAGGAGCATAATCCTTAAATTCTAAGGGAGGGGAAGGCTAAAGGCTTTAAATAGCAACGCCCTTATTTCTTTTCTTTTTTTTTTTTTTTCGCCCCCGACTGTTGTGTCTGAAAATGCTTGAAGCATGTGGTGCTGCATATTTGGTGGGTTTGCAGATTTCTGCACGATTTTTATCTGAAGGTCAGGGCTGTGGAAATACATCAGGTTGCGATTTGGGATGTTTGCCATTTGCCATTTAGCCTCGCTCCTTCTTATCAGATCACTGTGGAACACGGGCCTAATAAAACAGGGAGCTGTTACGAAAAGAAGAAATAAATATTGTTCTAGTTTTATGGAGTCTCTTTACTATTACACAGCAGGCGATTTTAAATGTATTTATTTAAGTTCACCTTTTTGCTTTGGCATTGTTGAACTAGGTAGAAGAAATTAATGGTGGCTATTTATAATTTCACCGGCTATTTGCATACATTAATTTTTTTAAATGAAAAAATTATTTCCTTTTCCACATTGGGGGGCGGGAAAAAAAAAGAAAAAGTTGTAGGAAGGCAGTGCTGGGAAGGAGGAATGGGTAATGCGAGTTTTCCCCTGCATCCTACATCAGTTTGAAAACAACACGACTTGTTTGTGGTAGTTTTCTTCTGCCTGCGCTTACTGCCGGGATTTTAGGCGCCCGGTGGCCGTTGGCCACCGAGCACATTTCCCTCCTTTCCCGGCAGGATGGGTAATTCGGCTGCAGCGCCTGGTGCTAAGCGCAGAGGAATTAAGTGAGATGTGGTTGAGGCGTCGCTGCCCGGGACCGGCTGGGCAGAGCGGGTGGCTGGGCACCCTTCTTCGCTGGCTTCAATTTTTGTACTCCGTCAAGAATTACCAACGCCGGCGACCCGGTTCTGATTTTTAAGTGCAAGGTGAGGCCTGTATATGTGTATTAAAGAAGAGGGCAGGTTTCTGCCCACCAGCTCTGGGAACGAGCATCCCTCCCGGTCCTCCCTGGGGTGGCTGGAGCCGAGGGGCCCCCGGCAGACCAGTTGCCCGGGGCCACGCGTTTGTCCCCCGGCCGTGGGTTTTCAGGGGGTTCCCCGTGGACGTGACCCACCTGACTTCACGTCGCTGAATTTACTTGCAAATGGTGGTTAAACCCAACACTTTCAAAACACCCTCTGCCTGGAGTATCCTGGCCGGGGGCGCTGGCTCCCAGGGCGGGGGGATGTATCCAGCGAGGATGCTCCTGCATCGGCGGCACCGGCTGGTCCAGCTCAGGGCGCGGGGTCTGGCCGGGGGTGCTGGGTGCCAGCAGCATCGCGCCCCCCGGCCGGGCGCCCGCCTCTTTGGGGAAACCATTTTCCCGGTGTCCGTCCAGGGACAGTTCAGGTAGTTTTGAAAGTGTTTGTCGCTCCCAGGCAGTTATTAACGGTTCCATTTGCACAAAGCCGTCCCAGCTGTGGTCTCGGCACAAACCGCTTTGCTTATGATTGCCTCATGGCTAAAGCCCGTCCGACACAAGGAGTTTATTTTTCCCCTGAATTGGCGGGGGGGGGGGGGGGGGGGGCTGGGAGGGGAGGGAGAGGATTGAAAGGCCACCGCAATCCTTATGAAAACATCATTTTGTTATTTTAATATTTTTTAGAGGAAAGCATTTTACTTCTGTGTTGATACCTTTTTGTATTTTATTTTTTTGTTGCTAATTTACTTAACCATTAGCAAATTAAGGTGGATTACTGCTTGGATGCATTAAAAGCACCAAGGAGTTGCGGTCCTTGTGGCTATTTCGGGCAATGTCATAAGCACACTCTTTTTTTTATTGTCCTCCCAGGGAGCAGAATTTGAACTTAATATTCCATGAAATAAGCCATTGTAATCACGTTGGGTTAATAGAAGAAGTAAAATTGCCTCTCCTCTCACAAGACATTAGAGCAAGGCTGCATTATTAAAGTTTTCTTGCGGACAGGCGGTTTAAAATATATCCTCAGTGGCTGACGCAAGTCTTTTCAGTGGGGATGACAGCTTTTCAGATCTTAATAGGCTGTTCATTTCTGGCCTACGAGTTTTCAGCATTTCTTCTTTTCAAGCCAGGCTGTGACATGATGGCTAAAAACTGACATAAAGAAGTGCCATGTACTGTGAAAACCTTTATTCACTAAGTGGCTCCATGTAAATTGGTGTCAATAAGCAAACAATTAGAACTTTAAAAAATTCTTGGTTTAAATCCCTTTTCTCCTTAATCATTTGACCTAAAAATCTCTCCTTTATTTTTCCCTTCTTTGGAAGTGGTGCATTTAAAACAACGACAAAGTGTTTAGCAAGTTAAAGTGGATCGGATCTTTGTTATAAATCAGTAAATGATATTTAGCCAAGGTGAGTTTGTCATAGGGTTTTTTCCCTCCAAAGTGAAATTTACAGTGAACTAAATCCCAGGTAAGTGATAATAGAGAAAGAAGGGGCTGGTTTTCTGCCCTTTTCTCCTCCCCCCCCCCCCCCCACCCCCCCAAATTGCCTCATCTGCGGTTTTGGAGACGCAGCCTCCAAGCAGCAATAATAGCCTGCTGATTCTGTGAGCTTGGCTAATTTCAAGAAATTTGGTATTGTTGTTCATGCTTTCTGGAGATTGTTTACTTGAATTATTTGCAGAAAAGACTTTTTTCTGTGTCATTAGATGAAGAAACAGAGTAACGCTTAATGCTTTTCCCACTATTGCTTTGCACGGAAAAAAAATTTTCAGCAAAGCTTTTTGTCTCTCTGTTTTAATTTATGATTTCTCCTTTTCTTTTTATAACTCTACTCCTTTCCTCTTTCGTTCCTCTTTATGCATCTTGCCTTCATCCGAACAAGGCGGTGAGCAGCCCGCTCTGATGGCTCCGCGGGCTGGCTGCAGGCAGTGCTTTGTTGGCGGCGGCTCCCCGAGCCCCACCGTGTTACTTGCTCGGTGCCCACCGGCCCGGGGGACACTCCGGAGCCTCCCGCATTTCCAGCCTGCTCCCGCGCTCGGTTTTTTTCTGCGTTCCCTGGGGAGGTAACCTCCCGTGCTGCGTTTCACACCGTACATACAAAGGCTTGTGTTCGAGGTGCAACGGTGGCCATTTAACAACACGTTGGTCACCGTAGCATGTGAAGTGGCTTCACCTCACTTTTTGCAATATTTCCACGGGATTTTAGGCGTTCCCCGACCTAGCGGGGAATAAAGGTAAACTGCAGGAATAGGGCAAGCTGTTGCTGTTCCTTCTGAGGCGGAGTAGGCGAGTGTGCAAGGCGACGGCGTGCTGATGCCCTGCGGCTGGTGCGCAGCCGGTGCGGAGCTCGTGGAGGGTGCGGGGGAATCGCGGTGCTGGCCGGGAGGGATGGGGCACGGCCCTGCCCAAAAGCCTGGAAAGGCAGGGCCTCGCTGGAGGCTCGGGGACAACCGAGCGAGCGGTGGCTCCAACCCAGAGCCCTTCTGCCTCCCGGGGTCCCTCTGCACAGCGGGACGGGCTGGGGCAGCGAGCCCGGGCGACTCGTCTTCCCTCCCCTTCCATGCTTCCACCTCTTCGTCTCCTGCGCCCGCGTCTGCGCCAAAGCTGCTTACCCCATCTACAACGGGTTTGTCTTCTGAAACTTGTTGCAATTAGTTTTAGCTTAACGTGGAAACGCCACTGAGTAGGAATGAGTCGATGTACCTTGGTACAAAAAATAGCAGAGTTAAAATACTAAGGCTGTGCAATATATTTAGTATAATGAGCCTGGCATGACATGTTATTTTACCTGAGTGGTTTTTTTCATGATCCTGTTTTAAAATAATCTTTTCAAATGCCAGAAAGCGCTACCTAAATACAGTTTCAAAAAATGCTAAGTGCACCTCCTCAAAGGATACCACTTCAAAAAATGATGCAACGGCCGCTTGAAAGAAGAAGACGTGCAGCTACGGTGTTTGCAGGATATTTACTTTCTGTGCCTTCGAAACTACGTTTACTTTGTAGTAATAAGGATAACAATTATTATTGGTAATAATACTACTTCTGTTATGGATTAATATATTGGTGTAACGTTAAAAAGTAAGACCACGTTCATAATTTATGTAAGGTACGAATTTTATCTCAAGAAAATTATATGTAGGGGATTGCAAAAATCATGGGAAAGGATAAAATGTGGGTTCCAGAGACAGATCATACGGGAGATACGAAGCAAATGATTGATAATTTTGATGCTACTGATATCGAGCACTTCTCTAGCATCAGTCCCACAGAGCTCTCATCCATTCCATGGCTAATCCTCCCCATACCTTTAGGATTCAGTCTATTTTCCCCCTCGTGTAAGTGGGGCAAAGTGATTTGCGCAGCACTGCGTGGGGACTCGGCAGACGGGGACGGTTTCGGCCTTGAATGAACCCAATGGTGAGGAAGTATGGTGAGGACCCAGAGGCTGTGCTGGTGGGGGAGCCTGAATTAACGCTCTTTACTTAATCACCAACCGGTCTAAGTCCGCTTCAGGTTACCTGCGTGTTTGAAAAGGCTTTTTTGTGTCTTCGCCCTTGGGTTTCTCATCTGTAGCATGGGGGAACCGACCGTTCCCCCTCCCGCCTCGGGCAGCCATCCTCCGCGGGCTGCTGGCGAGGGGAGCGGGAGCCGCCGGCCACCTCCGCGCACGCCGTCCCGAGAAACGCTGCTTGTGCCGCGGGCGGCCGGGGAGATGCTCCCCGCTCCCTGGGAGCGATGGCAAACCTCCCCCTCGTTTCAACAGCCATTATTTCACTGGTAACGTTTACGTACGATCAAGATATTGGTGACCTTCTGTTTGCTTCCTAGTTAAAGTGTGTATTAGTGACTCAGAAGTAATTTCTCGAAGACCAGGGCAGATGTGAATATTTGAAGGTGCTTGTGCACTGCAGTGAGGGAGAAACCAGGAAAGCTGCAGGTCCTGGAAAGGGATTTTTACAAAGGAAAAGAAAATGGCTGATTTTTGCCTTTAATTTATAAAAATTCTGTGACAGAATTGTATCATAATTTTATAAACTCTGAAAGCGTATGAATGAGGGGAAATGTGGCAGCTGGCTCTGAAAGCCTGGAAGTGTGAACCAGGTTGTTTTATTTTATATCACTTGCAATGATCACCATGAAAACTATATTCAAAGGCTGTTTAATTCCAAGCTTTCATTCAGGTCTGCCTGGGAGACAATAGAGGCTGAACATCAAATAGGCTCCAGTTCTCTTCAGAATCTGTATTTTTTTCTTTTAAACGAAGCTATAAGTGAGATCCACCTATAAAGACTCTAATGGGCCCATGAGAATGGTTGCGTTAGACGTGAGATCTTGTACGCTTCGTCTGATCCTTCAGTGCTAGAAACATGTATTGCAAGCTCAACTCAGTTTCTTTACAGATAATGAATTTTAGAACTAGATTTAACATTTTTTCTCAAAGTTTGCAGTAAAAGGACTAGAACAGTATAAATACAATTAAAATAAATCAAAGGTATAATGAAAGCTTTTCCATTTATGTGAATGAAAGCAGCAAACATTTTTAAAATTTTCCAGAAATAATTTAAATTTATTCAGGCATAACAGGACTGGTTAGGACATATTGCTTACACTGAAAACATAATTCAAAAAATTATATCAATGATTTCTGACAATTTTCTATAATTTGATAATTACAGAACATTTGGCAATTTAAAAAATTATTGCTGTTGTTCCTTTTAAAGCAACGGACAAGAAGCCATCGATATAGTCCTCAAAGGTTGGCTATCCTGGCTCTAGATTTCTGTGTGTATATCTTGCAATATTTTTCAGTAATCAAGGCGATGTCTTTAAATAAAAGTGAAAAGTTATGTGACCTTGACTGTCAGACTCAATTTAGACTCTGCCGCAACACTTCGCTTTTTATTTTTTAAATTAGCTGTTGCCATCTTTTACAATTTGTTTATAGGCAGAAAGAGCCACACAAAATATAAAGTATCAATGAGAAGTTTATAGTTGTTGCTTTATCCACAAATATAGTCATTTTTAATAACCTTAGCAGGTTTTTTTTTTCTTTTTCCTTTAATCTCTCCTATTAGGTAGTGCCTTCATTCATTCTAATGAGTTTACTTTTCAAAGAATCGGTTCCTTTTTTGAAAAATTTTGGGGTTGTGTTCCTTTTCTCTCATTCTGGATTTTTGTAAAGTGCGTCATTAAAAGATGTGTAAGGTAGTATTCACTCTTAGGCTACACTTATTAAACCATTTTGTTTCCCAGCTGTTTTTCTGCATGTTACAAGTAGTCAGGAAAAAAGATTAAGTCAGGATTTTTTCTGGGAGTCTACCACAGAGGGGGAACCCAGTGTCGCTTGGCCATTACCCCAGTCCAGCCAGTGATGCAGTGCTGCAGAGGCATTGGGTTGACACGACCTCTCTCTTCGATGCACTGTTCCAGGTTGAATTTTTCTTCCCTGGGCATTGCACAGGTATTGGTGTTGACTCTTTCCTTCCTTTAACTTTGCTGCCAATAGCCGTTCAATTTTCCTGTTCTTTATGGCTGAAAGTAGGTCATCCACATTGCCAGAGACACCGATAAGCCCATCTTCTAACTGATTTTTATTTTTCATGAGATAAATTTTGAAAGCATATGTAAAATAGGACTGAAAATAGTATTCCAAATGTCAGCAGCCCTGTAGCATCTCAGCTGAACCACTCTGTTTCACTGTTTGGAACAGATAAAGTCATTCTACTCAATGAAAACCAAGTAAAAGCAAACATGAATTGGAGCAAAACTGTAAAATGTTTTGTAGTACATTGCCTGGCACACAGGATGACTGCTTGCTGCTTTTGAAGATGGAATATGAAAGGGAAAGGTTGAGACTTTTATTCATGTAAATTACAAGGACTGTTTTGATCTAAATATAATTTAAAAATTAAGGAAGAGGAAAATCATATGGCAAAACACAAACATCTGACCACATTGTACTTGTCTGCCTAATTTTTGAACATGAGATTTTGCTTAATATTGTAAAATCAGATCCTGATTGAAGGGGGGTGATGGTGTGGGCAACACCCCACAGAGCTGCTGTGTAACTAATGAGATGGACATACGTAATTTCATCCTTTTCTCTTTACTTTCACAGCTTTGCATGCCTTTTCAAACAAATTGTAACATTAAAATACCTACTGGTAAGTATTTTAGGCTATATAGAGTCAATTGTGTTGTTCCATATGACTCTTCTGCTACCAAAAATTATAATTAGATCATTTGAATTGGTTTTATTTTTGTACTTCTAATAAGAACAAAACTGTTATAGTCTACTTGAGTAAAAATAGCAAATTAACACATATTATAATACATCTTTAAAAGCTTTAACCTAGTCTTTTGGTGTGAGAGACAATGGACTACCAGTTATTTTATGATGGTATAGCAGCACCACACAGTTTGCTAACTTACTCTGCAATACTGTTTGAAGACAGCATTGTTTTCTTTTGAAAAAGCTTTTTTTAAATGCAAAATATGTGGCCAGGCCTGAAGAGGAGCCCGCTGTTTTCATTGGACCATCTGAAATACCACATCTGGAATAAAAATGACGGTGAAACATGTATCACCAGAATATCTTATTTCTGTTTGAGACTTCTAGTGTCTTTGGTGTGGCATTTGCCTTTTTCCTTCTATTTTCCCCCAACTTTCAATCATATAATCCTAATACTGCAGGTATGCCTTGGACTCGCATTGGTTTGGCCAGTGCAGCATGAAAGAGCGCGCAGCGGTTTGTAATGCAAGGGGACAGACACCGTTGGGCTACCTTGTCCTCTTCTGAGCATATTCTATCCCTGCATTATTGTATCAAACATCAGTTTTAATACAATACCACAGGAAACTAAGGGCCCTATTCAGAGATTACATGCACCCCATGGAAGGGTGCTTTTCATGTATTGGAAGCCTGATTTAAAAAAACAGCCCTACGTGACTCTTCCATATACTGTAACTTGCACAAAACGGGGAGTTCTTGAGGTTTCCTGTATTAGTCCCTGCTCCTTTGACATGCCTGGCACAAGCCCGACAGGATCTCATTGTGGCATTTTTATTAAGAAAGAGGATGCTGATTCTTTTTTCTCTGTCAGTTGCTGAAATAAGAAGGTTTTAAGAACAAAGGAAAAACTTGTGCCAAGGAGAGACACAAGAGGATTATCATTCCCTAAAGAAGGGGGACGTCCCACACACCAAAAGACTTGCTGTCCTAATGAGCCGACGGATTTTTCCAAGTCTGGTAAATATATTTAGGGAGAAGTACATTTGGGTGCCATCTCTACTCATTTATTCTTCAAACTGTAATGCTGCACATTTTGGGTTTCACTATATTGCATTTTAAAACTAATGATGCATTCATTCTCAGAGCAAATCTTATTTCTAAGCCCTAATTTAATAGAATTAAACTCTAAGCTGAATTGGTTTTATGAGATAAAACTCTGAAGTTGATAACTGCATTTAGGAATAGTTCAGGTATTGAGTTTCTAATTTGCTTCCTGAGCATGGAAATCCCTCAGATAGTCAATATTGACGACCTGTAATTGGTAAGAGAGGGTCTTGCTGAGTTTTCTCTCCTGCGCTGGAGAGCTACTCCGTGCACGGCGGCGGTGCTGTGGCTCCCGGGCTGAACCCTGCCCGGCCAAGCATGGCTCCATCAGCCCCAGGTCCGGCGCAGGCTGGAGCCGGTGCCTGCTCCTGACCCCTTCACCACCAGCATGTGCCGGACCATTAATAATTCCTTTGCCTCTAAGGAAAAAGCTAATCTCAGCTTTGCCTGGGGTTCAGCTCGGACGCAGAGCCGTTGCTTCGTGCTGCCCGCTCCACGTGCGGCCATTCGGTAAAGGGGTTTTTATGGTGACCGTGTCTCGTGTGGGTTGGGGAGGAGAAGCTTTAAAACAAGCAGGAGCTGCCTAAGACAAAGTGCTGAGCTTATAGCAGGTACAGATTGTTCCTGGGAAGCAAGGGGTTTAAGTGAGGAGCAGCTTTTCTGAACAAACACATGCCGAGCGATGGTGCCGTAATTCCGGGATATTAAGCCAATTCTAGCATTATCACTTTCCAGCCCGGAACCCTGTGGTTTTGAATGTGCTGCCTGTAAATCATCCTGTGCAAATCCTGAGGATGCCCACGGCCAGTTGCAAGGCAGTGCAGCCAAACTCTCGTTGCCTGAAACGGCAGTGGTTATTTCAGGGCTTGTGCTGCTGTTTTCCCCAAGAAGAATGAAGTCTTTTCAGGAGCAGGTAGGGCATTACGTAGGAGATGTAGGACTTTACCACTACCAGATACAATATGATCTAACTTTGCTATTCAGATGTAAACCAGGCTTTAATTCTGCTCCTTGGAAGCCCATGGATGCTCTTACCAGAGATGCCAGCTGGATAGGGGAGTTGTTGGTATTTCTGCATTTCCAGATTTTGCTCTGGGTTGCAGAAGGTCTTGATTTAGCTCTTTTACTACAAGAATTGTTTAGGTTTTGAGGGCTCAGTTCCGCTAAGCTTGAAGACTAGATTCCTAAAACACCTGGATTTAGCAAATTTACCAGTGTTTATTTGCGAATAGGTACCACTGCAAATACAGCATAACTTTTTCCCACGGAAATAACCAAATACTTAATTTGGAGCTACCTAAAGGTTCGGTGAATGAGGATGTGTGCACACTGAAATCTCTGTGAGTTTCAAATTAATAGAGTTTGTTGTTCTGAGAGGACGATGTTGTTCTCAAGCCCTTCTGTTTGAGGGACCCACTCTTCAGCATTTTGTGATGGAAAGTATGGTGTGATACTCAGCCAGGAGAAAAATCTCCGTATCAGTGGGAATGCAGCCCCAAAAAGCGCTCAGGGAACCCTTGGGATAAGAGAAGTTGCATTCATGCCCCTTATCTGAATGGTTATTTCTATTTCCATGGATGTCACAGGCTCTTGGTTACTGTTTGGTATGGTACCATTTAATCTGGTATTGTTACTCTTCATCTTTTTTCCCATATGGGAAGCTGAGAAGTTTTTTTTAACCCATAGTAGAAGCTGATGCTGACTGCTGCTCAGGAAAGAAGGTGCCTGTCCTTTGCAAAATGAGTTTCACTACTGATGGGTAGTGTTTATTTGATTTTGTTTTCATTTATCTTACATCATTTTACTTTCCCACTTGAAGAAATCACAGTTAGTATTCTCCTGAAAAGTTTGTGCCTGTCTCCATATACATGTCTCCTGGGGCAATTTTATTATACTTCATTAGCTTTCTGAGGTGTGAATGGTGGGTGGTTCTGCATAGAAATTGGTTATAGAGCCTGTCAAGTTCCAAAAATAAATAAAAGCAAAGAGTTGTGCTATTTAAAAAAAGAAGGTGGGGAGAGAAAACAACCCAGTTTTTATTGTACTTGCTTAATGAAAAAGTTTGAGTTTTACCCTGATATCTAATGATTTAAAGCATCAGGAAGAGATTTGCCAGAGAGTTTGTCTCCCTCATTACATTAATGAGATTTTTATTGTAGTTTTTTCAAACCAGCTCCTGTTGCTGCAGGTGTCTTCCCTGCATTTACAACCTGCTGTGTACTATTAAACTAAGGAGAATACAGAACAGTTGATGTTGCCACATTTTGTCAGTTCTGTGACCTTGCAGGGTGCGATGATGTAAGATCAGTTCCTGGGCTCTGGCGATTGGTGGTGGGCCAGTGACACTAACGATGCTCCATACCCGCCAGACAGCCCGGAGGGCTCCAGGGGCTAATTCTTATTCCCTTGTCACTGATTTTGGCCAGAAACCTGGGGTCAGATGTGTTGGTGGCCCCGATCAGTGTTAGCAGGCCAGAGGTACTGCAAAATGTGCGTCCTTGCTCCATCTCCAGGGACTTTTATATAAAATAGTTCCACGGATTGATTTCTACCTTCAGCCATTTTGTGAAATGACTGATTTTGGTAACTTCGTAAAATGTATGGAAACCACGGGGCAACAGTACGCGCAGTGCCTATAGATGGCTATTGGACGCTCTTGACTGAGCGAGACGTACACGGAGAGATGTGGGTATACACGTATGCATACAACTGCCAGCCACCTCCTGTCGAATTCCAGGTTGTGTGATGTCACGGAGTGATGTCACAGGACCAGTAATTACCTTGGCGCTAGAGGTGTGGGTGGTACGGACCTGCTACGTCCGTTGACACCCGCCCGTCGTGGAGGGCAGGTTTGGGGAGGATGGCTCCGGGTGGTGCCTGCCCGACGGCCGTCGGGAAGGGCGGTGGTGCCCGTCCCCCGTGCCGGGCTCCGCGTGGCACGGCAGACTAGAGCCGCACCGGGACGTGGAGGCCGCCCCGGGAAGGGGAAGGACAGCAGTCCTTGGTTCTCTGACCAAAGTTTGGTGCTGCAGCATTTACATTCGTGCGCCAGTTACCCGCTGCAGGCTCTGCTTTCGCCTTCTCCTGGCCATGATTCAACCGAGCACCCGTAATGCAAGGTTTCACTGTGGTTCTTAGCAGCGATACAAGTTGTTTCATGAAACGCCTGGGAATTTTAGCCATTTTGTGAAATAACTGGTTTCATAATATGACCGTAACATGTACACTGAGCCGGCAGTCGGGTGACAGAATAACATTGGTTGCTCTTTTCTCCTGCAGCCGAGGCAGCTTCTCTTCTGCATTCTCACAGATTAAAGTTTCTTTCTCCCTAAAAATGTTAAAAAGTCTGTTGTTTAGCTATAAACAGTTGCAAATGATAAACAAATCAATATTTGTTAATGTTATGATGCACTCGCATCTATCAGATACGCATGGAATGATTTATAGAGTACAGCATTTCAGGGCTGACCCTTGCAGGTCTCAGAAAGCACTTAAAAAATAAATTTACCCTGGCCTCTCTCACCCCATTTCAAAAAGGGTGACAAAGATGAAGTAATTTATAAGTCACACTTTTATTAATGCTTTTAACTTTCATATACTTGGCTTTCTTGCCCTCTGAGCAGCTAAGTGCAGCTCTTGGTTGAATGGTAACCTTCGGTGCTTTGAGGGGGGTTTTGTACAAATGATCAACTCATAAATAGGTGCTGTGCTCCGCATTATCCTGCCATAAATTCACAGGACCTTTCAAGTACATCAAGAAAGAGCAACTTGAACTAGGCGTTCTGCGCTTGAGTTTACAGACTAATGCAGTACTAATGAGCAGCTGGGCAAAGGGTTTCCAGAGCATGTCTAATGCTTTATGTTGTGATACTGTGCTTACTCCCGGCTGGAAGAGCCCCGCAAGGCAGGAGGGAGGTGGACGTGGCAGTCCATTTGAGTGACTTCCCCTCCGCATCTCATGCACGGCTTTTCTTGCTAGCTTACAGCAAAGTCGAGGGGACTATAGGGAACATTAACTGGATTAGAGTGCATGAACTAATTATAACCCCTCTGATTATAGGTATTGTTGGGAAAAAGTTGATGGAAAAGAGAACAATGTACAGATAAACCTCAAAATATTTTTCACGGTGAGTTCTTGTTGCTCATCGTAGCCCTCACAACAACGCTGCTAGGACGCTCAGTCAGCATTTGCGTGACTGCTTACCAACATCTCCAGAACCTTTTCCGTACAATAACCACATGTTTGGGGAAGAGTTGTGTGGTGATGCTCATTTGAATAAAAAAAATGCATGTACAAAACAGCTTCTGTACCCCTGAGCAGATAACATTAACATAAATGAATTGTTCAAATTCAGCTCTTCACAATTAATAGTAAATATAACCAAACCCGGGAGCATGCCTGCCTGTAAGGGAGAGCTCGCCCCATGAAAGCCGTAAGATCTGCTTACACACGTGCCTTCTGTCTCGGTGAGCCCTTGGATGCGAGGCAATGGGCACAACCTGAAATCCAGGAAATTCCACTGAAATACAAGAAAAATCTTTTTCACTGTGAGGGCGGTCACACACTGGCACAGGTTGCCCAGAGAGATTGTGGAGTCTCCATCCTTGGAGATTTTCAGCTGGAGCTGGTCCTGGACCCCCTGCTCTAGGTGACGCTGCTTGAGCGGGGGGGTTGGACTAGATGATCTCCAGACATGCCTTTCAACCTCAGTTCTGTGATTCTGTAATCAATCCTTCGCAGCAAGTTTTCTGTGGGTTGATTTATTCCGAGGAGAAAATCTAGCTATTTCCAACTGGAAGCGTCATTAGGGCTTGTACAGACTTGAGGAGGAAGAATGCTTTATTCAGCTGCAGCGAAGTGACGCAGTGAGCAGCCCACTCTCTGCTTGATCTTCAGAGAGCTGAGGGTTGGCCATTGATGTAAGATGGATAATTATGAACGATGAGGAAAGAGAAAAGCGGTAAAGACAAGAATAGCTAGCTATTTTTCAGGAAGTAAAGAAGAGCCATGCTTTAAGTTTCTCTGGTGCACTTGTGATGATTGAGCCCAATGCACAAAGGAGCTCATTTTGGATTTTGCACTTCTGGGATGTTGAGATTCCTCTAGTCTCATTGCTGCTTCTTGTAGGAGGTCTTTTATAGCAAAGGCGTTCTTCAGGGGTGAGGACAGTAGCCTAGCCCTAGGTCCGCTGCCTGCCTGCTGGCTGACAACACAAGCATCAGGTGTTGGAGCACAACTGGTTGATGAGATCTGCATAACCAATTACTCCACAGGAGTAGGGCATCAAGCAATTATCAGAGATGTCTTATGGGTAGGAGGGAGTGTATATATGTAAGGGTGGAGCAGCTGAGACTGCTTAGTATCAATGGCACTGGAATGGCAGAGAGAAGGAGCTGCTCTAATAGGAGCAAGGTATGTTTGAGGTTTCCATCTACGGTTACTTGGTTAAGCTTCTCTGCGGTTGTAGGAATCAAAGGATAACTTTAATTCCATGTGTCTCTAATGAAATGACCTTGTGCAGCGTAAGTAATTGCAGCAGTAGAGGTTTTGCTGAAGTTTTCTGTTCTTAGTCAGCCTGTTTCTGGGACCCGTGGTCTGTAGCATTGGAGGTGTTGCTTTACAAGCAGTCAGTGTCTCCAGGAAGCTTTGGTAGGTTTGTGTGGTGGAGCTGATGGCAGCTGTGACTTGAGATTTCTTGCGCCTTGTACTAGTGAAAGAGCGTATCTTGGCAAATACTGATGCGGAGTCCCCCTAACACTACTATTTTGTCTCCTCCTCCCCACCATGCAAGTAAGAATTTTATTTTTTCTAGTATTGTTTTCACTATTACTCTCAGAAATGAAACTTGTATGCTCAGATATCACTCGCACCTGGTAGCTATGAAAACCTGCCTTGAACCAACTTTTAACTTGGGCAGCTCCTGCCTGGGTGACCAACAGAATATTATGGTTTTGGATATATGATGTAATGAAAATACACTTTATTTTTACTTGAAAGGACCTTGTCTTTGCACATAAGACTTTCATTATTTGTATAGTGAAAGCTATGTTGGATTTTTTACTTGATTGCAGAGAAACTGTTGCTTCAGAAGGCTAGAGTTTTTTAAAAAAATCTCACATGAAAAGCTGCATGAACTTCAACTAATTTTAAAAAAATGTACATAGAACCTTGTGTAATAAAATATTTGAAGCCTAGGCAAAGCAGCATGGGTAGAAACTGTTTGAATGCATTGATTACTTTTTTTTCTGAATCGGATCCATCTGTCAATTACCCTGGAAGTGGGGAGGGAAAAAAAGCTTTTATTTCAGTATAAATATGTAATGCAGTGCATGGGAAAAGCAAATTCCCTGTATTCAAACCATATGCCTAGTCTGAACATGGGCACTGGTCTAGTCTGTTATTAATGAATATTAAGTCTGAGATCAGTTTGGAGTTGCCTCTGACTGCAGTATCTGGTGGCCAGGACAAACTGCTTGAGGTAACCGAAGGGTTGTGGCAGACAGCAGGTGGTTTTTTGGTTTTTTTGAACATAAGTGGCTTTTCACAATCACTGTTTCTCGTGTGCTACATTTTTTAAAATATAGTCAAAGGAGAGAGATGAATTTGCTTGGGATGTTGTGATTTACTGAGACTTCATGCAATTATAACACTTGATTTCTCTTTTCTGAGTAGTTAATGACAGCAATAGGGGTATAACAGGCTGGTGGGGAACTATTTTGCCTTCCTAATGAGAAGATGACAGAGAAGAAATCAATGAACTAGAACCCAGAAGTTTCTTGATGCTCCTGTCCTGCTTTTCCTCCTCCACCCACCAGAGTCACTGTGTTTTTCTCAGCAGGGGTTTGATTTACACCAGTGTGTAATGAGTATCTTTGTTGCATGTGGTTGTACAAGGTCTGTACTCTGCAAACATTGTCATATTTGGTGGCAGAACCTGTGTCTGGGCTGCAGAGGCTCCGTCCCACTGAGGTTCACAGGAGACTTATGCTGCTCCGGGGTCTCTTGGGCACCTGCCCTGCTGCGGAGCATAGAGCTGATGCTGGGGTGGGTCCAAGAAGTGATGAAGATGCTGCCTGCTCTGATGTGTGGCACATCAATTGGGCAGCTTCAGGCTACTGATTACATGAAGGTACTTGAACATGAGTGACAATCTGCAGGTGACCATCTTAAAGGAGCTTTTCCCGCTTTTTCTTCTGTTAGTCTCATACCAAAAAACCCCAACCAGCACTGAAATGAAGCAATGTCCCTTATATTTAAATTTTTCCCAATTTATCTGTTCCAGTCAATATGTATCAATATGTTACGATACAAGCTTTTGTATTTTAAAGCCGCCTATTCTAGGAGATCTCAGTCAGTGTAATTCTGCTGTTAATAATTTAAATGATGAAGTAGACTCGGTGAGAACAATAACCGTGAAACAGATGGAACTGTGTGCAGTGTAGGGCATAAATCCGTGAAAACTCAAGGCTCTGCTGTTGAGCATCC
This sequence comes from Harpia harpyja, assembly GCF_026419915.1. Taxonomy (NCBI): domain Eukaryota; kingdom Metazoa; phylum Chordata; class Aves; order Accipitriformes; family Accipitridae; genus Harpia; species Harpia harpyja. Next base: position 1,066,312 of record NC_068948.1, on the reverse strand, counting down.
AAGTGGATTAGCAGCTACAGGAGAGAGCCTGCTGTGGGTGGAGGCATGCACTGCCACCAAGCAGGCGGAGGAGCTCCACACATTCAAACCTTTGATCTCGCCTCTTCATGTTGGAGAAAAAACCTAATGAAATGACGAGAGACAAAACCAGCAACAAAGTAAACTCAGTAATACTAGAAATGAAGCTGCACATTTTTCTTCTCTGCATTTTTCTTTCAATTCTGTTTTGAATCTGCTATTTTGAGAAAATTCTCCCTTCCTCAAAGATGCTCTTTTTGTATTCATGCATAGGATCCTCTTTATTCAGTTTTGCGTTCAGTGTAGCTGTGGAGCTTGGGGATGGGGCAAATCTTTCAGCTCAGGTGAACTGACACACTGAAGTCAAATTGGTGTGATTTCCAGCTTCTAAATTAGAAAAGTTTGACTGAAGCCTGGGCAGAGCCAGGAACTCCAGAACTCAGTTCTCACAGGTACACGTATTTCCCTGTGAACTCCTGTAAAACATGCTTAATCTTTCCACATGCCTCAGCTGGCCTCTCCTAATAACCTTGACCCGCTTCATATATGTTTGATGAAGAGGGAAAACGGATTGATGGTACTTCAGCACAACACCAAGATGTTGAGGCCAGAATTAAGAGGCACCAGGCAGCAAAAAAAAGGATCCTTTAATTGCCTCTGAGTGTTAGGAGGTGAATAACAGACCAGGAGAACTGTGAATTCTCGTTAACAGGCATTACTGGTACCTGTGTGGTATTATGGAAATGTAGGGGGAACACTGGTGTGATGGAATGGGAATGAGTTATTACTCCTTGGGGAAGGACCGAGTGGACAAGGAGGCTTGGTCAGAGATGATGTTATGGAAACGGGGTCTCAAGTGGCTGGAAATGGGCATTATTGTAGGTGGGATGGGTTTGGTGAAGTGATGCAAGGGAGCAGGATGTAAACTCTGCTGTGGGCATGTCCCAAACCAACATCATTTCTGCAGAAAGAGTTGTGTGGGTGTAACACTGCTAGCTTTGACTTCTGTCCTGTCCCGCGCTGCCTGCCTCGGGGTCACCCATTGCGTCTTGGTGGGCCTCTCCACCATCTCTGCAGGACCGTGCTCCCCAGTGGGAAGGCTTGTGTCCGTTATAATCCTTTAGCACCTAATTCAGCTGATTGGTTTTAGTAATAATAAAAAGCCTATTTAAAGATTATATTGTCATTGAAATAAAACCAACAGCATCTTGTATGTTTTCCAAAAATTTTTTTCTACTCAGTGCTGTTATTTCTACTTACCTTTTAAGGACAGTTGCATAGCAGTTTGTTTAGGTGTCCTCTATATTGGTATTAAAAGATGAGGAATAGGTTCTCTTGATTTCCCTGCCCCCACTGCTTTCTTTTGTCCACACATGTACTTTTAATCTTTTAAATCCCACTTACATAAAAGTTTGCTTTACTCATTTTTGTACGCTTTTATTGCTTTTCTGTGGATTCTTGCTGCAAAATCCTTTTCCACATAGTAGCCAAAACTGAGGCAACTATTAAAAAAAAAAAGGGCCTGTTATATCCTTATAGAAGCCAGTATTCCCAATACATTTAGTAACAGCCTTGGTAGAATCAACTATTTTGTTGACATTTTTAGCAGGACTCTGTGCTGAGCAGATGTTTCTCATTGTGCTGTCTCACTCAGGATTCTTTAGCTCATTTCCTGAACAGTAGTGCTGCGTTGCATCTTGCCAGTCCAAAGCTGATAGAAACTGCATCTCCCCATGCATGTCACATCTTGCCAGTCCTCAGATTCTCCCTGGTTGTGCTGACCTGTAGCTGGGCTCTCCCATCTGGTGTCAGGTCGTGTCTCCTGCCATCTTGTAGAAAATTGTCTCAAGCTCAATTGGATTTTAAAGCCTGGCGGAGCCTCCACAGCCTCCACCTTCAAAGGGTTTGTTCTGGCTGGCAGCGGCCGAGTGAAGCTGTCCTGTAATTGCCTCGGAGCGGCCGGAGCAGTGGTTCATCTAGGCATCAGCACGGAGAGCTTGGACGCTTCCCTGTGATCTTACTGTTCCCAGCTTGGATGCCAGATTGGTGTGAGGGAGAAGGGAAGGAAAACAGTATTTAAATGGGCAGAGGGAGGCAGGCGTGGAGCTGGACAGTAATAGCAGAGGAGGCAGAGCCGAAGCCAGTGGGTGCAGAGGTCAGACATGGAGGAGTGCGTTGGGGGGGGAAACAGAGGAGCGAGGGTCGAGAAATGGTGGGGAGGAAGGAGCAGATGCAGGTGCTGTTCAGTTCGGCTTTGGAGAAGGATGCTCATCATGAAGTGAACCAGCACTCCCTAGAACTGACTTCACACCCAGGAAAGCATCGCACGGTTGCAATGCGCAGAGAGGCAAGAGGCTGGATCCGGCTCTGGCGTCCCACGCTCCTCCCTGGGGAATGGGAGTCCTCCATGCGTCTGCCTTGCTGCTGCTGCTCAGACACGTTTTCTAAAATGTGCAACCAGAAAATGTGCTGATCCACACTGCCGTGGCTGTGGGAGCACAATAGCTTGCTCATCCACAGAACATCAAATGTTAGCTAAAAAATTACTCTTTTCCAATGTCACTTCTTTACTACTGTGTTTCCCTGCTCCCAAAGTAGGTGCTGAATCATTCCTTTGGTTTTAGCCATGTGTCAAGGGCTCTCCCTCATCAGAGAGGTATTTGATTTTTCAGATTAAATTAGCTCACATCAGGGTTGCAAACTCCTCTAGTTCGTCTCCTTTTCTTCTCTCAAAAAAAAGAGCAGAGGACAGCAAACCAACAGGGCGTTACTTCAGTGCAAAGGTAACCAATGCTGCTCCTAGTACATGGTTTTCTGATGGGGTGTTGCAGAGGCTGTATTTGGTTCACAGCTGATGCACAATGCAGAACTTCAGAAAATAAGAATATAAGAAGTTGGGGTGTGTTTCAGTCACTGGTGACGGTCCCCACAGTTCACCTTCCTTGTGTTTGGCTCCCTTGACAGTAGAATCGTAGGAGGACCATAAATGATCTTAGAGTACCACTTGCCTTCCTCTCCTGTGGAAGGCCAGGCTGTTAGCTAGGCACACTGCTGCTGTGTCTCTTGCGCGTGGTGGTTCTCGGAGGAGTTGTAAATGGTCATGGCTTGGCCACCAGACTCAACCCCAACAAGTTATTCTCATAGTTTAGGGTCGTATTGCACTTCTTAAATACAGGTGTTATATAAAATATTTTGTTTGCATTTAATACAATGTGCTGCACAGCTGGATTATTAAATGAGACTTGTATTGCAGATTTGCCTAGTATATTACAGTTGCAGAGTCTTTAGGTCACTTAAATGGGAAGGGACAGGGTCTTTCTTCCTGTCCAGCCCTTCTGCTGTGCTGCCATGGCTCATACAGCTGGAAGCTGGCTCAGTCTCTGCTGTGTCCACTCCTGTGAGTCTACAGTGAATCTTTAAAAGAGAAAAAAACACCCAAAACTTCATGGCTTCAAAGAGAGGATTAGAACGAATAACCCCAAAAGTTAAGAAAACCAGAGAGCAAATAGAGAACCCCAAAGTGGGTATTTTGGGGGGAAATGTCATGCCTTCCGAGCACCCGAGTCATGAATTTGCACACCTAGAACTGGATGTCTGTGCCTGGCAGTTCCTGGGAGTGGGTGCTGTCATTAGCTGCCACAGATGAGGTTGTCAAGTCTGGTTTAAATTAAGCTGGGGCAGATGGAGAGTTGAGCTGAACTCCTCTGTGCAGCTCCTCGCTCCCCTCTTCCCGCATCGCAGCAGCCTGGCGTAACACCAACTCTACAGATATATGCTTTATTAGTAATGAGATCGTGATTATAACAGAATGAAAGATGAGGTGGGATTTGCAAATTGCTTAAAATTATTGCACTTAATTATAGCTAGACCTGTTAAGCAGCTAAGAAAGGCTCCCTTCCCCTGTGCTGCTGATTTCGTTAGCTGTCTTCATCAGGGTCCCTGTTGCCCTGTCCCACCCACCGCTGTTAGTGAAGCCCCCCCAGCAGTGCTGCCTGTCGGAGCGAAGTTTTGCAGGACTCTGTGGACACGTCCCAGAGACAGCGCTGCCCTGATGTCCTTGCGGAGCGATGGGATCTGGCCGTGACATTTCATTATGCTGATTTTAACTGACGTGAGTAAAACTTGTGGACAGGCTCCAGTCTTGTGAGGGGGAGGAAAGAGTTGAAAAAGCAAACCATAAATTAAAATAATAACAGTATGGGCCAACAAACAGCACACACATGTACAACAGAGTCACCCTAATAAATACATTCACTTTGATTTACGGTGTTGTGATAATCCATACCGTCATCCTCTCAGTAGTTGGGAGGTTTTTTGTGTGGTGATGAAGGACAAAATCAATGTTGGGTCTTTTCATTCTTTTAATAAGAAGAAAATAATTCCCCCTCTGTGTTCTGCCAGTCTTGGGACTTGGCTTCAAAACCCATATAAATCTGTAAAAATGTAATACTGCCTTAGGATCTTCTTCCTCCTGCTCCTGGAGGAGGGTTTTCCTGAAGATGTTTGTGTCTCAGCTTTGGCTCATAAACCTGGCTGCTCTAACCCACCTTCCCCTTCTGCTAATTCAGCCGGTGATTGCCCATTGTCCTGCTATCGCCTGCGGCTGGGCAGGGTGGTGGGGTGCGTGTGGAAGGAGGGGGTGGCTTTGCAAAAAAAGGCAGGGCAAGCTCTTTGATAAATAGCCAGTGAAGGGTGAGAAGCGCAAATGTTTATAACTTTCCAATGTAATAGTAATGATACTGAAATATAAATAATGCCAAGGGAATGTCACTTGCAGCGAGGATCTCGTGGTGCTTCATAAGCAAAGTATTAGTGTGATGTGACCACCTCGGTGGTGAGGGGCAGTGTGAAGTCAGACACAGCTGACGTATGGGGAAAGACATTTGGGGCGAGATGTGAAATGTGGGCATGACTATTGGAGATGCTGCCATTTCCCTCATCCTTCTCCTGCCACAACAGCAACTTTGTTCTTTGTTGAATTTATGGCCTGCCTCCCCAGAAAAGCCCGTGCAGGCTGGGGAAGCCCAGCCCGGGGGTCTTGGCTGCCTGCATCTACCTGGCTGGGCTTCCCCAGCCTGCTTGGGCATTCCCTGTGGCCTGGTGATGTGTCTTGCAGCTTGGAGGGCAGTTGCAATTACAACTTCCCAGTCTGCAGCATCACCTGCAGCCAGCCTAATGCAGGCTGGGCAAGTGCTTGGGTCCTGCGGTGCCCGCTGGAGAGAAAACCCAAGTGGAAAGGAAACAGGGCTGGCGGAGCGCAGGTTATTTTTCTATATTTCATTTAGTATTTTTGTATTAAACAGTGGTGAACGTAGAAATGCTTTTATAGATTTGATTCCCTTGAAGTAAATAACACACCTAAAATTCTACTGTAAGAATAGAATAAAGATCCTTTGGACCCATAAGAGAAAGTTACTCGTTCCTAATATGTTGGGTTTTGTTTCTCTCATTACATGAACTCTTGGCAATATATTTAGAAAACACTGTGTTTAAATTGATAAAAATATTGATGAAATTAGCCCTTTTTTTTGAACTTGTAATGTTGTTTTAGTATCAGCCTCATCATCAACCTCACGCGATATTTCTGTAAAGAAATCGTAGCAATCTTAGAAATGCTGTTCCAGATATAAATCAAGGTCCTTAAAATTCCTCTTTTGCCTGCCCTCAACCAAGGATGTTTAGAAAAGTTAAACTATTTTCTTCTCTCTGTGGAATTAGCTGATGAGTAATTTAATATGTATGCTTTGTGGTGCATTATTGTGAAATATATTTCATTATCTTTAAGTGCATTAGCTGATATTGTAAGGTCTATGAAAATGAGAGAGTGTAGTTCTGTGAACCAGCTTTCTGCATAGTGTGGGCATGTAGTTACTGAGCTAATGCACTTACTGCTGTTGGGGCTGTACAAGCAAACAACATATCTTACTTTGGTGTATATATAGCACAGCCCTGGAATAGAAGTTTTTAAGTTTGTGCATAGAAAACACTACTATTTCCAGATAGAATTAGTAGGGTAAACCTGATAGATAATTTGCGTGTTGTATTTTTTTACATAGGAAAAAACATTTTATGCTAAACGTAGGCATATACGCTGTGTTACTGTGCAGCAAAGGCTCAGAAAAGCTTTTATTGCTGTTGAGGAAGCTGCACGTGTTAAGTGTTTGCGTATTGGGGGAAGAACACTTCACATCCTAAATTTCAGGAGTGCGAGGGCAGAGTGTGGAAAGCTGGGATCCATCCCCACAGCCTCTGCCCAGCTGCGGGGCAGGCAAACCTGGGCGGGTTGGAGTGATGCTGGATCCCCCAGGGCTGGGGCTGGGCAGTGGGTACCCCTGGGCACCGCATCCCATGGGCTCAGGCAGAGGGATTCCCCTCCCTGGGAATACAACTGTGCTTTTGCACTTAAAAGACCATTTCTTTCCAGCCCTGAAGCATCCCTGCTCTTGCTCCTGGTCCAGGACCTGTTTTTCCATGTTTGGTGAAAGCCACGTGCTTTTTAAATCGCTTTCCTGCGGCCTTTAACCTGAACAGATTACATTTTGGGGAACTACAGAGGACAAGCCTGCTGTCAGAGCAGAAAATCAAATTTTTTGATGTGATGTTGTTGCATTAAAAGGGCCAATCTTGTGTCATGTAACATGTGAATAATGGGACTAGCATGTGATGTCAAAAATTTCCAACTGCCTCATAAATAAATGCAGTCCCGCCCCTCCCCCCGAAAGGTCACCCCGCTTGAACCCGGGCTCGCATCCCAAATTACCAATGTGCTCAGAGTCAAGGTTAAAGGTACAGTATCCCCTTTCAAAAGGCACATGTCAGTGTCTGTGCTGGGAATGATAAATAACGCTTGAAACAGGCTATCAATTTCCAGGGGCCCTGCCCCCCCCTTCTCTGTTGCAGAACTTTGCCGATGGTCTGATCCCGGGGAGGGGAGCAGATATTGTGCTGCAGCTTCGCAGCGGGCGAGGACTTGCGGCGATTTCGGCAGTGCTGACTCGCACCCCGGCGGGGGCTCTCACAGCATCCGCTGGGTCACTGGGCTAGGGGAGCCTGTAAATGTCACTGCCCTTAACCCGGCAAAGTCTGAGATACCTCATTTTATGCATTTAAGCGTTTAAAGCTTTGTACGCGCATAGGTCGTTAAGGTTGCAAAATCAAGCAACAAACTGAAATGTTTTGGAAGTGCCAGAGTGTGCGTGTACAACCCCAACTCACCCTCCCTGGATGAATGTGTCTGATCCGGCCTTAAATCACGTTGGCTCATAGTGCTTATTTTGGGGGACTTGCGGTTGATTTGAGCATGAGGGACAGAGGTGCTCACGGCGCAGGTGACACCCCGCATTCCCTCTGACCTTCCCCGTTCCTAGCTCTGCGCTTTTACTGTACAGCGGCCAAACAGTGCACTGACTGCAAAGTTCATCCTTTCTTCCTCAATTCATCCTGCGTCTACTGAGGGGCGCTGGTACTTAGTAAAAAGTTGGGAAAATACCCTCAAAATTTCCTTGTGAAATACCATGTTGTTCATATGGCTTAAAGCCAAAATAAATCACCATTAACCCCTTTTTATACACAGGCAACAAAGTCGCTATGGTTAAGGTCACGTACATAAGTTACATATCCAAATTTGGTTTAAATGAGGCTGTGCATCTATAACCAACAGATAATTTCGTTATTCAGCACCAACCCATAGCATGCTCTGCTGTGCTCACTAAATGAGGTCAGGCTCTTGCAGAATGATAGCAAATTAGCATATAATTCAAGCATGTGTAACAATGCATATGCAACAGAGGGACAAATTAAGGTTGAATAGGTAAATTTAATGATAGTATTTTCTAGCTTTTTTGCAACTTTAGCAATTTATACATAACTTTTTTCATAAAAAAACACACGTGGTCCTCAGAAGGCAGCCACGAAAGCCAGTGGTTTCTGTGGAGCACATGTGGACCCCAGGAGGGCGGTTCGCTCAACCGGCTTGGCCAAATGGCTTCCAGCAGCCGTGAGGCTGGAGGACACTCTTTGCTCGTTTCCTGCATCTGTAGGTTTAACAGTTTCCAGAGACCTTCTTTGTTTTCCAGGCTTACTCCAAATTTTGAGTTTTATTATCTTGTATCTTTGGGAATTTGTGCAACTGGGGGGGTCGGTGGTCCTTCCCGCGAGGGAGGGCCACGGCAGGAGGCAGATGTCACCGGGGCTGGCATCCGTGTGCCCTCAGAGGTAGGCGCAGACGCTTGAGCGAGACATCACGGCTCTCTCTAGAGCCAGTGGAGACCGATAAACCCTTTCAGAGACCTGCTCGGACAGGGCGGGGAGCTGCCTGCTCCTCTCCGGAGAGCTATTTGTCTGGCCTGCCTCGGCTGCCCTCTGCCACGTCGTTCTCTCTCCAGCGACAGCGAAGGGAGCGTGAGCTGATTAGATCAGACTTGCCAACGAGCTGGATGTCCCAGCGGGGGAAACAAATCCCACCCTAGAGCTCCTCTGCTGCCCGGGGCTGCCTGCACCCCTCTGTCCCCACAAACCCAGCCAGGTCTTTGGGGGAGATGGATGGGTGACCTCTACCCGAAGAAACGAGACATCCCCTGATGCTGCTCTTCCTTAACCAAGGGAAGGATGGAGCTGATGCCACCGGACCAACGGGGATCGTTATCCACGTATTCAGTACTAACCAGCAGCTATGATAGAGCTTTGCTGTGTTTAGGTGATGAATCGAGTACTGTGAAGTGTCTGGTATCTCTTGGCACGTGTTTTCACGTGGTACCTACTCAAGGTTATCAGCCTGGTGGCCACATCAGACCAGAGTGCAGCAAAGTTGAGTCCATTGCCCTAATAGCAAGGGTTGTATGAGGAACTTTTGAAAGAACTTAAAATGTTAATAAATTCTGTAGTATTTTGTGAATTTGCAAGCTTTTTTTTTTTAGAAGAGTTTATTTTAAGAAAGCTTTTTCCATCTCTGGCTCTCTACTAATGAAACGCTGACCGCCATGTTTGCAGCAGGTCGCTTCCCTGAGCTGTAAGGGCAGTAATTCTCAATGTGAAGCCTTTCCCCTGCCCAAGCAATATCCTGTCTTCTCTTTTTTTGTAAGATTTTTTGTTAAATTATATTTATACTATTAGTAGATAAACTAGTAGGGCACATAAAACCTATATTCATATTTACTTAAATGGAAGGAATGGGGTTTTATGGAATTAGGTCTGTAGAAGAGGCTGGAAATCGGTGTAGTTCTCGGTGCCGCTGATGGGGAGGGTGGCTTTGGCTCCGTTTGCATATGCACTGGCTTGTCCACTCCTGCCTCCTCCGGAGCGGAGCCGGGACCTTCCCCGGCGCTGCGGTGTGCCAGAAGCCTGTGCCCTGGGAACGCGCCCGCTGACCTGCTCTGTGTAACAGCCGTCAACCCCAAACCCTACCGAAGCAGCTACATCTGTTTTGGCTTTGTTCGCAAGGCAGAGGGGAGGGAGGTGCACTCTGTGGTCAAGGGCCAAACTACATGTCATATTTCATTACCTTCATTAGCTACTACAGAAGGCTGTGTTAAAAGGAAGAAGGTTGTGGTTAACTCTTCAGCTGCCAGCTTTTTTTTTTTAATTCTGTTTTAATTTCACTTGCTGCTCTTCTCAATGTGTCTTTACCTTTGTTTTTAGCTTATCAAACCCATAAATCACATTTATGCCCAGGATTTTGCCCCCTCGGTGTAAAAGAGGCAGCAAGTTGCTGTTTCGTTCCCAGCTAGCTGCTCAGATGATGGCTGAACCATCTGGAAACAGTTATGGGAACAGTAGTGTAAACCAAAAAGGGAAAGTGTATTTAGCATTAATAAAACTTTCCTTTTTATTTTGTCCACAGTTGTCTTTTCCTTTTCCAGCTCACGTTATTCTGTTGATTTAATATTGCTGATTTCTTTGGGGAGAGGTAAGGGTGAAAGGGCATTTTGTGATTGTGGTAAGGTTGGGGTGAATTTGGCCCCTGGTTAAAGATGCAATTTCTTATATGAACAAGTAGTGTGAAAAAGAACAAAATACTCCCTATGCATCGATTACACAAAATATAGTATAGAGATGTTTTAAAACATTAGTTAATGCATCAGAAATCTTCATTATGGTTAGTTGGCTTCAAACAGTATTTGAACACATTAGTCCAGACTTGTGATGATACAAGTGTGTTTTATTGCACTATACCATATGTTTTGCTAAGAAGAATGCCCTCTAACTTAATTACATGCTAACTGTGGCACTACCAGTGTAGCTCACAGGTGCTGCCAGAATGTGTGACTGTTTCCAGAAGGAAGCAGGATGAACCATAGAGAACCATTTTCACTGGGAGCCATGTGGTGGGTTGGGATGGGCAGGAAAATTGGGTCCTCTCATCCCCCAGACTGCTGGAGGCTGGAAATGGCTGTCCCTGGTGCCGCTCTGCTCCCGTTTTCAGTGTTGGTGTGTTGGTGAGCCTTGCTTTGAGAGAGGAATTTGAGCACAGGTACCAGCTGGCCTCGTTTAACTTTCCAGCTGACATATTCACTATAGGTTTTCATAGCACAGACCTTCTGGAGGTGAGGAAATAGGATTTTTTTGGCTTTTAAAATGTATTCTCTAATACAGCAAGCGTGTAAAAACTCTGCAAGCAAGTCCATTGGCTTCAGAGCCTGGGAATCATATACTACCTATGTTATCTGAAACACATTTGAAAATACGTTTAGGAGGCAAACTGAGAAAACTCAGACTGAAAATTATGTCTGTTTAGAAAAAGTTAGGAATGGATTAACAACTGCAGATGTTTTTCATTGATGTTTCTGTATTACAGGTTTGACAGTAGGAACAAACCCAAATTGCATAATAATTAGTAAAAAATTATTGAGCAAGAGACTATAAAACTGATACCATTTCCCTTCACAGTCTGTAAATCGCCTTTTTTCACAGGCAAGTATCTATTTGTTGTTTGTTCTAGCATTTTTACACAGTTATGTTGAGACATAATCTGCACTGAGGCAAGACAGCATAGCAGGATTAAGATTTAGTTCTTTATCTGATGGCAACAACAGCACATACAGTATCTTCACTATTATTATTAAAATCCCAAAAGACTACATTCTGAAATTACTCAAATTTTTTAAAGGGCATGTGTGAGGGGCATATCTCTTTGCAGCTATGCCTGTAATGTCAAGCAGGTAGTGCTTTTTTCAAAATTTAATGAAAATTTTGTTTTGGAATGAGATTTTTACCTGGCTATGTTTTGGCTGGCACAGATCATGGCTACTTCAAAATTGTAAACCTTTAGTAATAGGTGCTTTTTAATGGGAATACCTACACAACCATAGCCATAGTAGTATGAATGCAGTGTGATTAAAAAATGAGCCAGAACAGCAAAATACTGCTTTTAATTTATCATTTAGTGGTAGAAAAAGGCTTGTTTACTTCTTCTTTTTCATCTTCTGTGCTCCTAAGACTTTCAGCCATTATTTTGAAATGTATTTTATAATAAAACCTCAGTGGTTATGTTGCCTAGGGCTTTAGTGTCCGTTTTCAAGAAAGGAAGTATTTCTAAGCTTAAAAAAAAAAATATTCTGTTGACTGATTATGTTTCAGCATTTCAGTTGGATGCTGCTGCCTTGAAATATACTTATTATAGCAGATATTTAAAAATAATTCTTTGTGAGCCTATGAATCGAAAAGGTTCAGTAACTCCTGTATGTTATACATACGAGAATTTTTATTCTATTTCAAGCAATTAGTTTAATTTGACAAGCTTGGTGTATACTATCTATAGTTATTTTTAAAGATGAATCTGTTGCTCCCATAAATCCGGTTGCGAGCATGTGTGTATGATGTACATGTCCAGCTAGCACATCTTATCAGAGCTGCCCTTTGGTCGTTGGTGACTGACGCGAGGTGACAGGCTACATCTCCCCAGCTCCTGGTGCTCCCCGAGGCTGTCCCCTGCAGACCCCCGGGGCAGGAACATCTGCTCTGCTCCAGCTTGGAGAGCATCCTCAGGGGCTGCCCGCTGTGCAGAGCCGCCCATCCCACCGGTCCTTTCTGCCCAGCAAGGCTGTTCTAGCTGTAGGGGTTGCGGCTCGTTTGTCGGCACCATGGGAAGCGCGGGGCTAGGTGGGCTGCTCGTGCTGGACCTTCTCCTGCTGCTGTGGTCCTCATCCAGGTGAGGGTCTCCTAAGGAGAGGGAGGGAGATGGACCTGGCAGGCAGGACCCTTCTCTGAGGCTATTGCTGGAGTCAAACCCAATCTTGTCACGTGCAACAGTTTTTCTTTGACGTACGTACGGCAACCTTTGATGCAGTCCAGGGTAAGACATTATGTTCTTCTCATTAAGAGACTTGTGGATGTGACTCTGAGAACTAAACTACGTTATGCCCAGACCCTTTGCACTATGTGGTGATCACAAAACCATACCAGCCCAGCTCTGAGAAGACTTTGTTCTTGGTCCTGCAGCTAATGTGTTAACTGGGAGCCATGCTAATCCCCGAGATGAAAAGTCACAGAAAGACAGGGATTGTTGGGAGAAGCCTCTCAGGCTGCGGCTCTTACAGTAAGACCTCAAATTAATTCTCCTCCATGTCAAGAGCGTTTGGCCTTAGAGACAACAGAGACAGTCACATTTCATTGCAAAGTCAGGTTTCAAAGCCTGTTTGCCCAGGTGCTCATTCAGTTGTCCTCAGTAGAAGAACCTCAGGCAACTCTGTCTGTACAGTGCAAACCAGAAATAAACCCTTGCATGCTTGTGCCGAGTGCTCCCCAGAGCCTGGAGGCCTGATCTCAGCTATTGCTACCCGACCCTCTGCCCACGGATGCTTCCAGTAGGCAACCCTTGGCACAGAGTGCGTGCCATGTTAAAGTGAAAAAGGAAACAGGAGTACATGGCAGGGTCAATTGGCATGTGCAAAGATGCGTCCAGAAGACGAGCGGGGAGTAGATCCCTCCTCTATCAGTCCAGTTCCCCCTGAAAACTCCATGAAACTACAATCCTTCGTACTTATCAATGTGGAAGTACCCAAAACATATTCCTCTTGTTTCCCAGGGATGAACAAATACCTGCACAAGTGCTAAATGAGATCTACTGCAAACACAGACACAGTGATACAGACACATTACAGAAAGCACAACTAATGAATGCATTCCATACAACACAGATTACTTTTTCAAGGTTACATCTGCTGAGCACACCCAAAGTAGGGATGTTCCGACATGAGGAAAGCTGTTAATTATCATGTGCTACAGACAGTTAATGCTTGGAATTATTTTCACAAGGCTTGCTTGATTTTTCTCGGCATCTAAACAGAAGGTTGAGGGGGAAGTGTGGAACAAGATGTGACTTCCCAGCTGTGAGAAGACACAGGAGGTGAAATGCGGATGAACGCACTCTGGGTCTGCAGAGATAAGGGGAAGGCATTTGCTTCCAGCTGCATGAGGCCTTCTGTATCACACAGTAAGACTTCAGGTTTCTTCACTTACCATCCTCTATTAAAATCAAGGGCTTTGTCTTCAAGATCAAAGAAAAAGTGGAAATGATAAACAGCACCGAGTCCCCCAGCAGCATCACGGGTTTGCCTCCTCCAGCTCATACACCAACAGCCGGCCGTGCTTGCCCGGCTGTGGGATGGTGATGTCCCCCCCCCGGGCTGCAGCTGGGGCCAGATGTTCACCTGGGGCAGGTCTGGGGCATGGTGCTGCGACATGGCGTGCTCAGAGCCCTGCAGCCCCACAAGCCTTACCTGGAGCAAGCAGAGCTGTCGGGGAGAGCTGGCTAGGCAGCAGCGGGGAGGAGGACCGTGACCCACTGAGCCGGCATGGCGCCGGAGCCAGGACACAGCTGCATCTTGGGGAGACTCGCTCGGCCATCTCAGCCAGGCATCGGCCCCATGGGCTCAGAGGGAGCGTGCCCAAGGGATGAGTCCTTGAGCGTGCTTCTCTCTAGACAAAGTACCCAAGGAATACTCTGACAGTCTTCAGATTTGAATTGTCTTGGGTTGGGAGTAAGATGTCTAAAATCAGTTGTTATTTTGAAAACGGGGATTTAATTTCATCATTGGCCAATTTGTTATTCCTGTATGGCACAATGATGAAGTTTACTCAGCTTTGTAAAACCGCTTTAAAAGCCTAGATAAAGGAAGCCTGTACATGTGAAGTGTTATTACTGCTGCAGCATTGTCATCTCACTTCCACAGGTGTTCACAGAGACTGGTAGAAGTATCTGCTAAGTTTATGTGTAAGTGCAAGTAAGATGGCTAAGGAAACAAAGCACTTAGAAAATTGGTGTACACTGCAGCGCTCCTTTGACCACGAGTCTCTCCTCACAACCTTCCCAAGACTGGAGTTCAGGGACGGAGTAGATGAGGAGTGTGGTGTGTTGGCAGGATCATGCAGGGCTGGAGGAATGATATATTGGGGCTAATGTAATTTGTGAGTGAGGGACATTGTTCAAGCGCTGTATGAAAGTGCTTGCTTCCTGCCTCTAACTAGAGCTATCAGTATATCACTTTCAAAATGAGCAGTTTAAATTAAAAGCTAAACTAAAAGAAACCTGGCTGCATCTGGGACTTGTCAGAAGCCTCATTCAGATATGCCATTGTCACATTTTTCCAAGAGCCTGAAGATGTGGAAGATAATTATTCCATCCCATAGACAAGTCTATTTGTTCCTTACACCAGTCGCTTCCATGGCTGTGCAATTTGAGTCTATCTCTTTCTTCTCCTCATTTAAAGGGTACAACAGACTTATCAGGCTGCTGCTCTCCTTAAATTTCCTGTTTGCATATGCTGCAAATGTAAACATTTTGTAAAGTTAAGTTTGTCTGGATTCCCCTAGTCCCAGATCACCTTATAAATCTGCAGATTACATGTTTCATTACGCCTCCTAAACTAACAAGTCTGTCACGCCAGCCACAGCCTTTAAGGAGAATTCACCCCATCCGGTGAAGACAAATCTTCTGCAACTTTTGCAGATGTTGCAGCAGGCCTGGTCCCTGGCGATCGGTGTAAGTGTAGAAGTCCCTCAGCCCCACACCAGAGATGACAGCAGTTCAGAGGCATTCCACATCCCAGCGAGCCAGTGGGTAGCCAATAAACCTGCTGTGCTGGGCTGTGACCCTGGCCATCTCCTACCTCCCTTCTCCCTTGACAGATGTGGCAAAAGTCTCTTATGTGCGGTTGCACCTTAGATACTTCATTGGACAGATGCTGTTTAGTTTTGGTTCTGTTCTAGCTCGTGTTGAGAAGGACGGGCATGACGAGAACAGCACGGGCTTCATTGTCTCTTGGGGCCACTGGACTGTCCACGTGTGTTTTGGTGGAAGCTTACCCCGTGTCGTGCAGTACCACCGACAGCACCCGTGCACCCAGAACGTGGGTCTGGGGGGACTGAAATCACGGTGTGTAGACTGGGTCCTGAATTCCCATTCTGGTGTACTTCATGGCACTGTGAAAACAGTCAGTCTCCACCATTCCACGCACTGCCTTCCCTCCTTTCTGCCGTCACCCTGCGTTTGGACTTGTGTGAGCACCAACCCATTGCAAAGGACTTCCTCAAAAGTAAGCTGTTGCCTGGTGACTTGATGGTACAGGAACGAAAATGGATTTCCTCAAAATTCATTAGGCTTTTTACTACCTGGGTTAAAGCCTTTGTAATGAACAGTCTGTTTTCTCACAGTGTCAGGTTGGAGGGGTGGATGCTTTGTGTCAAAAATCTTGACACTCACAAATACGAAATATTCTGCAGAGAAACAATCACTCCTAAGCATTTGAGCTGATGCAAATTTTTTCTCTGATGGAGAATTTTCTTTCTGAATAGACAGCCAGGTCCCAGCATCCCACACGTCCCCTGCCGGGCCTGGTAAGATAACTACCCTGAGAACATCTGGCTGAGCTGAGTTATAGCAGGTCTCCCGATCAGTCGATGCGAGGTAAGGGTGAGAGGCAGAGGACAGACCACCTGTCCTAATGGTGGCTGCTGCTTCCCATCAAACCAGCACATCTTGCTTGCTGGGTCTTGCACGTCTGGTCCTGGCTGGTTCTTGTTCGGGCCCTTTGTTAGCAGACAAGAAGCTATGCTGGCAGTTTGTCCTGGTCTAGCAGTCCATACCCCCAAGCGCTGAATCGGCCTTAGGAAGGCTGGATGGGGTGGTGGGTTCAGGCTTTGCTTTCCTGCTGTGTTCTGTCCAACTCCCAACAATTTGTTTTGTACAGAGAGTCCCAAGTGCTGCCTGGGGCACCCGGGCAGGACTGCATTAATCCGGGTGGTTGGTAAGAGCGATCACCAGTATTTGGGCAAAGGCTTTGGAGGACGTGTACCTTCTCCTGCCCACAGCCAGCTCAGGATATCAGAGCAGTGTCTGCTGTCGTAGTGCATTGTCGCGGGGAGGCTTGAGTGATTTGCAAAGGACCTGATGGGGACAGGGTGCCTGGTCACTTAACCAGCTGCAGCCCCCCCGAGTATTATCACAATAATGTCTTTACATTTGGATAGAAGAAAATTGGAGATGCCCATTTGTACTGGTGAAGAAGAAAATATAATTTTCAGGAGTGGAGGGAAGGAGAGGGAAGGGATTGCCTTTCTTTGCATTAATATAAGATGAAGATTAATTCTGCTAGCAGGATTCTGTCGTCTTGTCAGAATTCAGTGATTTTCCATTTTGGATCAGTGCGGTGCCAGAATGTAAATCCGATCGCCTTGTGTCTTTCAAAATAAAATCAAAAAGCCTTACTGATTGCTTATATGGGCAGCTAGCACACCTTAAGAAGTAAGAAAGGTTCAGACAGGAATATAATAAGGCCCGGGAAAGTGGCAGCATGAAAGGGATGACCTTTATTTGCAATCATAGCTGAGATTTACAGTTTATTACTGATAGCTTTTATAAAGAGCCATTCAGTTCAGAGGTGAGAGGTTTGTCATCTGGAAATGCAATTAACTTTAGCCTTATCCCAATCCCCCTGGTCTTAGTGTGAGAGCAGCACTTCAGCAATATCATGATTTTCCCTCTAATTCCTTTTTTCCCTACATTTTTGTCTCTCATATCCCTTGTTCTTCGGCATAAATGCAGGTGCATGTTTTTTGCTGCTATTATTTCATTATTATTAGATGCACCTTTGAATTTTTTATTAGATCCAACTTGATTTTTGAATGAGAACATTTCAAAGAAGAGTGACATTTAAACCTGAGAAGAACTAAGATAACTCATGGAAGGGAATTGTGCTATATATGTCAAAAATTAATTACAGACATGGAGAATCTCAAAAAAAAAAAGGGGGGGGGGGAGAAGAAGAAACAGTTGCTTTTTAAATAGCAATGATCATTGCTTTTCCACACATAAAGCCCATATACTGACACCCATCCTTGCACTTGCACGATTTAGCCTTGATGTTTGGTTATATACACTTACACATCAGCTTGATGCAGATACACCGTACATGCCCACATATACGCACACCAAGGAATACGGCATGAACAAATGAAAGTAGTTTTGGTATCCCTGCTGTGTGCATACGAGAAATCCCTCGAGGTCTATTTTTGTTTCACAGGTTCGCTTTTATGGCCCTCTCTTGTCTGTTAAGCCAGGTCTGTAGGAATTTAAGAGCCAGACACAAAAGCAAGAATTTAGTGTGCTTGGCCAGTTGGTTTAGGTTATTTGACATACAGCCCGGTATATTTTCCACAGTAGGCTCTTGCCAGACAGATCAGAGGAGCGCGCGCCCGTGCCGGAGGCGTTAGCCCGGTGGAGCGGGGTCCCTCCCGCCGCCAAGGGCCGCTCACCCGCGCGACAACGTGCCGGCCAAAGGGGCTTTGGAAATTCCTACGGGCTCTGCTTACCCCTGGGTAAACTAGAGCAGAATAATTACTGCCACCATGGTTTTCATCCCTGTTTTATTGTGGCTATTATTTTCATCAGTGTTAGAGGTTAATATCCCTATTTTTCTCCTCTGCTGCCTGAACACAATAGGGGCTTAGCACGGAGTCAACCCAGGTAGCCGAGGCAGTGACGCCGTCTCCGGTGAGTCCGGATTAAAGCATCCCTAAGGAGGGTCCCCGGCCCGGGGTAGGAACGGCCCCAGCTGCACCTCGTCTTGGTGGCATGTGGAGTTGGGGCCACTGCAGAGCCGTTCTTGTTGTATCTTGGTAAAAGAGACAAAGACTGGGTATGGCGTGAAACCAGGCGGGCGTAGAGCGTGGGCAGGAGTGGAGCACTGACGATTTACTCTTATTCTGCGTCTCAGCTCATCCTATCTCACAGGGGTGTTGGTGAGGCTCCTATCCCAGCGGTACCCAAGTGTCTAATAATGTGGAGAAAAAGGCAGCCCGGTTTCAGTGTCCTTAAAAACACCTTTCTGCGGTGCAAACAAGTGTTAATGTGAAAGGCGAGATTGCCTCAAACAACATGCTCTCAAACTGGAAAAGTAAACACTGCCCTTTGCTGCAGAAAGCTTTTGTTCTAAGGTGCTCTTTATCTTGATGATATTCCAGTCCAGAAAGCCTCCTTCCTGGCTCTTGACAGCAATAAAGAAACCTCAGTTGTACTTACAGATTTCTATTTTTTTCCCCTGAAGATCCAGAACTGGGTAAGGGTCTCCTTGGTAAGAAAGCTTACATTTTTAATTTTCCTTTTTGTCCCCCCCCCCCCCTTTTTTTTTTTCCCCTCAAGCTGAGTGCTTTTATTTTAAAACTCCTAGTTACACAGGAATGGTAGTGCTGCTTGCAGTGCCATTATTTATTTTGTTTGGAGGCAGAGGAGCTGATTTTCCTGAGCTGAGAAATGGGATCAGTTTGTAAATCCTGAGGTAAATCTATCCTGCTCCTAGGGAAAGGGAGCAGCAGTAGAGACGCTGTACATACAGCAGGACTGAGCATTGTTTTGAAATAACTGTTCGGTGTTACCTATTGTGTAATGGAAATGGAATAAGCTAACATGTAAATAGATGATAAACTTTCATTTTATTGTTAATATTCTAGACAAATTGTTCAGTACTGATTTTTTATTTGTTTTCCTGTTCTGAGTGTCAGGGGTGAAAATAAATGAGTTCACAGATCGTCAAGTAGCTGGCTCAGGTTTTGATCTATAAGGTGAAGAACAATTTCGGCAGCAGTTTTCCTCACAGCAGCCGGGTACATTTTTAAAAGTCCATGGGAATAAGACAAAATAAAAATAAAGGTACCACATGCTGAAAGGCAAAAGGGAAGTTTGCGCTCTGCCTTTGGGGTCACGGGGCTTGTGCCACGGCTGAGCCCGCTGCCACGGGGTGGGAGCCAGCTCTGCACCCCAGTGCCGGGGGAGCCGCCGGACTCTCAGCACTGGGGGATCGGGACAGAGGAACCGGACTTTGGGTGGTTCTGTAATTTAAATTCATGTTGAGCGTGCTGTGCTCCGGCTTCTGACAGCTACCGCGGAGGGAAGGACGTGCCGTACGGCCGGGCGCCATGAGCTTAAGCAGCGTCACCGGCACCACGACGTCCACGAGCTGCCGCTCTCCCTGCGGCAGCCCAGCAGTGTGGTCTGTGGGGCAACCCCCCTCATCTTAATATTGCTACCACTTGTTAACGAGTGCGTTTCAATGATGTCACTGAACGTTCCCGTCCTTTACTAACCCACAGAGATAATGGTGGGGTGCTATGTGCTTATGTGTACTTAAAATAGATGTACGTAAAAAGAAAGGATTATATGCGCTCTGTAAAGAAAGTCCTTATTAACTGGTAAAGATGTTGTTATGTGGTGGATACTAAGTCAATGCTAATAAACAAAACAGGATAAACATAGTTTATGTTTTTAGTTGATAGAGAATAGATAATGATTATCATTAAGACTGTAGAATACCAATATTACATGTTGTCTATAGTTGGACTAGGTGATAGTTGTAGGTCCCCTCCGAGTGAATTAGTCTATAAAAATCAGTATGAGACATATAATTAATGATTTAGAATTTTCATTAAGGATCTAGTAAAAGGTACAAAATCAAATGTGACTAATTGAGGTTAACCTCAAAATCAGAAGTAGCAAATGCCGGTGGGACAGAAGCCAACTTTTGGAACCTGGAGAAATTAGAAATATGTACTTCAGGTATCAAAGTGATATTCAGCCCAAAGGAATGTAGCCTTGCACCCAGACAGATGGAAAAGTAGCACAGATCTGAAGTAAAGATTTAAAGAGACTGAGTCAGAAAAAGATCTGTCATGGATTTCAATCAAAACATCACATTGCAATAAAAATGTCAGTATTTTTTTCATATGTGAATATGCAGTGGGATTATATTTAAAGTTAGGAGATTTGACAGTATGTTCCATTCAGCTTGTGCACCTATGTCTAGAGCGCTGTGTTTCTGCCTGACGCATTTTGGAGAGGATGTGGAGAAATTCCCGAGTACAAGATGGTGCATGAGAGATTCTTCCCTGCATGAGAGCGCTGGGAAGCGCTGAGCTTTCCTTGGGGAGAGGGAAGAAGGTGGCATTTTTGAGCAACCAATGAGAAAAACAACTTTTCCTTCTGATTGTTAGCAGTAATTTTATAAAACTGTCAATGGTTTTCATGCAGTAGTAATAGCAAAACCAAAAAAAACCTGAAAGCTTATTTATTCAGCCGTTTTTCATCAACTGCAATGTCTCCATGAGTGTGTAGCCGGGTCTCTGTGCGCACACCTGCGCAACTTGGGGGGAGAAGCGTGTAAAGGTGCCCTGTTATAAAATTGTCAGTTGAAGAGACGATGAAGAAATCCCTGTGTCTGGGGCTGGCTCCTGCCCTGCTGTGCTGGCATCCCATTTTGGGGCGGTTTTCCTGCCCGTCCCTGCAGGTTGCCGCCGTGCCTCTGCCACGCTGATGGCGATGCGCGCTTTGCCTCAACTGTCT
This sequence comes from Harpia harpyja, assembly GCF_026419915.1. NCBI lineage: Eukaryota > Metazoa > Chordata > Aves > Accipitriformes > Accipitridae > Harpia > Harpia harpyja. Next base: position 1,045,467 of record NC_068948.1, on the reverse strand, counting down.
GAAATGTGTGGCGGCTAAGAAATGGTGACTAAATTTTAGGGATTTGTTTAATCCACTAGAAGATATATTCACCATGTGCAGTGTGTGAATAACTTCTGTTACTTTTTGATCACCTGGAAAGATAAATGAAAATACTGTGTGCTCATCTACGGAGGCTTTAAAAAAAAAAAATTTTTTTTTAAATCTACATTTCCTGTATAATAAATAAAAGTGAGATAATTGCTAAAACTTGGAGAGGCCACAAGGTCGGTCGGTCATACGGTAGCTGTTCAGTGTCCATTCCCATGGTTCCTGCCATGCTGTCGGCTGAGCTGCGGGAGTTGGGGCAGGGACCCTGCTGCCGGCTTCCAAAACTCCCCAAACTTGTTGGTCATGTCCCTTCTGCCTGTTTTTTTTCCAGTGGCCACAGATTGATGGCACATTCACTCCTGTAATGAGTTAGTAATTCTGCTTCTAATTTTCTCTTGGCAGATCATGGGTGGGAGGATTTGCATCTGTGTTTTTCTTAGGAGTGTGAAGAATTAAGTATAATCGATGTGTCGGGTACCTCACCTGGTGCTGCCGCTGCAGTCTGCACGGTCTGTAGAGCACCATACGGCTTCCTCTCTTCTGTGGAGAAGCAGCAAAGTTTCCGTTACTACTTAGCGTATGTCATATCTGAGGATTCAGTAGAGTTTTAGTTGCTTTAAGTCTCTGAGGCAGAGATATTTATACAGCTAATTGTTTTTAAAATGAAAGACACATGGGGCAGAATCACCAAAGGAAGTTTGCTTTGAATTTTTAGGAAGACTCAGAGCAAGAACAAGGGGAACATCTATGGCAAAGGGAGCTGGGCTGTCCTTTGTTTTTTTTATTTTCATTTTGGCAGAGAAAGTGAATTTTGGTACTGAGTATCCACCTCTGCTCCCTCGGCACGGGTCCCTGGCAGATGTCTCGGCGCTAACGGGAGCGGGTGGAGCGGCAGCCTGGTGAGAGGGGGCTGCGTTTGCTTCGTAAGGCAGAGTTAACGAGACAATAAAACAAATATACTTTATAGAGCATCATCTATTTTACCTTACTCATTTGCAAATGAACATAAATGGGTTCATGTGAAACATGGATAATAACCAAGATGCTGTAGGAAATTAATTAGAATGTATTTATAATTACACACCTAACTCGAACCTATTAGTTACACTATCTGTTTTTTAATTGCTTTCATTTTGTGAATTTCTTCAGATTTTAAAAAATATGATAGTATTTAATTTCAACCTTCTGTGAAGTTTATACCTGGAAACACATGTTAAATCCAAATGGGGTAATTTTTTGCAACTGGGAAATTACGTTTTGAAGAATTAAGTGCTCTGTTCTTTAGACATTTATAGGCTGAAGCCCTGGGATAGAACTTAAGATATATGTAAAATCCTGAAAAAAAGAAAATAAATATAGGAATTTATTTCCAGATTGCCATTTCTCTCTCTTTTTTTATTTTTATTTTTGCATGTGCAAATGGTAAAGTTATACAAGGGATTGTATAGGCATAGTTTCTAAGAATTTTTATATTTCAAAATGTGAATTTGTTCCAAATTGCAACAAAACCTTGATACCAGAAGAAAATGCTTTAAAAAATTATGCATCTATCAAATTTTGTTCAGATTTTCACTTCTCAAAATTTAATATTAAATATACAGTAGAAGCTCTAGGAAAAAAAAATTAAAATGGAGGCTATAAATACTTTGTTCCAAAAATGACAGACAGCAAATGAGGAATAGTACAGTAGTTCGGTGCTGTTAAAACATTTTTTTGCAAACTTTGATTTACAAATTAATATTAGGTGAAATCTTCAAAATTTGCAAAGCGTTTTAATTTCCACTAATCCACAGCCTTCTATGGGAAAGTTGTTTCTTTTGTTTCTAGAACGTGCTTTATTTCTAACTGGGGAAAATGGGCTTAAAACTGGTTTGGAAGGGATGTAAACCATTTCCAAGAGTTAGAAGAGGGAAGTATCATCAGAAAACGGTCAGCGTCAGGATTGTGCCGCCGTGGGTTTCCTTGCAGCCTGGCTTCTCCGGGCCGAGGGATGCCCCTGAGCCCGCCGCGCTCATCCCCGGCCCCTGTGGAAGGTGCTGCGCAGCCGGAGCTGGGGCTGGAGCAGGCGACCTGCCGGGGTCCCGGCCTGCCCAGCCTTCTCCGACACCCCCGACCACCTTTGGTCATGTCACACGGGCTGAACGCGTACAAGCTTTTGCTTTTTTTGCGTGCCGCTCCACTGAATTCAGCGACGACTGCTCAGCCTCCAGTGATTTTTCTCGACACGGACACCAAGCTCCTTGTCTTCACAACAAGCAGCCGAAGAGGTTCCACGGCAGCTCCTCGCAGCCGGCGTACGACTGCTGCCTTTGGGATTCAAATACACCCAACATTATAAAATGCAGTCGGTGCCCATGACGTGATTTGTTCTATTTCACAAATAACGTACCAGTCCAGGGATTCATAAAATTGTAAGGGCTCTTGAGGCGGGTGCTGGCTGAGGGGGCTCTGCAGAGCCCAGAGAGGAGACAGGCTTCGGGGACCCGAAACGCTGGGGACGGTGCCACCGGCGGGTACCCCGGTGCCACTGGGTGTCAGTGGACATTGTTGTGCATTAACTGGTTTAATTACGCACAGGAGGGATTTAGTCTCTAAGTCATAGTCTAGCTTGGAAAAATCTCGACCATCATCTCCGGACAAAAGGGCAGCAGCCCGGACAGCCAGGCTGGGCGATGCGGCGAAGGCGTTGGGGTTCTACCTCTGTCCCTTTCTGTTAAACCCCAAGGCGGAGGTGTCACTCAGAGCACAGGGACAAGCAGCAGCCGAGCGGTGCAGCGGCTGCCGAAAGCCGTGCCTGCACCAGCAACCTCCGGCTGCTTGGTGGCAATGCTGGGAACCCGGGGTCTGCTGGGTTAGGAGAGGAGATACGGAACTACTGTTTAATCTGTTTCAGGTGTATGATTTGGATGGTGAAAGAAGCTTCTGCACTACATAGTTTGAGTGGTACAAGAATGAATCGAGATTTATTTTATGCTGGTTAATGGTATCTTCTGCGGTGATGTCTGACGGGTTTTACGTATGTTGTTTTGCAAGGAACCAGCGTGTGTGAAAATGTTTGGAGTTTCCGGGAGATGTGCAGAACTAAATGAACAGTATTTCCTATTGCTTCATGGAGTATAAGGGACCCAGAGGTCAACAATCGCTGCAGATCACTCTCTGCTTTTATTTTGTCTCAAGAAATTCTTTTCCAGCCTTTGTATTGGTCACCTTCATTACATAATTGCAAAAGAGAAACGACTGTTTCATAGGTCTGCACGAAAGCAATTTCTCTGTATCAGATAGTTTAGACGTGAAGATTATATAGAGGTGCAAAGAATGACGAATAGGATGCAATAAGATGTAAAATGGTCGATAAAGTTAGCGGAGGACTTGTGGACATCGCTGGGTTTGATTTGAATTTCTCTCTGTTATCCTGTTAATATTTTGTTAAAAGGAAAATTTGGCTTTACAGGTATCTTTAAGAACTGTGACTACTGCTGTCTTGCTTCTTTAATTACACATAATGTAGGCTTCTTTAGTTATATTGCTGTGCAATCACAAACTTCGGTGTCATCCACTACGTTTTAGCCTGATGGGTTCTCTCGTGTGACAAGGCCCACCTGTGCTCTCCTGCGCTGCAAATCCTTTCTTACCTCTTGGATGCGCTTATACTGATGAGGAGCACTTTCTTCTTTCTTTACTGTTTGCGTTCTCTCTAGTGGGAAATACTTTGCAATTCAGAATAAGTTTTTACTTTTGAGCAAGGAACTAAGGAGAAAAACACCTTTAGTTTTTTACTGGGCTAAGTGATTTGGTGCTGCCGCATGGAGCAACACACGTTTGGCCACTGTTCTTGCTGGGGGAACAGAAACATTAAATCTTATTATGTGATGATGCTACATTATTAAAATTTTTCCTCATAGATTTGCTCACACTGATAATTTCTAGATGTTCTTTAAAAGCAGAATAGAAATAGCATGAAAAATTATTCATACATTATATTCTATCCTGAAAAATAGTCTGGTCCCCTATCTGCTTATTGATATAATTAAAACTGGATTACCTGGGTGGATTATAGAGTTTTCTGAAGTCATTAGGGAGTTTTCTGTCTCTTGCTACCACCCCATCCCTGAATTTGACTATATTATGAACTGGCTCATACCAGTGAGGTCTGGCTTTGTTTTGTTCTTAAGACTTTTCTCTAGTTTCTGCTTTGCACGTGAGTGTGTGATGGTGGTTGTGTCTTACTAGACCTGAGTGTGAGTATAAATCCTTCAGATTCCTAATCCAATAGTAAAGCCAACCCAAGGTGCAAGTAGGCGAGTGACAGATACACAAGTTGAGGGCAATGTAGGAGAAATACCAGCATGCTGTCTTGGGCTTTGTTTGGCTTTCTGGGCAGGCTGAAGGAGGGGTTCAGAACAGTCCATAGACCACAACCAAATTCCCCTGTATGTTCCCCAGTGAGATACTGGGAAGTCATCTTGAAACCAACAGGATCATTAATGAAAAGTCCAGTCTCAACAGAGACTCTGGTTAGAGCAGGTGACCTGTCTTAGACCTGTAACGTATCGGTCTTTAATGCCGCCTTCTACCTGCTACGGAGGGAGCGCGCTGTAAAACACGGGGCTGTTCCTGACGCCGCGGCAGGGCCTGTGCAGGAGAGGTGCTGAATAATTCTGTCATTTTGTGAGGTGTAAAATATCCAGGGTGCTGGAGGAAATCTTGTCTCACCTGCGAAGAATAAGCAACTGAATACATCTTCGTCTAATAACTGTATTCGTAAGGTTAGCCAGACATTTTTGGGGGGATGGGGGAGGGAGTATTCATTACACAAAAATACTTTTACGTTCCAGGGCCAAAAGATATTGAGATGATTATTTACTCATATGGTAACAGTGCTAAAGATACTCAGCAACTGTACTAAATAAAAAGATTAGTTGTATCAATCACAATATCCATAAATATATCGCACGTTTGCCACCAAAGTGAATTTTATATTAACCTATCAGCAAAAACCAAACAAGCAATCTTTAGATAGTAGGTTTAAAATGTGTGTAAAATGCAGTATATATCATTTTACAAATGTTAAAAAAATAAGCCTTTTACTGAGGCAGAAGTTTTGGCTAGGATTTAGGATAAGTGTCCAGTACATACAATGCTTTCTTGTTTTTGAAGGAATTCAAACAGTCTGAATGCTCTGTGCAAAGTTAACCTGTTGTGTATTACTAACATACTTGCAGCGACACCGTGTTACACAGCTAGTTTCCTCTCTCAGAGATTTTTCTTGGACAAAATTGCATAGAAGAGGTCTCTGAAAAGGAGTTCCTGTGTTCTGACACTGTAAAAATAGCTTAATATCAGCTCATCAATAAGACATTATGCCTTCTGCGTGACACAAAGCCCAACAGAATAGACAGGAATTATTGCGTGTGCTGGATGGGCGACACACTTCCCTCTCGTACATGGCCATATTTAGTATGATTAAAAAGGGCGGGGGGAAGAATTATAGGTAATTCTTAGGAGCAATTTAAAAGCTGAATTCTGTTGAGCCTGCATCTTCTCTACTAGAGAGATATTTATAGTAAAATCATAACTAGGAGGTTCCCCTCTCTTTCACTGTTCAATGAGAGAATAATTTATGAATCTGACAATCCTACCTCTGGATAATGTTAAGACTAACATAATGTTCAGTTGAGTAACTCTACACTCCTAAAGTTTATTAGTGTGTAACAACAGCAGCAGGGTTGGTATAATGAAATGACACACATAGTCACTTTGCAGGTAGGATGTCTTATTACGAATCCACAACAAGACAATGTTGGGAATCCTCACTGCAGATGGCTTACCCCTTCCAGAGACGGGATATAGGGATGTGTGCAAGGAAAACTCCTCAAATGGATTAACTCTTAAATATAAGCAGGGACAACCCACGTAAAAGAAAATGTAGGTCATAACATCTACTCAGCCTGGCAAAATTCCTGGTTTGGGCAAGCAACCTTTTCTTTTTCCACCCGGAAGATGCTAGAATGATCTAGGTTGGAGATGGGATCATCTAGGTTGGCACAGAGATGGGAACTCCGGGGTGCGTGTGGGCTGGCAGTCAGCATTGCCCGGCAGCACCTGCAGCCCCCCCTGCACCCTCGGCATCCCCAGTGCCATTGTTGCCCACCTGCATCCCCTCCCCACCGCAACCCCCAGCTGCTCTCCAGCAGCATATGGGCAGGACTGCTCTATGCTGGTCCTCAGCTGGCAAGAATGAAATCTTCTCAGGATTGTGAATGTTGAGGTCCCTCAAATATCCCAAAGCGTATTTTACAGTTAGGAAGGTCTGTGGTGGGTGATTATAGCCCACAATGAAGAAAGCGGAGTGGCCAGTACGGCTTATTTGGACATGGAGCAACTGTGCTGTTCATTTCTGTGCTGTTCATTTCTGAGAGGTTGTCAAGAAGAATTGAAGGCTTTAGGTATATGACCTTTTGCAGGAATTACTTCAACAATAGCTTATTCTACTGTGTCAACTACAGTTGCAGTTATAGCAATGAATTTCACTTTGAGAATGCAAATTGAGTTCCTAATTGTGAGATTTAATCCAGGGTGTGCTGGGCAGTAATCTCTTAAGAGTTTTGTTCCTGCTAAAGCATTTTAGATTCCTGCTAGAGTCAAATATACTGTTCCAAAGTTGAAAATATTATATATGCAGGGAGAAAAAAGAAAAGAGGAAAAATGGCTATGCTTAATGAAAACAATGCTGGTGGGGAAACAAAAAAGGCTCCAAGCTTTGCTAGACAGTGAAGTTTCTTAGATACACAGGTCCAGATTTCCATGGGACTTTCATAAAGGCACCTAGAGAAAGAACGGAAGTACTTGCCTGCATGCCAAAATGTTATGGCTGCAGATGCAAATTAAGAAATTGCTTATGCATGTACCTTTGCTTGTAAACATAGTCTGTGGGTATGCTCAAATGTGCACTTCTACAAATAAGTTTTAATAAATATTAAGATAAATTCTGGAGTGTTTTCTGCCATTTTTCATTTTAGTACTGAAAAAATACTCCCAAGCCCCAACAACTCGTGTCTATGCAAACTCCAGAAAGTTCCTTGTACAAATTGCATAAGTTAAAAAAACAAAACAAAACAAAAACAAAAACCCAAACCCCACCAAACAAAACCCAAACCAAACAAAAAATACCAATAAAAAAAACCCCAAACAAGCATGATAGAATGTGGAGGGACTCAGGAGATATCCTTTGTGAGTGGTGAGCACAATGTCTTCTTTCAATTGCCAAAGAAGTAGTTTTGGAAGATTTTCTGAACAAAGTGCTAAATATTTTTTTAGGTCCTGTAGTTGTCGTTGTGGGCTTTGCTAGATACATTATAATACCTATGTACACTGAGCAAAAAATATCTAAAACTGTGATTAAACACCACTTTATATGAAGCTGTATAATTAAATCTGTATTACCTGTGAAGATAAGGATTTTGTGAAATTTCTTTGCATTTTTTCCCACAAACCAAGTATATGATTGCTTTTGACTTCTCAAGAGGCTTATTTGGATAATGACTGCAAATTTGGAACTACTTTTGTACGTCAGAAGACATCACAGAATTTCAGTGTTATGCCCTTTGGGTTAACATACAACTAGAGTCTTTTACAGATTAATGAACCCTGTCTTACAAAGATTAATTTATGAAATATTTGTTGTCTGTTTATATGAAGTCACACTAGCAATGTCTGCTTCAGAAAAGTATGCATATGGAAGGCTAAATTTAAAAGTGAAACGTCAAGGAAAATTAACCTCCTGTGACATCAGGTCATAATTTCAGTAATGACAGTGCATCCTGCAGGAATGGGAAACGTTCAGATGTGAAACATCCTCCACTGCTGTGAGATGTTAGATAATGAGTGGGAGGGATGAAACCATTTCCATTTCTACCAAATTTACTTCATTTACAGAAAATACAAAGCTGAAAGCATCTTATAGGAAGAGCTTGATAGTAGAATACATTGTAAATAAACAGGATTAGGTTGAACACACTATTGACCTAATGAGCATTTACCCTGCCACAGAGAAGGACCTTACCGAGGCCCTGGCTGCTTGGGCAAAGAGGATGTTGTTATCATAAAAACCTGTGCAAAAGGGGAAAAAAAAAAAAAAGGCAAGAGAAAAAAAAATAAAGATACTAGAAAATATCAATTCTTGAATTCCAAAACAGAGATCCAGACCTCCAGCATGTCTTAGTGTGTTTTAGTATGGGCCTTCCAGGGTTTGCTTCATCTCCTATTTTAGTACACAGTGTTGCAGCCAGGGCAGAATGAAAGAATTTGTTGCAGTCATTAAAGCCCACAAGCTATTTAAAAAGATAAATATTTACCAAGAAAGTAGCAGGAGCAAAGAACTCCCTGTTTCAAGACAGAGTCACTCTGGTTTTGATTTCTTCACAAATTGCATGTGGTAAAGCAAGAAAATGTAATTTCAATTAATATTCTAATAAAGTACTCCTTTTGAATATTGGGAACACCAACTTAATGTGATGTCTGTATGTAGGTAGATCTGTTAGCTTGAAGGTGACTTTTATTTGAACTGTGCACCATTTTCAGGTAAACTACTGTTTTCACAGAAAATTGCAGTTCCTCTTTTTTAGTGCGTGTTTCTATAAGTTTAGGGAAAGTTCAAAAAAGTCATTTTCATGAGAAAGCAGTTCTATTGTTAAACAGTCTGGCAGAGCGTTTGATTGATGATCTTCATGCATGACATTGATTTATCAATTTCCGCTTTTAAAGTGAGAAGTCCAGGTACGGAGGAAGTGTGGTAAGGTTGGTGCCTTCTTCAGAGAAGCTGAGAACTGCTCTTATCTGGAGTTGCTGCTTTCCCTACCAAAGTACCTGCTTATTCTTACTTTTTTTTTTAATTGAATACTTCTTTTTAGCAGTATCCCTTTTTTTCTGCAGGAGTCTTACAAATCCATTTTTCCCCTTTGTATTTGGATCTTGGTGGCCAGGATGGGTATTTCCCAGCGCCCCGCGCTCCCGGGGTGCCGTGTAGCGTGGGACCATCGTCGGCCGAGTGCCGAAGCCGTGCGGGGCTGGGGCTGGAACTGGAACTGGAACGCCAGTGGAGGGGACGAGCCTTTTGTCCCCAGTGCCAGCTGCGGGAGCAGCCGGGTTCCTGCGGGGGTTTCTCTCGGCAGCAGCCGCGAGTCGGAGGGGAGCGCACTGGTTATTGAATTTGTAAATAATGGAGCAGGCACCGAAGGAAGCGTACTCCGAGCAGGATGGAAAAACCATCCTGAGCACGTCCTACCGGCCCGTGTGCCTTTGCAGGGGAGGCAAACAGAGCAGCGGCGCTCTGCTTTTCCGCTCAGCCTCTCCCGGCTTTACACGCAGCAGGATTCGGTTTCACTGAATAAATCTTAGGGCCATTTCATGAAAATTAGACCGTCTGTGAAATGAAATGTAAGCATCTGGCAGATGGCTTGTAAAACAAAATCTCGGGAACCACCTGGACTTTAGGGATCTGAGTTACCTGAACTGAGAGGAGCTTTTTTGGCATCGCTGACCCATGTGTGAGCTTTGCTTTGGAAACTTTGCATGAAACCAGTTTTACAGATGTTGGGATTTCTGCAAAATACCGCATGTTCCCCAAATGCAGGACATAGTGTCACCCCTGGTGATTGCCCCATGAAAAAGAAAGCTCACATCTAGCTTGAGGATTTATGAGGCTCTCGTAGTTCATCCACACAGCTGTCCTTTTCGGGACAGCATTTGCAGCAGGGGCTCCGAGGGGAGGTGTGGAGCAGGTCTCCAGAGGGGCTGCTTGAAACTGCAGCCGTCCATCCCTCAGCATCCACTGGGCTGAGGATGACCGCAAGGACAGATGCAATTGCTGGATTATGAATTGGTTCACACTACTCTCCTGAGAAGTGGTTCTGTTCTCATCCTCCTCTTGTCCAGTTCTGGAACTGTGTATGAGTTCCTGAGGTCTGTATTCCCTTATTTATTAAATCTTATTCCATTGTGATTGTGAATTGAGGCAGTATGGACCAAGAACTACCTTCTAAACAGTGTTTCTCCTCAACAAAGAAAGTAAAGCACAAGTAATTCCAAATAATGATTTTGGACTTTGAACACTGCCACTGGAAGTAAATTAGGAACTCTTAAATTGTGTTTTGTTCTACAAGACGTCTGCTTTGTATCTCATCTTTCTCCATAGAACTAGACCAGTCTCGTCTAGGCAGGATGAACCCTATGTGAGTTTGCATGTGAAGGTCATGAAGGTCTCTGCCCAGTAGATTAAGTCAAATTTTGCAAATTTTCGTATGGTATCAATCTGTGGAATTGCCTGCTTTGACTTCATTTTGGTGATTGCTTTTTACCTGACAGATTCTTTCTTACTCTTCTTCTCTGTAGCTTGTCACTTGTTATTTGAGAAACTTTACTTCAGGAATTTGGAGTGTCTTGTTATACTTTGCACATCATCAGTTTATGTGTATGAGCTGTAGTAAAGTGCAGTGATTGCTTAAAAACACTATAGTTACTTAAAAGAGATGACTTTGATTGTGTGTTTTTTGTTCCCATCACAATAACACTTTGCAGGTGATTATTAAATTAGAGATTTTCTTTGTTTTTCTAACAAAAAACCCCAACCTTTTTCATGTCAGTGCCAATTATGAGTAGTAATTTTTCACATTTTACAAAAGAATTTTCTGTCCTGCCTCCACGCCCCCCCAAATAAAGAAGGGCTTTGACACTCTATGACAAGGAGGTGGGGGGTAGGGTTTTTTATTATTATTTTTTGCAAACACAGTGCTTTTGACTTTTCTTTAAAAAAATCTGTTGACTCTATTGAAATGTGACAGGGCAATATTTAACCTGAATAGAGGCATGTTGACTCCTCTTATTAAAACTGACAGTTAAGGACATTTCTCTCTTTATTCCTTCTGATACACGCAGACAAGTCTTCACTGCTAACTAGTATACAAAATCAAAAACAAAAAAATACAGAGTGAGGAGATGAGTACCTTATAAACAATATATGAATGACAATTGCAAGTTTAATCTAGCAAAGAAACCTTTTTTTATCCTTTAAGAAAATTAAAGCCCTTTCAAATTAGCTTGATATATGAAGACAGGCTGACATCATTAATTTTCGCGTATTCATTCTGCTTCCCTCGCTCCCTCTCGCGCACAGATGTGCGATGTCCCAGGTGCTCTGGGTAGGTCCACAGCGACATCTCTAGTGAGAGGTGGATTTTGCCTTGGCTGAGGTGGTGGAGCGGTAGGTTGGCTCACGGGTGTGAGACCTGCTCTTCCTCTTCCCTGGGGACTTATTTGGGGCATTTTGCTGTGGGTTTGGCTTGCTTTTCTTTTGAAGGAGACAGAAGATCTGGTGGTACTGATGGCAAGCTTGCTCTCTCTTTGGCTTGGTTTGCAGCGTGAAGTTGGATCGTGATCCCTGTGGCACCCTGACCTGCCGCAAGGCTTTTCTGAGAACTTCAAGTTCTTTCTGGCTTGTTGTACCAAAGGCTGAAAAGGCCACGTTGCTCCATTTTTTTTTTTTTTTTTCCCTAGTTACTTTCTGAAGCAATTGTTTAACTATCTGTAACCATGGAGTATGTTTGCCTGCCTGTTTCCTGTGCTTTGCTACTGCAGAGGTTGGTGGCTCTGGGGTAACAGCAGCATTCACTGCTCTTTATTGCATGGCTGTCCCCAGCATTTCCCACCAGAACAGTGAAATACCTTGTGGAAGAGTCCTCTTACTCCATTATCTTTGTGGAAGAATAAGCTGAGCGTTTTTACAAACTTTCCTGCATATTTGTAGTTATTCTGTGGCAGAGTACGTAGAAGGAAGTCTATGTAGTGCAAAAAACCAGCTGTTTGTCTATGGATAGCAATGAAGCATGCACTGTCATTGGCACTGGATGAGAAGAAAAGGATTTAAATATAAATGAACAGCAACTGAAGACAGCAGGTCATGCTTTGTATGGTTCCTTTGACTGAGATGGCCATATCACAGTCACGATAGCTGTCCTACTACCGTGCAGGCTGTGGAGTTTGGAAGCCCCTTTATTACGGCTGATGTAGCCCATCCAGGACCAAGAGAAGGAGGAGCACTGGGGGAGCCAAGAGTGGAAATTGTAACATACCCGTGATCTTTCTGTTACACAATGCAGCCAGTAACTCTGCCTACATGGCCTCAGAAAATATTTGTTATTTCTGGAAAAAGAATCAGCTTCAAAGTAGCATTAAATAGGAGTTTATACCCTCTGAAGTCAGGGGTTTGAACATCAGGTACACAAGCAACAAGACATAGCCCGATCTTGGCCTCATACCGTCTGTTTGAAAAGCAGGAGTGAAACCTAGCAGGAGATGAAACAGCAGTTACGATGGTTAGACCAACGCTGTGAATCCTTCTTTTTGCATCAGTCGGTTAATTTGAAAGAGGGAAAAGCCAGATGTATATTTTGTACTTGTCTCAGATGAGATTTGGAGAATCTATAATGCCCTAAGGCAGACAGTTCAGACTTTCACAAGAAGTGGACTGATATACTGTGTCATGCATGTTCCATGGAGAAATCTGGGGTCTGTAGACATTTTCACATAGGTTTGACAGAAGGATTATCAGACTATCAGCTGAATTGTTTAGAAAATCCTGGACGGGCAGTAAGACAGTAGCAGAAGAAAGGACTGACAGAAGAAACAGAAGACCAAACCTGTGGATTATAAAATTTATGGTGTTGAACCTCCTGCAAATCTAATGGAACTGAAGCTACAAAATTTAACATCTTTTCTAGTGGGAGCTGCATCTCAAAATTAAGCTGCTAGTGAAAATTTTTGAGTAATCTTGGTGCCAAAACTTACACGTATGCATCCAAGCCACAAAAGGAGACCCAAATCTATATGGAAAATATATGATCTGATACCTTAGTTAAAGTGTGTGTGGTTAATAGCTATGTTTCTACAGATAACGAAGTGATCAAGGACTTTGTATGGGCAGAAATTTTCTGTACATTTAGGCTCAGGGTCAAATGGCAACTGGCAGGTGATCAGTGCACAAGAGATGGGGAGGTGATATGCTCTTGATAAAGCAGAGGTAGTAGTTTTATACCAGATTGAGCTTCATGCACTGTTACTGTTATTTTCTTGTTTCTGCTCTGAAGACACCCACAGGCTCTATCTCGTAAGCCTGGCTTTAACTTTGATACGCCAGCCTCCTTTGATTTGTGTCAAGGCTGTAAACTTTGTCTCACCCAGGATCTGCTGTCTGCTCCTGGAGCCCCTGCTCTGTCTCGGCAATGATTGCCCTGCCCCTGCTCCTGCAGCCTTCACTCCAGCGGCCTTGCTCCTCTCAGATCTGCTGCAAATATGTTCACTGAGATGATTTCACTGCTCTGACTATGTCACAGCTCTGTTTAAGGCCCTTCGTTGGCTCCACTGCATCCAACAAAATCTCTGTCTTTATTTTAATCCCCTTAGAGTTTTGCCAAAGCTTACTTCTCCATCATGGTTTTGTTTGGATGCCTGCCCTCATTCTCATCCTCTCCCATTACTTGCTTTTCTGATGAGTATTTTTGCACTTTCTCCCATACTGTCACTAAAGAGTGAGAAAAGCACTCAGAGTCCCCAAAGCCACTGCCTTCCCTTCTTTCACATCTTCTAAAAACCCATCTCTGCCTACTAAAGGCTGCAGCCTGGTAATGGCAGAGCAAAGAGTGAGCTGTGAGTTGTTCATATCCAGTTATGGTTAGTACATGCTCACCCCTGTCACCTATCCAGCCCCACTTACTAATTTTATCCACTTCTACAGCTTGACATTTAACTTGTTAGTTCTTTAAGGCAGTTGCTGTCATTTCTTCTGTTGGTATGGAACTTGAAGATGATGCCACAAGATAAGTATGAAATAATAACAAGCATGCAATATCAAACATGATAAGCTTGGGTAGTAAGTATTTGAGATGGAACAGAAGTCACTCTGTAGTTCTGAAAAATGCTTCTATCCCTTGCCAACAGAGGTCAACTGATAGAGGTTGCAAGGTTTGTTTTCTTTTTAAACTGTTCTTAGTTGGATTCTGATTATGCAATCAGGTCTTTTGTTCTATTCGTTATTAGGCAAGGCAAATACATGAATTGCTATGGATTCTTTAGCCAAAAAAACATAGTGCTGAAGAGCATTTCACTTTTAAAGTGGTGTGATGAAGCAGTGGCTATCAGGGGATCTCACATAATGGGAGCAAATGAAGCAGGGAGCCTTACCTGGCACATGTGCTGAAGGGAAGGGGTCTCTGAGTGTAGCTACACTAAGACAGATTTTTAAAAATATAACAAGAAAACACAGTTTTAAAATACAGTAAATAAGTGTAAGCACATAGTGCTTAGGCAGAGAAAGTTAAAAGAGGCAAGAAAGATACTGCATTTGTTAAGTTCTGTAAAGAAGCAGCATACATATACGTGATCGTAATAGCGAAGCCTGTATCAGGGAGAGCCCAACCCATATCCAAGGGCACAACTGCAGATTAGTGGAGATACTAGATTGGATTTCTTTTTCTTTTTTCTTTTTCCTGGGAATTACTTCTTTCCCAGGTGAAGGCACTGACAGCACTTGCCTCCTTGCTATTCATCTAGCTTTTTCAAAAAACAAGTTTCCAATAATTTCTCTAATAGCAAAAAAGGGAAATTGTAGAGTTAAATGGGAATTCTGGCTGACATCACACAGGCTTCCTGAAGAAAGGCACTGGAAAACTCATAAAGTGTTAAACTATGCACAAAATTCACTAAACAGAGAACAAGCCCTTGGAAAGTGAGACCACAAAAGACAGTAACTTTGGGAATGACAAAGGGTACCGCAAATGAGTGATTCTCACTGAATAGAAAATGTGAGTCTGGGTTTAAGAGATTCGTCAGCACTTAGAGATACAGCATTGATTAGTCATCTTGAATAAGACGTGCTCTGTCCTTTCAAAGCAACAACTTGTTCAATCATGCTGCAAATGGAGAAGTATAGAAAGTATGGTGAAAGTTTCCTCTGTGCCCCTCAAATATGATGGATACTATAAGTTTACATAGGTGCAAGGGGAGACTGGACAAGTACATGGAAAGAGAAATCCATCAAGAGATATTAAACACAAACATACCCCTTCTGCTCAGGAGGTCGCTGAGCAACAAGCTGTTGGAGCCTGGGAGAGTGTTTGAGGGAAGTATCGCTATATGCCTGCTCTATTTTTACACTCCTCCCTGGGTACCTGTTTTTGATGGCTGTTGGATGCTGAACACAGGACTAAGTGGACATTTGGTCAGACCCAGCACAGCCATTTGTATGTTCCCTTCTTATTTGCTACAGTAATTTAGAGAGAGCAGAGAAATACAGCTTCGGTAGTATTTGTCTTATATACCGGAACGATCACAGGAGAGATCTGGTCACGCTATTAAGCTTATATGACGATGCCTTATTCTTACGCTCTACCCCAAACCCACAGGTTTTAAGGTGGCCCATCAGGGTGAAGCTGGCAATTCAGGATACTTTCAATGCAGCAGTATGGATAGTCACATGATAAGAAATTGTGATGAATTCACCTATAGAATTATTCATTTTGGTCTTTTCAAGGATTATCAGAGGATCTTTTTAATGAGGAGGGCGGTATACAGTTAAGAAGCTGATTTTCATTTGCTGCTTGTCTCCAGTCTTGCAGCTGAAGTGAGGTTTAGTTTAGAATTGTACCTTAATTTCAGTGTTGTGTTTAAAGCTTTTAAAAATACATCTTTATTCTTCAAAAGAAGTAAACTTTTATTACACTTTTTCTATTGTTGTAAATTTGATTGGCCAGATGTTTTTTAGGCTTACTATGTTTTTGTTCAAAAATTCTTTTTGTAGATTTTGACTGGAGCCTGTTGTGGGGAATGAGGAAGCTATCAAAGGGGAGAATTTTTTTTTTTTTTTTACACCTTAACTTTTGCAGATGTTATAAGTTCTATGATTTCCAAAGTTTTCAGCATATTTTTGCTTTATTTTGGTGAAAAAAGATTTCCTGAGGCATGACCAACTCCATCATGGAGATATTTAAATAAGAGATATAGAAGGTAGTGGCAAGGACAAGGGGACACCTTGCAGTTTCTTTTGAAAATGACATTCATCTTTACACCTCAGAAGAGGTGCAGCACATCCCCGACCTGTGGGAACCGAACACAAACACAATGTGCCCCACTGGCATAACGGCTCCCAGGGCACAGCGCTCCCAGGGCTCCTTCCTGCCACATTGCTCCCTGTACTGCTTTCAGGAATTGTCCACCAGACGCTTCCCTGGGCACCTTCACTGGTGTCCTAAACTGCAGCACTTAGTTTTACCCTGCTGTAATGCTGGATTACCTTATTATTCTCTGCCTACCTGGAAGGGGAAGGGTGAATAAACAAAAGGGGAAGAGCAGTGAATGCACTCCTTTGCTGCGCATGGGCCCAGCACTTTTTGTGGGATTTTGTTGTGGGCGGAGAGCAGCCAAAGGGTTAGGTCTGCAGGGATGAGGGGCAGCAAGCTGCACATTCTAGGCTGAACATCTCCTGCCTTTCAGGAAACCTCATCCATAGTTGTAGGTCAGTCCACGCAGGAAAGGGTCCAAGTCACAGCTCTGGATGGGCTCTGGTCCCATCTCCTCCTGTCCCGTCTCTAGGTAAGTGATGCGCAAGCAAAGGCAAAGCATCCTGTTTGGAAGGGAATTAGGAACCTGTGGCAATATAAAACTGGTGGCATTTGAACACAGGATTTTAACAGTTATTAAAGTCAGGCACTGGCAGTGATGCCCATCCGTGGTCCTGTCTCCCCCCCCCCCCCCCCCCAAGTCACTCCCTCTCCATAAATCTTACTTAAGGAATGTTCCAGCTTTAATTTAGGGTTGACTTTCTTTGTGCAGCTTCTTGTTAGTTTACATGAAAAATGCGATAGGCAATAGCGGGTGGAAGGCAGGTAAGGGACAGTGGGTACTGACTTCGAACACAGGCATCAGAGTGTGTGTGTCACTGAAATTCGGGCCAAAAAATGAATTGGAGAAGAATTTGTCTTTAAAATATCTATTAATTTAAGCCTTCCTCTGTTTCAAGAATAATATTTATGTGAAGGTTGCAAGCATAACTGCTGGCTGGGAGTTGTTAGCACTGAACCATAGAGCCCCATGCACACAGATTCAAGAACTAAGGGTGTTCCTAAGCCCTTATGCTGTCCTTTTGGTTTCTTCTTCTTCTGATTAAGGAGGGACATCAGAGAGATGATGATATTTATGACTATAGGAAATTACGTAAGAACATTCTGATTCATAAACAAAAACTAGTCTTCATTGGATGGGATAACTAGTCTATATTCAAATACACTAATGTTTATGCACTATCTGCATATGTATATTCTTTGTTTTACTTTGTAAGCCATGATGCAGTATGCACTCCATGCTTCTCCTCTGAATTAGGATATTCCATATACATTCCAGTTTGAGTCATATAAAAAAGAATTAACTTTAACACCACATTGTACCAGGAATGGCTATCTTAGCTTGTCACTGTTTGGGGTCCTCAGGTCAACCTCTTTAATTAAGTCTTGTAATGTTAAGAGTGAATTCAATACCCATCCTACCCTATCAGAGCTAACACTCTTTCCTGCACTGCTTTTATCAGCATGCCCAATTTTCCACCTGGAATTTGTTTTAACGAAGCCCAAATCCTATTTTGTCAAACGCTGGAGGCTGTATGGAACATTCTGCCTGTTATTCTGTTATCCACACTATGAAACTCAGGACAAACAAGCTGTAAGCTGCATTTTGATGTCAGGTTAAGCTATTATGGTACAAATTGTGTTTAATATATTTTTAAATACTTTCTTTAATATTTTATAGGGTTTTTTTCCTATTGAATTAGCAGTAAAACAGCAGTGCTTCATATTTCAGATCTTTTTCCACCTTTCGGAGGCCTGTGTTCCACATGATCTGGTTACCAGCTGGACAGCCAGAGGCCGAACACAAAGAAAGCACAGCAGACTTCATTTCTACCATAGCGTTCAAGCCAGAGTGTGTTTTTCCACAAATAACCCACTTTCTTATATACTCCCTTCCTATTTTAATTCCACCCCAAAAAAAGAGATGTTTCTTTTCTCCAACTTTTGCTCTGTGGGCCACCGAAACCAAGGAAATTCAATACATGGATTTTTATCTGAGAGGAGGGTGCATCACTCACCCTATGTGCACATTTAAATATCCATTTAAATTACACTTCCAGTTCTATTTAATTCTTCTGAGATGAGCAGTTCTCTTCTTTTCTCATTATATCTGTTTAATGTTAACAGTGTGCTTAAAATGTAGGTGAGAGCTGTGGCATGAAGTTGTCAGACTTTAACAAACATGAAAATAAATGAAGCTGTTAAAATACAGGTTTGACCAGCAGTTGGATTCACATTTCTGACAAACCGAAGGAGTGCAGAAGGACATGCAGGAAACTAATTCTGCTGCCTCTTTTTCAAAAAAAAAAAAAAAAAAAAAAAGGCTGTGGGTGATCCCAGCAAATACCGTCTGATCAAAGCAAATTTAAGCCTTAGAAAATGAAAGGGAGAAGTCCTGAGGCGCTGCCTGCGAGGGGTGCGGGGGCTGCGCTGGGGAGGCTGGTGCAGGACCTCTTGTTGCACAGTGCCGGGACGCGCACCTGGACGCTTCGCAAGCTATCTGCTGTAGGAAACTTTCTTTGGCTACAAGAATCTGTCTAATCAGACAACTGCAAGTACTTAATATAAAACAGTTTTCCTGTGAGCATTGTCAGAATATAGTAAGCTGTATTTGACTGATTCAAACCCGTTTCAGTATATCTCTAGAAGAAGTTTGCGTCAGTGCAGATAGATCATGTCTGGTGAGATCCGTGTCAATTCTCTCACATAAGTGTGTCCTTAGAATTGGACTCCTTTTCCTCCTTTTGTTTTTCCCTTTTCCTCCTTTTGTTTTTCCCTTTTCCTCCTTTTGTTTTTCCCTTTTCCTCCTTTTGTTTTTCCCTTTTCCTCCTTTTGTTTTTCCCTTTTCCTCCTTTTGTTTTTCCCTTTTCCTCCTTTTGTTTTTCCCTTTTCCTCCTTTTGTTTTTCCCTTTTCCTCCTTTTGTTTTTCCCTTTTCCTCCTTTTGTTTTTCCCTTTTCCTCCTTTTGTTTTTCCCTTTTCCTCCTTTTGTTTTTCCCTTTTCCTCCTTTTGTTTTTCCCTTTTCCTCCTTTTGTTTTTCCCTTTTCCTCCTTTTGTTTTTCCCTTTTCCTCCTTTTGTTTTTCCCTTTTCCTCCTTTTGTTTTTCCCTTTTCCTCCTTTTGTTTTTCCCTTTTCCTCCTTTTGTTTTTCCCTTTTCCTCCTTTTGTTTTTCCCTTTTCCTCCTTTTGTTTTTCCCTTTTCCTCCTTTTGTTTTTCCCTTTTCCTCCTTTTGTTTTTCCCTTTTCCTCCTTTTGTTTTTCCCTTTTCCTCCTTTTGTTTTTCCCTTTTCCTCCTTTTGTTTTTCCCTTTTCCTCCTTTTGTTTTTCCCTTTTCCTCCTTTTGTTTTTCCCTTTTCCTCCTTTTGTTTTTCCCTTTTCCTCCTTTTGTTTTTCCCTTTTCCTCCTTTTGTTTTTCCCTTTTCCTCCTTTTGTTTTTCCCTTTTCCTCCTTTTGTTTTTCCCTTTTCCTCCTTTTGTTTTTCCCTTTTCCTCCTTTTGTTTTTCCCTTTTCCTCCTTTTGTTTTTCCCTTTTCCTCCTTTTGTTTTTCCCTTTTCCTCCTTTTGTTTTTCCCTTTTCCTCCTTTTGTTTTTCCCTTTTCCTCCTTTTGTTTTTCCCTTTTCCTCCTTTTGTTTTTCCCTTTTCCTCCTTTTGTTTTTCCCTTTTCCTCCTTTTGTTTTTCCCTTTTCCTCCTTTTGTTTTTCCCTTTTCCTCCTTTTGTTTTTCCCTTTTCCTCCTTTTGTTTTTCCCTTTTCCTCCTTTTGTTTTTCCCTTTTCCTCCTTTTGTTTTTCCCTTTTCCTCCTTTTGTTTTTCCCTTTTCCTGCAGTTCAAGTGTTGTTAGCCTTGTAAAGGTTAGTCGGGCCACTTGCTGATTTCCACAGACCCCATACTATTTTCGGTGCGTTTACACTGGTTAAAAACTGATTAGAGCTCAGTAAACTATGCAGTATTAGATGTGAAATAACATAACACTGCACACTTACTATTATCTGTATTGACACGGAATCACTAAAAATTGGTAAAGAGCTGTTTTGTCACTAAAGTCAACATACTTGACCCTGTTTACACATGGGGAGAGAATCTTTGAGTAAGAAGTTGCCATTTCTGTAGTGGTTTTTCAGAATGGAGCCACACAATGTTACCAGCATTTTTTCAAACTCGAAGGAAGAGGGGTGGTCCGCATGTATAACACATACGAAATGAAAACCTATTCATTCAAAAATGTAAACATCGGGGCATCAAACACTTGAACTTGTCTGGTTTCAGCACATACTCCTCTTGTGATCATGGTTAATTTAATATAGTTTAAAATTAAAAAGTTAAATGAAAGTTATTTTTCTGCAGGCTGTTTTCCAAATTTTCCCAGTCCTAATGCTTTTACTGTACTTGTTCTATTAAACAGCAGCCGCATATGTGTTTGTGTGTTTTTGTGCATACATCTGTTCTGGGTGTGTATGCATGTGTCTGAACATATGTATGAATTAAGTGGAGTGCAATATTGGCTAAATGAGAGAGACATAAGGTAGCCACCTGCTCTGACACAACGCTTGTGCGTACGTACCAAAGAGATGAGATTTAAAAACAATTACAATCTAGAATGTACTTGTTAGAGCAAAAGAACAAACTAAACTAATTTAAACTAATTTTTCCCTTAGGATGGTAATTCATTGACAGAATTACCCTGCTATTGAAATTGGGCCTGTTGGTTGCACAGCAGAGCGTGTTAGATGAATAGCAGTAATAGCCGTTCTCTACATTTAATAAACTAGCTAAAATTTCTTGACATGCTTGATCTATATGACAAAGTTTATTTTTTGCTTTCTAGTGAGAAACCAAGGGTGTCTTTGATTTTCTATAGCTACTTCAGGCTTACAAAAAGCTCATGTACCAGCTAAAGTGGGCTGGGTGTCAGTCAGCGGCAGGGATCTAGAGGCGGTGGAGGACTGAGGGATGAGAGCACGGCACCTCCAAGCCTGTGCCATGCCTGCTGCTACCCCTTCGCTGTCTCTGAGGTCTGATTTTCTTTCCTTTGAAAACATTCTAATGAAAGGTGCTGTTTGTTTATCATAAGCAGTGTTAATGTTAATATATGCATACATAGAAAGACCTGGCTACTTGCTTTATGTATAATTTTCTTTTTAATAGACAGTTTTTTATGTAAATACATCTGAAGAACAGACCAGAAATATTTGCAGAACACAAAGTGATTTGTGCAATGACTGTGGGTCCAAAGACCCAAACCAGCAACGCTGTGCAAAGCTTCTGCTTGCTAGCCCTTCGATTGCTCCCAAGCATGGGGACTGCCGAAAAACTTGCATGGGGAAATTGCTGCAGAGTAATTTGAGGTGAGAATTTTAGCTAGCTCTGTGCTAGTTCTCTGTGTGGACAGTCTCTCGGGGCAGGGAGATTTCCTCCGTGAGAGGCAGCTCGCTCAGTTTCCCAGTGTGGTGAGAACTGCTTAACGCCCTGGGAATGTCCTTGGGCAACTGGGGCAGGAGATCCCAGGCGCTGCGAGTCTGCACCGAGCTCTCGGCGCACGGACATCCTTTTGTTCCAGGACGTGCTGCCGTGCTTAGACACAATGCAGCCGGCTACGGGATGGACCGAGAAGTGGATTAAGGCAGGATTTAAAGACCTGGGACCTGATCTCGGAGGGAGCCCGTCACCCCAGTTCATTCTGGTGTGGCGTCGGCAGCAGGAGGATGGGCAGGAGGAGGGGGCGCTGTGGGGAGGGCAGGTGGTATTTCCATCGGCTGGTGGCAGTTGGAGGAGCCCAGGAGTTATTGAAAGCACTTCAGCTGGACTGGATCTGGCTACGTTTAGTCTTAATCCACCGCTCAGTAGAGTATCCACTTTACTTCTAAACCTCTTACATTTTGCTGGCCTGCATCACATCCTTGTAATTACTTGGACATGGGACTGGTTATTGTGGTTTCACTACACCCTGACTGAAAGAAATCCTCTGATATTTCTGTACAGCTGCCTTGCTGGTTTTCTCACTATTTGCCTGGCCTAATTGCAATGAATGGCCAGCTTCAATGTTAATATCTAGATGTGCTTGAGAGTCCAGAGGGACAAGCCAGATGAGCTTTAAAAGCTGGATGTTTGCAAGGGCTTGTGTGAAAGGGTCAAAAAGACAAGTTGTGTACCCTTTAGTGCCAACGCTCCTGAAGTAGGGCTACGATGATTTAAATTTTATCCTAACAAGTGTCCTTACAGAAAGCACCACTTGGAAACAAACTTCACCGATTCCTTGGTCCTTACCAAAAGCAAACTTGCTGCTTTTCATTAAGCTGTTTGATTGCTATCAAGCTCCTTGTGTCAGTGCCAAAGGCAGCCAGGGCTTTGTACAATGTGCTGGGTAATTGTGCAGTTTCTGTGGTCCGCTTTTGGAACAATGTCTCATAAAAATCTTAAGCAGCTATCACTTTTCATGGCTAATGAACTGAGGATCTGGGAATTAGATCCAGAGCCAATTCTTGGATTAAACCTTCTCAGCCCAAAACAAGGCTGTCTTCAGGAATAAAAAACAACGCAGGGCTGCTGGAATAGGGTACTACAGACTGTGACCTTCAAGATGTGAGATAAGTGACCAACATGAAGGGTACAGCAAAAACTAATCAAGGAGGAGGGGTGAATACCAAAGGACTTGTCTGAGAGTCAATAATGCAATTGAGGGGCAGGGGGGGAATTGTTTGTTTTTAGATGTCATTTCTAAAAGGCTTTTTTAGCTTCAGAAATATTTGAAGTAAGTATCCCTCAACATTCACATGCTGATCAGGGACAGAATGAGTTTAGTGGCCTCAGCCTGCCCCTGGTGAACAGGGAGTGGGAGAAAAACCCCAAACCGTTCTGCGCACAAAGGAGTGGAGTGCAATTGGTAATCTCAGCGGTGGGTGGGTGGTCTGTATTCAGAGGGAGGTTTAAAGGCAGATTTCATCCCACAGACCAATAATATTTAATAATTACATCACAAAACCCACAATCTCCTCAACACCCTAAAAGCCAAAGAAAATACCTGTATAAAGTATAGATTTCAATGCTTCCAGAAAAATGAGAACATGGAGAACAACTGGAAGAGTTGTAAATAGCGGCTTTAACAGGAAAATTCCAGAATGTCTTCAAAGTAAATTAGCTACTGCCATGCCTCCTCGCTCTCCCTCCTCCCTTTCCTTCCTTCCCCCCCAGCCCGCTTTTATTTGCTTTGAATTTCCCTTCCGCTCTCTTAGTTGACAGCATTTGCACTTATTTCTGTTAGGGAACATGGCCATTCTTTTTTATGGCAAGGTGAAAATAATTTTATTTTCATCACTTTTCCCCCACTCCCGTGATGGATTTACTTGAAAAAAAATAATGACGGGCTTCACAAACTGGCCTGACAGTTGTGATGCAGAGAGTGAGCTGGCTGAGCAGGGACAGTGAGGCATCTCTGTACCTATTATGGCAAAAATCGATAATGCTTTCTGTAAATTGCTCCTCCCAAAGGAGATGAACAAATGCAGGAGACAAGGGAAGCCATCATTCTGTATGAAAGCCCCTGCACATTTGGACCAGTGCAATTATCAGGAAGGGTTTTTTTTTTCCTTTTCTTTTCTGTCTCTTTTTGGGGGGGGGGAGGGGGGAAGGAAAGTGAGAAGGAGTGGGATGCAAGAAAGAAAAGACTATTTTTCAAGAAATGTTAATTGAAGGCTAAGATTCTGTGAATTGTCCAAGAATATTGCTTTTGGGGGGCAAGGAAGGAATTAAGATAATTTTCGGAAGTACTCGTATTCTTTGGATATTTTTACATTCCAATTATGCATTCAAACTTGAGTATTTAATTTTTTTCTGACAGACAGCAGTTCTCTCTTCTAATCATCTAGAACCATGAGGTTCTGTTAATCCTCACACGTGTTCTGTTACCCTGAGTGGGAATTCCACAGAACACAAACCCCAGATTTTCCCTATTGTGGACTCATATATGTTATATATCAAATGGTACGAAAGGTAATCAGAAACTGAGTAGCACGTGACACCTTTACTACTGTTTAGACTGACTGGGGTAGAGTCATTATTTGTCTAGTAAACAAGGAATAACAGGGAATATGAGGGTCACAGACACTCAGCAAAGGTGTAGAGCTTGAACAGAAGGGATGGTGAGGAAGTAAGAGCATAACTGAGTAAGATGGTTTGATTTCAAGTGCTTGCACTTCCTCTGAAATATGTCAGATGACCAATAATAGGTCCTGCAGTGCGTTTGCCTTTCATCATAAGGACATTCCCTTTGTGAATATCTTTTCTTAAAGAAGATACAAGCTGACGTTATCCAGAATAGATATGGAGATAATATACATTGGGAATGAGCATCTTCGTTACTGGGCATTACCCTATCACTGGTTTCATATGAGGTCTTTGGCAAGTCCTACAATTTCACCAAGTCTCAGCTCTCCCATCACAGAAGTGAGATTAGTAATAACACTTTTCTTTTTAAGGTCTTCACTGTCTTCAAACAGAAAATAGTTGAGTGCTTAGTATGTTATTGATAGTACTTCCTCTGTTCAGCAAATAGACAATTTGTTTTTGTGAAGATGTTGTGAGACCTCTTTCTGCCTATGTACTGAAAGAGAAGCATGAAGCACAACTCAGCAATGTGACGATAAAAAATTGACAATGGGCTGTTCTGTCACCTTTCTTTTGGCCTGGCATTTCTGTTTCAGTGAGAAAAACAGTGAAAATACCATAGATGAATGAGAAGTATATTAGAGTTGTTGTTCCTTATCATAGTTGGAAGATAGACAAGAGATACTGCAGGCACGTACTCAAATTTGAAGTGCCCTGAAGTTCAGAAAGACTTTTCAGAAAGACATATTTGGAAAGGGCATTGAGCAAGTTCAAAAAAAGTCACGCTAGGTAAAAGAGTTCAGCATCTATCACCTTGAATTAAATCAAAACTGAAAGGAGAGGCACTGGTGGGAGACATTCAGCCCTTCAAAATCTGTCTTAGAGCTGTTGTCCGAGGAACACAGTTAAATGTTTAGGGATGTATTGCCAGCTGTGGGGAGATATCAATAGTAAGACTTGGGAGAACATAGTAAAGCTCTCACTGTGTAGTGTATGTTGAACTAGTGGCACGATGTCGGATGAGTTAGGCTGCTTTTCCAGTGCTAAAGAGATGTATGTTGAGTGAAGATGGATAAATAACAGAAAGAAAGGCCATGATGGAAAAGAGGAGGTGTTCAAGAGAGGTGTTATTTATTCACAAGGATTTCCTAAATTTTGTTTTCTAACATTGTAATTCTTGCCTCTTGATTGGTTTCAGTTGCTTTGGCAAGTTTTTTGTTCATGAATTCTCTTTTTGGAGTGCTAATAACTGCTTCAGAGTTTGAGGAGAATGTGTGAATGAAAGCATACATTGTAATTCCAGCAAACCATTTTGTTAGAGCTATTTCATGGTTTGTTAAAAACACAACAGCTGTTTACAGTTTTTGTACATCTTCTGCACCGTGCAGACGTTTTTTTGATGGGTGCCTTTTTGTCCCATGATAAGCATACAAGGGCTGATGAACTTCTTATGTCATGTTCTCATAACCTGAGAAACAGCTTGAGTTTCTTCTTTCTAATACCTCTGGAATGGGACCCTCTTTTGCTGGTTAGGAGATGAGTGTCGGATCAGGTTTCTACTTTGGCAGTAAGAAGCCATAAGGAAAATGCCCAAGTGTGTTTCACAGTGGAAGCCAGTCGTTATGAAGTGGCGTGTTTCGTTGTTCCCACTGTTGTTAGGTTGAGAATCTGATGGAGCAGGAAGTGAGGACACTCCTCTTTAAACCAGTATTCTGTCTCCCTCTCATGGAAGGGAAAAGCATAGCTTTGCCATTTATGTGAGCACAGGAATAGAACAAGCAAAAATGATTTGCTAAAATCAATAATTTTCATGTTGTCTTAATGCATCTAAAATATTTAAAGGAAATATGTTTAAAAGCTATTATTATGGTTTACATATACTGCAAGTTTTAAATAATGAATTTGAAAAATGCTTCTGAAAAATAAGGGTGGTTCTCATAACCAGGAGGCAAGTCTGGGAACCCAGCATGCTACAGGTCAAGAAAGGGCAACTGGAAAGGTAACATCCATCAAACCTATGCCAGCGGCTGGGTATTGGTGATCTGCTTCCGCTAGCAGTAGTTATTCTTCTGAAGGGAAAGCCTTCTAAACAAGGCTGTGAATTGGTTTTCATGCTCGCATTGACAGATTGGGAAAGCAGTTTGTTCTACCAAATTTAACAATGATATATCATTATCACAACTTTGGGGGAAATCTATAAAATCAATAAGTTTGTAGCCTGAACAGGATTTGTATCGCTTGCTTGCTGTGCTGGTGTCAAAGCGTGAGCATATGGATTGAGTCACAGCCTGAGATCAATGGAATTTGTGGACAGTAAGCTCAATAACAAGCCCTTCTGAAAAGAAATAGATGTAAAAAGCAAATTTACTAGAGTATAAAAAAAAAAAGCTAATATCTTTTCCGCGCCTGGCTGTAAAGTGCTGTTTGGCTGCCGTTGGCTGCTGGTACTTTGAAAGCTGTCTAGGGTATGTGCTTGCAATGCTGAGTGCTGCTGCTGCTCTCTACTTCCATGCATTGCATGTACAGTTGGATGCTTCTGTTTGTAGGGCTTGTATTAGGAAACTAGCCAAGAATAGGAGGAGGGTGAAAAAATAGCCCTTTATATTGTAAACTGAATAAAGAATAAAAACAGTCAGTGTGTCTGCTGGGGAAAGACCATGGTGGCTTTATTTACTTTGTACTGGCAGGGCTTGCTAATGGAGAAAAATAAAAAGGCATAATTAAATAGTTTAATGAATTCGCAGCTCTTTTGTTTGAGTGGGGCTGGGAATGCATGTTCCAGAGGGCCTCACAAAGAGCTCGGCTGGTAGTGAGTTAAAAGTAGGAAATCAGTCCTTTGAAGGCATTTTTATACTTCATTATCCCAGCATGTAAAATGACTTGTACTAAACGATTGAGGATTTTTTTTTCACTCTCTCTCTTTCTCTCTTCTTTTTCTAAACAAAGGAGAGCATCAGGGCGGCAGGAGCATAATTCCCCTCAGTGTCCTAGAGCCAATAGATCAGCTTGTCAGCAAATTGGTGGGCCTGTACTTATGTTTCAGTAAAATATAGGGCTCTGGGAAACTGTAGTGAACAACGAAACCACAAGCCAACCACCACAGAAACACACACACTCTAAGAGATCCTGGGGGAACAGGGATGATAAGACCTCCCTTTTCACCTCAATACTTTGCAGTAGGCATATATTCACTTTTAAAGGTGTTTTGTGTGTGTGCAGTAAAAAGAATAATGTTACATTTTTTTGTCCCCAGGTTTTTTATTTCTTTGTTGTTATGGATCAGTAAAGCTGGATCAGCTAAGGTGTATTTCCTTCCTCACAGTATGCCAAGTGATAGTATGTAGGATTTTAATGAAAGTAATAGCATTCATTGATACTCCTCAACTAGCATGCACACTGTGGTGATCATAAAGGTGAAAGGATGGCTATCCTGCAAAGAGCCAGCCGCAGGTACAGCAGGTACTGTGCCAGGTATGGACTCATTCACTCTATATCCGCATCCCTGATGTTCCAGCGTGGGCCCTCTGATACACATTGGTCTTTGACTGTGGGTTTTCAGGGGTTGGTCTTAGTCGACATAGTTCAGCCAGTGGAGCCCAATTGACACCTGCAGCATCCCTGGATTATTCAGCCCTGAGAGTCCAGATGGGTAAATACTCTATCTTGTGTGACCCTGCCAGTGGAAATTATCTTTGAGTTCCTGCTCCCCGTTGTTGCGCTGGCATTCCTCTTAATGGTGCGATCATGCTGCACTGTAGGGAGACTGCAAAGTCTTGGACCTTCCTGGGGCTCTACCTAATGAATTAGTTTAATTAAAAGAGAGAGTATGTTGCAGTGCTGGGTAAGAATATGGGTATTTCCTATTAAACAAGGTGGCAGCAGGAAACCACTCTGAATTGAATTTGGCAATCATTTAGATCAAAATACTCTGTTGTACACCATTATTGTGTTTAGCATAGTCTTTTTGACATTATTTGCTGTTAGACAATAGATTTATCTCTTTAGTAGTCATTGTGGCCATTTTTTGTGTGGTTGTTACAAGGAGATCATTCAATGCAGTGGAAGAGAAGACCTGTAGGAAGGTATATCTTTACGAATGAATGAAGGTTTTGCCACTGTGCCATCCTTGGGCAAAACCACTGGCTTTGATTTCACCTGGCTGCTGGAGCTGGTCACATTCTGCGTGTGTGTGAGAGCCAGCTGCAAACAGCGGGGAGCTTCCCTCCGGGACTTCATCTGGCCCATGGACTGGTATTTACAAAGCATTCTCTGGTTTTTACAGCTTGAGTTTGCTTATAAACAACACTAACTGTTTGTTTCTTGTTAAAATTTACCTCATAAACAAATTTTACTGTGTGAGTTTGAGGCAATAATTGTTTAATCCCAACTTTCTCATACCCATAATACAGTGACTGTAAAGCTGTGGTTGGCACTTTATAGAATTTTTCTGTTGCTCTCTTCAGTGAGCGCAGTGCCACGTGCGCTGCTAAGGGGGACATTTGCTAGTCCCCACACATGGGGGACAGGATAGCCTCTCTGCCGAGGAGGCAGTTATCAGGAATGGCGTCGGACCAACTGCATGTCTTTGCTCTCACTGGAAAGAATTAAAATAGAGAAAATCTCAAAAGAAGCCCAAAAGTCCAAAATAAAAGCCTCCTCCTATTTCTGAAGTTTAACTTACTTTCTGATGTAACGCTAAAGCTATACAGTTATTTACAACCAATGGCACTCTCTATCGTCCTTCTTGCTGAGTAGCAGGGAAATGCTGTGGAAGTGACTGCTTATATTGATTAGCGAGACAAGAGAGAGTTAGAGACCCTCAGCACTGCCACTTACAGTGGGCAGGAAACCCAAATTGACCAGTAATAAAGTGTTTGAGGCTGTACAAGGCGGCTCCTGGGGAAACTGCCTTTTCAGAGCGGGGATGCTAGGGGTGGAAAGCTGTCAATTATCCTTGTTTGATGAGGACTAAGTAAACGTGCTCTTAAAGTGGCCTATTAAATGTGAGAGAAAACGTTCTGGGGCTGGGTTCCCTCTGCAAAAGTATTTTTGCAAAGTTGGAAGGATGGATGTTCTTGGACCCATGAATAAAGGAGTACTACCATCAGCAAAGAATACAAACTTTTACTTGATTTTTCTGTCATCTTTTTCATCGTGGCCTCCAGGTATAGACAGGAGAAAAATGAAAATATTGTTAGTCCCCCATGTACTAATAGTGTAAAAAACTCAATTCTTGCTGTAATATATGCTACTGTGTTTGCAGAATGAGTACGTAAAAGGAACGCAGAAGGCTAAGACATAGCTACTTGGGACATCACAGGCAAAAGGGTAGTAAGATTTTGAGTTCAGTGTGCAATTAAAAGCTAAGAATAATCAGTGACAGTGAATATCTCAGACACCTAATGTGACAATTATTGGGAATTATTCAGACCTGAAGTCTGAATAATTACATAAATGGAATCTTTTTATAAAGTGCAAACTATCCTAGTGCAGAGGATGGATGCAAGCTATAAGAAACCACCTTGCAGATTGCTGAGAATGAGTATAAAAATATAGCAGAAGCATGTTGTGATAAAATCAGAGGCCAAATCATGAAATAAGAAGCAGCTAGCAAGATGTATCAAAATAGCAAAAATAACAATACTAAGAACAATAGCGGGAATAGGAAAATAAAGAAAAGTGTAGCATCACCATTCAGTGGAGAGCAAAAGATAATTTTGAGACAGCCAAATGTTTTTGTATCCTCCTCTATTAAAGGTCGTCTATAGGACAGCAGCTATCATAATTGATGCCATTGCCAAATGGATAAGATCTCAGTCCTGAATAGAGGTTGAAGTGTATAAGATAGCTACTGCAGAACTGTGGTTTTCAAAACTCATTAAAAGAACATGTAGAGCCAAAATAAACTCTGAACTAGCAGTGTCTGGTTTTGAAAACTTGTGCAGGGAAGGTGAAATATTGGAAGACAGCTTAGTGTCCTCAGTTTAAACAGGAGTTTAGACAGGAGTTATAGACCAGTCAGCTAAACTCCAGTTTCTGCAAAAATTCTGGAAAAAATAATCAAACTATTTGCAAGCACTTTGACGATGACAAGGAAATGAATAACAAACACAGATTTGTCAGAAAAAATATTGTCTAACCAACACAACAACTTCTACGATAGAGTAACAGGTGCAGACATGGAAGCAGCAATAGATGTCATATATCTTGAATTTAGGGAGGTTTTTGACACTGCCTCACATGACTTCTTTATTTATAAGCAAGCTAAGGAAATGTGGTTTAGATGAGTGTAGGTGTACAACTGGCTGAAGAATCATATTTAGGGCATACTTATCAATGTCAAAATGGAAGGAGGTATAAAATGAGGTTTGGCAGGGGTCTGCCCTGACCCTGGGTCATTGCAGTGTTTGCTTTAATGAGTTGAATCACAAAGTAGGAAATACATTTACTGAGCTTTCAGACAACAGAAAACTTGAGATATTGAGTACCTTCAATGGTAGGAGTACAATTCAAAATAATCTGACAGGTAGGGGTGATGGCTTGGCAAAAAATGAGTGAAATTCTGTAGGGACAACTACAAGATCTTCTTATGGAAAGTTTGTGATGTCCACAAAAAATGTAATGTGTTAACTATTAGTAGATTTTTGGCCAACTGCCCTAATGGTGGCTTCAAACCCTATGTCATCCTTCTGCTTTGGGAACTGAAATTATTTTAAGGTGTTTAAAACTACAAATGAATAATGAAGTGGATTTGATGAAAAAGAAGAAATTGCCAAAAGCATAAATAACAAAATTGATTTGCATGAAATAAGTTTGCCTTGTAAAGAACTCGTGTCTAGACACTTTGCAGCATTTTACTAACATTGTCTCTACTGTACAGACGTGCTAACAACAAAAGCAAAACAAAGCAGAGTTTCAGAAGTCATTGCTAAATACCAACTGTGTTGTGGTACCCCAGCCTGGACATTATGCACACACTGATGGCCAACTATGTCAAGCAGAAACAGCAAAAAGAGACGTTTTGTCAGAAACGCTATCTGTGTTTTTTCTACTTATTTCAATAGCTCTTTAAAAATACAATTTCTAAAGTAAACATAACATACCTGTAATGTAAATGTAATACTCATGTAAACTTGGTTTTTCACTTCCGACTCAGGCAAAGCTCTTATTCAGGTTAATCGAGGTTTTGACTACGTGATTGACTTGTAACAAAAGCACTCTCAACAGCTTTAATACCTGTTCGATTAATCCTCCTTGCTCTCCTTTCTGAATAGGGGCATGAGTGTGTGGTTTCACTAGCACTGCAAAAGGAAGTAAAAAAGCTTGTTGGTTAGAGATGTCCAATTGTTCCTTTTGCATATTCATATTACTTTCTGACCATCAGCTCTTCTTCAGAGGTTTTTTTCCCTGTTGAATTCTGAGGTCAGTCAGGAGGATCTGATGTGGTTCAAACCACAAAGCCCTGCAAAATCTTCCTGCTGAACACTGGCTCCAACAAGAAGCGCCAGCATGCTTACTTTCAGGCGTTGTCTTGCAGGTTCTGAAGCAGAATGGCATTTGATGACAGAGTAGAATGAAGATGCATGATGACCACTAAAACATTTCTTGTCATCTTCAAGAGTGTCTGGGCTGGACCCATGTGAGGCAGGATACCAGCAAGGCAGAGCCATTACTCGTTCATGGTGTACTTCGTATCTTACATGTCGTACTCCTAACAAAGTTTTTTGGTGTGCATAATTTCCCATCATGCATGGAGAATAACAAACATACTCAGAGGTATTCTACAACTGCATTTTCCCTTCTGACTAATGCCCAAAGAGATGAAATTCAGATTGTCTAAATGTCCAAACATTCACCACTCCTGTGGTGGAGAGATTTTTGTTGGAAATGGAAATATAAAATTATCGCTCTGCTCTGTCCTTTTTGGTGCTGTACATTCCCCATCACAATAACACATTCTGATTTGCTAATAGTAGGAATCCTTCAAAATTGTGTAAGCTTTGTGTTTTATTGGATCTTTAAGTTAGGAAATCATCTACTGGCAATCTTTTTCAGTCTACCTGTCCCAATCTGGTCTGGTTTTGTTTGTTCATTTAAAAGTATAGTCTAACATCTTCCATGAATCCCCCCAAGATCCTTAAATCTCTCTGTTGCATGAAGCAATTCGGTTAGACAGAGGCAGTCAATGACACTTTCTTACTTGTTATTAATTTGTTACAGGCAAAATTCCATCTCTCTCTTTTTATTATATTTGTGGTACTATGGACTTCCCTTTTTTTCCTCTTCACTGCCCCCCAAAAGCTCACTTCAGCAATATGAAGTGAACCATGCTTCAAGTGTTATTAAGTAATATTCCTTATTACAAAAAGAACAGGGATCCTTTTAATGAGTGCTTTAATGCTACCAGTTCATGTCACTATCTAGGGAGCCCCTTTTCTTTTGTTCATAATGAGGAGCACCTCATTTGCACTGTCCCTAGATTTATGGAAGGACAGGAAAAAAACTTCAATTTATTACATCTTAAATGAACTGCTCCCAAAGCAAAAACAAAGAGGGTAGTAAACTGGTGCCTCTGCACTATATAGTTTGATTTTTATTGAGCTGTATAGTGATGTTCTGCCTCACCTAAGAAGGGTGAGCATGGGCTATAATTACCTCTTGTGAACCCCATTTTCTGATAACCTCACTGGCCTCTGCCTCTTCAGGATGTTGAATCTGTCAGTTATGGTATTTTATTTGTTCTTACTGATGGAGCTGTATATGGTTAGAAGCAATGAAGCTCATTTGATATCTCATTTACTTGAAAAAACGGGGCATGCTCCCTGAATTTGAAACAGAAAAAACATTCCAGTTGTTCTGTGAATTTTATTCTACTGTACTTCAGACATGCTTTGTTAATTCTCTCTCCTTATGTTCATCCTAACCTTCTTTTGCTTCATCTGTACTATCAGTTCACTTCTTTGGCAGATGTTATTGCATACAGTAAGTTAACTAAAAAGAAAACAGGTTTTAATTGATGAAATCCCAGTTTTAGAAAAAAAGGCTTTAAGGTCAAAGTCTTTCTTTGTAAAGTGAATAGAGACAGGCAATAATAGCTGTGTTCTTGGTATGAGATTAAATTCACTGTCTGATGTGGAAGATGAATTGACATAATGGTGTTATTCCTTGCTTTTCTGACTTAGGAAAAAACGTACTAATTCCTTAAAGTTTTAATATTATTTAACTTCTTTACAGGAATGTTTTGGATAAACGTAACAGTGTCTTTGGTGTGATAAATTTAAAATAAAATTTAAGGTGTAAGAAGAAGGTTTTATGAAGGTGGGGTTTTTTTGGGTTTGGTTTTGTTTCTTTTAACTTTGGCTTATGTATACTTCCTTGCATTCAGAAACGTGGAGCTACCTAAAACGTATTTTTCAGCTAGATAGTAGCAATCTAGAACTTTCTGTCTAACCTATGGCAAAAAGCAGAAATCAATAATAAATGATCTGGTGTCTTCCTGGTTTTGCTCTTTGTGTGAATCTGTTTTATCTGTAGTTCAAAGGTTATAGAAATTATAGTAGACAAATTCCAGCTACAAATAATACTTCTAGCATTTTGCATGAAGTCTTAAAACCTTTTTATTTATTTCCTTTTCTGCAAGAGTCAAATAAGAGGCTTTTACATACCAAGTCAAGGTTTTTTTTAGACTTAAACTTCAGAATATTTTCAATATCTGCAACATTATCTTTTGAATAATAATTACCTCTTATATTAAATTATAAGACAGCAGGATTCAGGATTAGATCTCTGCATATTATTCTAGTGAAGGAAATTATGACAGGGGTCATTTTTTAGAATTATGTAGGAGGGTAAAAGGTCCCAGGCAGCATTAGAAGGGAAGGCGTTTATAATTAAATTGTAATTTAGGCCTATGATTTATAGTTTTCTCAATGAAAAATTTGGTGCTGTAGAGAGATCCTAGGAGGAACTTTAGTGAGATACAACTTAATGAAATAATAAAAAGAAAAATGATTCTGGAATAGACTGTATTATAGCGATACCCGTTAGCATGCTACAGTGTAGCTAATGTTCTGTCAGTATTTCCCTTATAAACTCCGTTTTCCAGGGCTCTATATCCAGGCAGTAAAAGTTTGTTTTAGGCTGAAACATGGCATGTAAGGTTTGAGATCAAGAGAATTTTCATAATATATATATTTTTAAAACATTTAGCTCATTAAAACTTACGGAAGTATTCTAAAACATACAAGTTGTCAGTTCAAGACAAAGACCGCTGCTTCTCTTTCTGTTGTTATTGTTCACGAGTTGCAAGAAAACTGTAAGCCTTGTTGTTCTTCGTAATTTGTGAAGTCATTAAAGTAAGTGTGGTAGAAATCTGCTCTGAAATAGCACCCAGTTATACAGAAACAGTTCATTTCTATCTAATGTGCAGAGTGTTTTTGAGTTTCTTAGTGTTATTCTGTAGAGCAGACAGTCATTGGAATTGAAGAAGGAGCATTTTTATAGTTATTTTTATTAATTAAAAGGCTAAACTCCTCCCTACCATGATGAAGAACTATTCTACTGGCAGGAAAACATTAATACAGAAAGGTTAAATGACTTGCCAAAGGCAATTGAGGTAGTCAGTGACTGATCTGACAATAGAAGCCATCTCTGACCTGATATCCTCTGGCAGTAAAACTCTGTTGAACTAGTTTATACAGATGGCTAACAGCTCATAGGTGGTTTAAAACCACCTTTCAGGTTGGGAAGAACTAATTTTCATAAAAAATTACTTTAAGAAAGGAATGTAGGTTCAGACATTGCCTTTTAAACACGATTTGCCTGTGCAAATTCAGCAGTTGTTCCTATGAATTGCTTATTCACTGGCCCAAGTTATAATAAAGTACTTTTTTTTCCCTGCAATTACTTGAATTTTGTATAGTCACAGAAAGTCAATAGACAAGTTTAGTGTGTGGGTTTGAAGATGACCACCTGGACTTTACTACACTCAGATTAAGGCACTGTATCAAGCCCTCTGATACTTAAATTTTTTTGTAGTAACTTAGAATGCAAATAAGAACCTGATGAAAGTAAATGCACTTAAGCACCCTCTGAAATAAATAAAACTATTGAAATTGTGTCTAAGCGAAATCACAGAAAGATGTGAAGGAGTATGCAACTTAAAAATACACTGTATGGAACTTAAAAATACATGGTGACTTTCTCCAACATCACCATATAAACGGATAAGAGGAATTAATAAAGGTAACCCTCTTCCATTGGATGGGAAAATAACAATAAATTAAAAGGACAAATAATATATTTGCATTTTTTTCCATGTTACCCAGCTGAAATCATTCCGTTTTAGCCATGTTGAACTAGCACGGCTTAAGCTTCCTGTACTGCAGATGCTAATTTGTAAACTGAAGTTATAATCGTTAAACATCAGAGGTTTTTTGTACTCAAATAGCTTCCAAAGAAGTGTTATGTCACAGAGAGCAGGGCATATAAAGAGAGGAGGACAGAAAGAAAAATATTATGATGCGTGGCAAACATTTCCTTGGAAGTTAAAGAGGGAAGAATAGAAAGGTATTGAATTAGCGAAATTCTCTCGTCTTCCCTCTAACAGGGTTGCTGAGGATTCAGAAACTCACTACGCGTATTAGAATGGACTACACGATGGAACAAGTGTATTAGTTTGGTGGAAACAGAAAAGCTGAGAGGATTGAACAGAAAGCAGTGCTGGAGATAGGAAGTAACTACTTTTCTAAAGATTGATACTATCTGTATTTTAAACGTTAACTTGAAAATGATCCAAATATGTATTTATTTAACATAGCCCACAGATTCTTCCCAAAATATCCAAATTTAATGAGAAAACAATAAGCTTTTTAAAGACTGTGTGTTCAGTGTGTAATGAGTATTTAGGAATGTTAACAAATAATGTATGTCTTGGGGAAAAAAAATCTTTTCTTAATAGCACAAATTATTCTCTGACTTCTGTGTAAATAACAGATACTTTAGAATTTATCTAGTTAAAGAAGTTACATCACAGGCTCTAGCATTTTTATAGGAAATAGTTTATTGTGTCAAATTAAAATAAAATCCAGGATGGCTTTTTCTTTTCCTTTTTCCAAGCTAACCTGAAAAAGAAAAGGTTAAGACTGATACTTGAAAAAAGAGGTATTTCACCTTAAACAAAGAAGAAAAAAAATGGTGTATGTACAGAAAAAAAATTTTTCCTGTAATTTTCTGAACGTTGCTTGCAGTAAGTGTTGATTTTTGGAAACATTTGTTTGAAATCTAGGCTTTCTTCTCTGTAACTCCTTTCCCTCTCCTTGATCCAGCGGAGAAATCACAAGTGCCTGTGTTTGACTTATCCTTTTGTTTGGCAAGGCGCTGTGATCGTATACCTCATTTAGCATCTTAACATCGTTCTTGGATGAAGAAGCAGCAGCCTTTGTTTAGAAAGAAAGTCTCTTTGATAATTAGAAGTAGCGAGGGATGTAACAAAACCCCACGAGAACGCGTTACAAAGTGCGAATGCATCTTTTATTCCAGCAGAGTGCCATTTCCCACATGGTAAAAATCCCTGGGCGAGGCCGTGACCGGCGGCCCGCCGGGCTTCGCCCCGTCTCCCCTCACGGAGCTGCGGTGCGGCGGCCATCGGCCCTGTGGCAGGTCGCGGGCCCTGACAGGCCCTGGGCTATCGCCGTGCCCTGCCCTGGGCACCTCAGCCAGAGACTGATCCCCTTCATTTTTATTTCGGCTCCCTTAGCTTATGCCACCAAATGAGGCCATTTTGATGCCAGCTTTACCCCCACCATTTTCCTGTGGCCCCCAGCCATGGCTTTAGTTCAAGGCACACGTACGTGCAGCGCTTTGCTCGCAGGTGAGTCTCTGCGCCGTCGTGGGCCTTGGCTGCGTCCCCAGCTCCTCGGACTGGGGGGGCTGGCCTGGCTCCTTCAGAGCCCCCAGGAGGAAGGTTAGGTGGGCATGGGGGACAAAGGGCCGCAGAGGAGCAGTCCTGGGGTGGGGGGGAGAGGCAAATGGCTCCCTGGGGCTCTGAGGGTGTTTGGGAGCTGTGGGAGTACTGGGGGGGGGGGGGACGGACTGCTGCAGGGCCCACACTCCAGCCTGCCCCTGGTCACCTCATGGAGAACTTGATTGATATCAGAGTCAAAAGTATTTAGACCCAATCTGTTCACAGAGAAAGTCGTAGGGGTGGTTCAGTTTTATAAAGAAGGAGTTTACTGCTGTGGAGGGCTCCTGCGATGTGAGTGGTAGAAGCTGAAATTAATATAGCGCACAGGAGTGTGGACTCTGTGAGTAAAGCAGATAAATGCCTCTTTAAAAAATAGGAATTTTTTTCTGCCTCTGCAAGAAAACTGCTGACGTGGTGCTGGTCAAGTCACTTAACCCTCGTGCAGATGCTGCTAACTGCGCCCACTCTGCAGTCCGGGTGCTTAGCTTTGATGTGTGGTGTTTGGTCTGCAGAAGTGGTGAAAAATCACAGCTGCAATGGGAACTAGTAAAAACTGTTCTAGGAAGGTATTAAATGCTATGAAATGCTGCGCTTCAGAAAAAAAAAAAATCAAGTCGAAGGTGGCTTAGAGTGGATACCCAAAATTAATAGACATATTTGACCTTAATCTGTCTTCCTGGGCAAGTTTAATTATGGCAATTTCTTAACTTCAGCTCGAGCTCTTGTTTTAGAAATGTTAGTGTTCTTTTAATGTGTGGGGTTTTTTATTTTAACATCACTGTGTTTTCTAAGGAAAAACAAAAATTTCCATCTATGAAAATTTACTGGAGTGGAATAAACCAAGGCTTTGGAGATGCTTAAGATTAATTTCTCTTTCTAAATAAATTATTGTTTCTGAGATGAGCTCAAATTGGGGGTGAGAAGGAGGAAATTAGAAATACTGTTTCAAGAGCCAAATTCAAAAGGGAATCTTTTTTGCAGCGGTGTTGTTCCCTTTGTGATCACAGTCTGTCCTGTCAGGAATCTTTCAGTGTAAAACATTGGGTATGATCTGGTGATTAAAAACTGATGATGCACATGTTGATTTACACCAACTTGACTCCTTGCATTTTATTAGCCTTTATTATTTGTCTTATAACTTAAAGATGAAAAGGCTGTAATATTGCTGTGTGATTTGAAATATAAATATTTGAAAATATAAAATGTGCTAAAACAGTCATATGTATGTATTAGTAGTACATCCTAACATGTGTTGTTATTATTAGCACTAGTAATTCAGAAAAAAAGAAGCTTTATTAGTTACTTTCCTTAGTCAAACTCCATTTACCTTATCTGTCTAACCTGTTGCTGTTGGTGCCTAGTTTGATGGCAGCAGCTTTCTTTTCTGTGCTTCAGTCATGCCAGCAGCATTGTGAAGGAGTTTTATTCTGCCCCTGAAGAGCTCCAGACACTACAACCTGCAAAACTGTACAGAACTAATGACTGATAGGAATAAAGGCTTTAGGTCAACTGCAGTTTTTCTTAGTTGATGATAGGAAGAAATGCTTGATGTGCTTTTGCTGTCCTCCTTTGAAAATGAAAGGGAGGTGCTAGATTTCCAGAGGAGTTAACTTCAAGAAGTCCACCTGGTGTATAAAGATGCATTTCTGATTTCCTGGAAGTTTGGAAGGCAAGATTTGTAAAGAGATGTTGTATCTCTTATATGACGTACACGATTTTACTGTGTTTTAGTCTTTCCCTCTTTAAAAGAGAAAAACAAAATTTTAGACACAACCAGCAATTTTATATCTCTCTTTTTCATAAATTTGATGTCATTTACTCACATGAAATAATTTCAAGTTTGCTATTAAAAGAAACCACCAGTGCCTTAGATTGAAGGCTCTGAAG
This sequence comes from Harpia harpyja, assembly GCF_026419915.1. Classification (NCBI taxonomy): domain Eukaryota; kingdom Metazoa; phylum Chordata; class Aves; order Accipitriformes; family Accipitridae; genus Harpia; species Harpia harpyja. The sequence goes on along the minus strand of NC_068948.1, from coordinate 1,006,285 downwards.
GAAGTAGTTATGAGACCTGCTGATGGTGTAGAAAAACTCCGTGGTTATATATATATATAAAAATTAAACTGTTTTATTCTTTCTATAGGGCTAGTTTTGTGAGTAGGATTCTAACAGAGCAGGAGAACTCGTTGCTTGAGTGCACTTACTTTAGTTCCACATCTTATCCAACTCTAGGAACTTGAACTTGTCATTATCAGACACAGAAGGTCAATGCATTAGCCATGGTACTAGCTCTTTCATGTGGCCTTTCTGAAAAGGAAAAAAACAGCTTTTAATCTTGGCTTTTATAAAATACTGTGTGTACTGGGATACATCCTAACTTGTCATTTTCTCGTCTGTTTTAGTGCTGGGGGATATCTGGAGATGCTTTATGATGCCACACAGATACACACGTCTGCAAAAGGCCTAATCTGAAGTGAATCTTCTATAAATAATAAACAACAAATAGATTCCTTTTAGTTATATTAGCCCCAAAATAGGTCATGTACATTTGTTTTAAATGCAAACTTAACAATAAAGTAAATTCCCTAGGTGGAGAATTTGATGTGTTTGTGCAAATTTTCTGGACACAGTACAAAAAAAGCCAACACCTATATTTTATCATTTAAAATATTTATACATTGTCTCTTAAAGTCCTGTGTTTGAAATACTGTTTATAATAAACTCCCTACTAGAGAACTAATAGTCACAGTATAAATACTTGCCATTTGTTACTTAAACACAAAGTAATCTTTATTAACTTTTTGCATAGAAACTTAATGTTTTCCATTGTTACCGGAAAGGTTGTCACCTTTGTCAGTTTCCTGCCTCCAAATAATGTTATTTTTCAGTATCTATGCTAATTTGTGGTGTCCTCTTCTTTAAGTCAAAACAAAATGGTATTGAATTATCCAACTGGCTAGGCATGTATGCAGGATGCATCTCTATCTCAGAATAACTTTCTAACAGATTGTACCTAGTTCTCAGACTTAGGTTGTTCAGTGTGCAAATATATTAATAGTAAAATGATAGGCTAGACTAGAGTAAATTGGTATGTTTAGTATGTCAGTACTTAAGCTAAAATAAAAGAAGGAATTCACTAAAAAGGAGGAGCAACAAGAAGAAAATCTAAATGCATGCATTTTCTGTAAAATAGCAGTCTTACACCTCAGGGGAGCAGGCTTTTTCAGCTGATGGTCCACAGGGTCTTGCGGTTCCATGGGCTGCTTCTCAGGAAAGGTGATTAAGGAAAGCAAGCCTTGTGTCAGTAGGCTTTCACTCTCTAAGCTGTGTGCCTCCACTGGAAATATTAATATGGTTTTCAAATAAAAAAAGGCTGAAAAGACTGCCTAGGCAATCCTTTTAATGCTCCCCCTGAATATAAGAACTAATATGTTAAATTCTGTGAGTAACTACAATATAAAGGAAGGTATATCTGAGAAATAGGTAATTTATTGTGGTTGTTTGGAATTAAAATGGCTATGACACCTATTGTAATTTTCATACTATTTCTGCCTAACATAATGGTGTTTGGATTTTAATTGGAGTCTTTGAGTGTTACTATAATACAAATAATATATATAGGATGTCTCACAGTAGCGTTAGACAAAGGTAAAATGCTAAAAATTGTAGTGCCACGTTTTCCAGCTTGTGTTCTTCTGTGGAGCTAGCTAGAATCTTAAGTTCTGTTTGTCACCCATTGTAATATACATAATTTCTTCGTCCCTATTCATTTTCATCCCTGAGATGCATTGTAAAAGTGTAAATCCATCACTAGATAATTTTCAGTTCCATTATTTACAAAAATGAATAGTTAAGCAAGTCATTGTTATTAGTGGGATGCTATTGTTGTTTCACAGAGATAGGGACTGCCAAGGTCTTGAATGATGTACACTTGAATGTTCTTTCAAGATACTTGTACCTGTTTCATTTGGGAGGAGTTTCACTCATGTAAAATCAAACAGAAACAATTTTAGTAGCCCCTGAAAAGAGAAGAAGGGAAAATGGATATTAATGAACTGTTTAATATTCTGCTATGGAAGAGATGCAGTGATTTTGCTGTTGACACTTTTGCATGGAATTAAAGAGATCTGGTGGTTGTTTTACTCGTCTGTCTTTGTTCCTGAAAGACTTTTCAGTGTCATCAGATTTGGTTTTGTAACCTAAGAGATATTTTACAGACATGCAGACAAGAAAAAAATGCTTCTTTTTCATGAAATTCATTGGTATTCAGAACATGGTCCTTTGATGAATTAGAAATTTTGGCTAAAGCTTTAATGAGATTTTTATTTCCTGAACTTATGTTGGAAAATGTGTAGGCTCCATGATTCACAATTCTGAATAAGTTTGGGTGTTTTTTGTTGTTTTTTTTTTTCCCCAAGAATATTTCTGGCTCATTGTTTATGACTCAATATTTTATTGATTTGTGAGTTGAGAAGTTCACAATGAAGGTGGAACAGTTTAGAGCTATAGATCTTTACTGCATGGTCTGCATTGACATGTGTGCTTGCTACATTCAGGTAAGCATTTGCAATTCAAGGTTACGCAGACAATATTGTGGCAGAAATAATACAGATAGCTGCAGAATTGTTGTTGTAGATGCACCATTATATTAGATGTCTGCTGTTTTATTAGTGCTTATTTGTTAACACCAAATCTTGTTTGCACCTGTCCATATACTAATACCTACAGTGAAGCAGTGTTGGAGGGAGAAGGGCAAGGCAGGGATCCTGGAAGCCTAGGCTTGCAGGCTGCTGTGTGAATTGTTGATATTGTGGTGTTCTTTGGGTGTACTTATTTTGTGAAGCACAATGGCATTGGCAGTAGAGCCTTTACCTCTTTGATGTAGGAGAACCTGGGGGGCCTCTAACAGAGGTATCTGTAGAAATGGTTGTCTCCTTTTTTCTGACTCTTATCTTTTTTAATTATGCAGTATTAGTCAGTACATGTAAGTTCCCTTTAAGTTTTCAGCTAATGATACTGTAATGTCAGTGGGTTGTATCTGAGACTGGTATTTTCAAGAAACTGTGCTGTGAGTGTAGACAAGCAGATTTACATACTTGCTGCATAAATGAAACTAGATAACGATTTGTATTTATTTCATGTTTAGTAAAATCTTTCATCATGTGGCTGGTTGTTTCATTGCACATGGACGAGTAATTTGGGAAGCTTTCCACAAGCTGTCATTGAATGGTCTTAGATTTTATAACCTTTCTTGTGTTCCTGTACTGTGCTACTCACAAAAATTCTCATAACTCAGAAGCATTTGATTCATATGACTTACCACATTCTGATAACTTACATGTGTTTCAGCGTGTTAAAAGTAATAGGAATATTCAAGTATATCATTGTAGCTTGTCCTTAATTTACTTAAAATCAAAGTTTTTCAGGGTCACAATGCTTACAGAAATACTTTGGTGTTGACTGAAAAGAAGGGTGTATGAGTATATAATCTTAGCAGTTACTGAAAATTTTTGAAAGAACAATTCAGTAGCAATGAGACTTTTTTTTTTTTTGCTGCAGAGCCAGCAAATAGATAATGAACTTCAGGCAATGTTATGTATCTTTGTATTTAACTGTGAGTGTTAATAGTATGGAGCATTATCTAGTAGTTTTCCTCATTATATCTAAGGGATTATTTTTGAAGGTATTTTCCACATCATTACAGTGATACAGCTGTTGATGTGGAGGAATGTTCTTGATCAATATTCATTTTAATACACATTAATGAGTGGAAAATTGAATAGTGGTTCACACTCCTGAAGGTATTCTTCTCTTCAGGTACACAGCTGGAGGGTGACATTGCTTGAGGCACTATGGGTTGCACTGGGTACTGTTGCAGGTGGTGATAAGCCATGCTAAAGTCAGATGTTCCCACTAAGTGGAACTACAGTATGCTTATCCTCCATCACATTCATTTGTTTTTCTAATCCAGATATATCTTATTCAAAATCACTATCCTAGATTTTCTACTTTTCTCTTGATTCATTTCCCTTTGCTTCCTGGATCTTGTATCTAGCTCCATAGAGACTACCCCTTGACTTTCCAGTCTTGCCTTCCATAGTTAAGTTTTTTCCTGTCTTCTTTTCCCTCTACCACTTTTGGGGATTAGATTTTCACTTATGCTGTGGGTGCCTAATCTATTTAGACTTCTCTGATCCTTTATCCTGTTGAGTTTTTGTTTGTTTGTATTTTAAGACTCATTTTTTGTTGTGTGCAGCTCCGTGCTCTGTTTTTGTGTTGGTATCTGCCTGGTGGAAACGCCTCTCATTATAAGTGACCTCCTTCTCCTGCTATATTTTTCTCTCTTTCAGTTCAGGATATCAGAGAAGAATAACAATGTTTTTTACAGCTAAGGTCAGAGGAGTAGGGAAATTCTAGGCATCTAGCCCAGCGCAGAGAGCTCCTCACTCTGGAGCAGCATGCTATTATGTCAGTTGCAAATGATGTCACTTTTCACTGTTAGAAATAATGTCAGATATTAATTGAGATTGTAATCTAATATAGTTCAATGTTTGGAGATAACAAGATATGTTTGGACTGTTTAAAATTGCGGTACCATCTTATCTTGCAAACCCTGCAATCTGTTCTCAACTTTTTGAAAAGGAAATAAAATGTATCTGCTTACTGCTTGAAGCTTCTTTTCCTCTGCAAAGTCTTTTCCAGAGAGAAGAAATTTACTGACTGGATATTTCAATTCTTATTAATGTCTGTATATTTTTAATTTTTGAGCCCAGAAATCTGAGCAATCTGTGAAAACTGTCCGTGTACCCCTATTCTGTCTATTTGACACGGGCAATTTTAATATATGACAGATGTTTGAAAGGTAAAACGCTTTTTTTTGGTGATTAGTTTTGCCCTGATTGGCAGATTTAAAAATAAAACTAAAATATTGTTTTGACACACAACAGGAGGAGAGTCATATAATCTATATTTAGTGCCTCTTTCATATGGTTTATAATGATTGACTCTTGGGCCTTATCTTTCTGAAAATGTCAACTGGTGCTTTCTTCAAAAGTGTTCTTCTGTCTGCAGCTTTTGTTACAATGTGGTTCATGTTTTTCAATCTCTGTATCAGAGTATTAAGGAGTAGAAAGAAGGGGTCCGTTTGTTTGGTAGCTTTCCATTGTTTTTTCCATGCAGAAATATTGATTACGGAAGTAAGTTGGGCTCATTTGGCTTTTATATGAGGGCAGGAACACAAGATGTTTGGAGACCAGCACTCTGTGTGGCCATGCCCGCAGTGCCTTTTGAGCATAAACTCAAAACTATGGCGAGCACAAACCCACCTTGTGTTCGTAGTCCAATCTGAGTTGAGTTTGGCTTTGGTCATACAAAAAGAGGGGAAACTTGGGCTGACTTCAGCCTTGCAGGCTCCTCACGTCCCGTGAGACTGTGACCATGGTGCTGCTTCTCCAGCCAGGTCTGCTGTCCCGTGTCACAGATTGCCTTGTAGCGATGTCGCCCTCCTGCCATTGAGCAGAACAGGTCGCTGGGCTCTACCCTACAGCGTGGGGAATTCCTGTGCCAGACAGCCATGCGGCGGCTGGAGACAGCGGAGCTGCTGGCTCTGACTGTGCTGCAATGCAGGCGCCTGCCCACCACGTCCCCCAGGCAGTAGCTGGGTGCTGGAGGAACGGGAAGGGGGATGGCCTGCTTTGCGTGCATTCGGTCAAGTGGGGGACCAGGCTGTGCAGGGAGGCGCAGGAGGTGACAGTAGGTTAATGCTGTCTGCATACAATATTATCGTTGTCCCTAGATTTTGATGTTGTATCAGAACACAACATGTGAGATGCCAGTATTAGCATGATACCAAAATATGCTACTGTGGAGCCAAACTAGTGCTATTGCAACTGCCCTCGTAACATACCTTTACTTTTAGATTAGAAAGGAAGACCATAGATGCATTTTTTGTCAGTCAAATGGACAAGAAAAAATTCTACTTGTTCACATCCAACCCCTACTAAATTTGTGTTTTTCATTTATTTGTGTTAGCTACTTTCTGGATTTATCCTGAAGGAGAAGTGGAATTACTGAATTAATGCCCAGGAAGTGAGTATCCTGTGTTACATACTCCAGGCCAGAAGTCCTTCATATATGGTGAGAAAACCTCTTCCTTTGTATTTCCAAGCTGAGTTCCAAGTGCAAGTATTTAGTATTATTCGAGTTTTTTGTAAAAGCTGTCCATTTTTCAGCTTTGTCTAATGCAGTCTGAAAGTGTGTGCATTGTGGCCACAGTGTGAGTTTAAGGTTTTGGCACATAGGTTAGTGAATTATGTATTTTCAGAACATAGGTCTGTGTTTGAGCATTTAAAGACCATACCAACAATAATAACTTTAGCAATAATGATAATCTTCATAATTTTTTCTGGGGCAGTTGCAGCAGTAATCTGCCTGTGTTAATAGCCACAGAATATGTACATGATCTCTGCCTGAATATGCATTTTTTCAGGGAGAAGCTTTGTTCCAGACTCTTATACTGTCCTGGGAGAGTAATTTCTGAAAATATGATATAAATGCAAATATGTGTTTAAAAATACTGAAACAACTGTGTATATTAGCTGGCTGCTTGCTACAGTATATTGTTTCCTCAGTAAGTTTGCTGATGATGTAGACAGTGTAATTTTATTTTGATGTATTCAAATATAGTATGCAATATTATTTATGACAATATGAGATTTTTTTTTTTCTTCATTATCTAGCACTGAGTATGCTTTGCTTCTCTGTCATCGGTGCTATGGTGGTCTACTTGCACAGTTGAATTTTGGCCAAAATAACTTGAATTGGAGTGGTGGGGGGTGGGAAAGAAGGCTTCTCTTCACTTTGTGCTAATAGTATAGACAGGTTTGTGGAATCACTGCAGCAAGTTTTAAATGATGTATGAAATGAAAAATTCCTGTCTGATGCACAGAGCGAATACAGCCATTGCTGTCTATGAAATCGCAGCTGCAAGAGGCTATTTGTTCTATTAGTGTTTCAGACATGGCAACTTTTAATTTTTTAAAAAACTCTTATGCTTTTATGTGAAAGACTAAGTCTTTCACAGAAACACAAATTTGTTAGAAAAAATCTTTTAAGATGCTGAGTCAATAAATATTCTAAGGAAGTTTTCTAGGTTTTTGTATGTTTTTGTTTGAGCCTAAGCAGCATTACTTTACAGTATGACATGTGGGTATGATGATGGTGGTGAGAATACTTTGAACTTTCCTGAAGTGAGAATTTTAAAAGCTGAATGATAGGATTCATACCAGGAGTCCAGTGGAGTAGTTTGTTTGAGAGGTATAGTGAGTTTAGGAACTGGAGTGGAGGTAAGAGTGATATCCAATGGGGAATCAGGTGTTCAGGTTTTTTGGGGTGTGTCATATATTTGCATGGTTGATACAGAGTAGGAACTCTTGGGCCGTGATAGAGACACAACCTTCTTTTCCAGCTTTCTTAGTCACCCAAACTTTTCCTGTGCACTTAATGACATATGGTTCCTGTGGGGAAAAATGAGATTATTTCAATTAAAGCATACATACGAGGATCCAAAGTAACATTACCCTGATGAGTTAAACATTTGTATTTCCTAGCATTTGAGTTTGGTATGTCTGTTTCATCCTGAAAAAGTAGTTTTGAAAGTTTATTTAAAGAACGTGTGCATAGGTAACTACATACATGTAAAATATACAGAATTATGTGTATATAGTGTAAGAACACAGTGTAAGAAATGTGTCCAGATAAGAGGGCATTGTGGCTGATAAAAGTGTTTGTATATTCTGAAAGAGAAAGCTTGGAGTTATTGGCTTGCTGCCTAGGCTTTTTCCTCTGAAAACATTAGCTGCTTCTTTTTAAAATATATGTTAAACTTACCTCCCAGGTACATCTATTTACACTTTGTTATAGACTTATGGTTACAGTAGAAACTATATATTAATTAACTATTTTTAATCTAAATTTTCAAAATATCCAATAAAATTCTTTAAAACCATGAGAAATTATAATCCAGTGGTGTCAGTTAGTTTCAGGGTCTTTTCTCTAGTGGCCTTACTGCCCTACTGCTAAGTCTGTTTGTTCTCATCTTTCCTATGCAATATTTCAGATAATCGTGAAAGGGTATGAAAAACCTGCTATACTTTTCTCTTTCACAAAGCTTAGCTGTGACAGAAAATCTAAAAAATTGGCTCTGATAGGACACCCATGTCAAACACATATCAAATGCAGTTGTTTTCTTAAAGGCAAAAAAACCCAAAACCATGATGAATAACATTTTGTTGGATGAAAACACCCCCCCCCCCCCGAAATCTTGAAAGTCTCAAAGATGCAAAAGGGTTTCTGTATCATTTATGATTCATAAGTGGATCAGTGTTATTAAAATCCACAGGAGCCCTTTGTTCATTTAGTCAGTCGAAGAGCTGCCCATCAGTCACTGTTCTATGCAGGAGCATCCTTCTGCAGGTTTCAACTGTTTTTTCAATAACTCCTTGGTGTAAAAAAATCAACTAATTATGCCAGTGAAGTACAAAGATTATTAACTCTAGAAGATTTTTGCATCTTAGTTTTATAGATGACCAGAAGTGATCTCTCAAGCACAGGAAGCAAGTTACAGTACCCTTTCTGCATGGAGTCTTTGCATATGTATGTCTCCAAGCCTCTTATCATATAATTTTGTTGTGTTTTTAAATTGCTAGTTGTCAGGATTTTTTACATTAATATTGAAAACAATTAATACTGGAAGGACAATAATTTTTATATTGTGCTATCAGGTTTCTTAGGAGAAAATAGTGTCTGAAGAAATTGAAAGCGCTTTCATAAATCTTGCCTCATTGTTTATTTTAAATTTTTTTTAGTATTTTCATATTGTGTTTCTGTTCTCTAAAAATGTGTACTTTCTTACAGCTTTGCTGTTCTGCTATGCTCATGCAAGCAACCTTTTAAGTGGTTAGAAAGAAAAAAGATTATAAGAAGGGGACAGCATATAGATGGCTTTTAAAGCCGGCATCTAATTTGTGTGTTTTCATGATAGTCAGTATTGCCCTTTTCTTAGTTTCCCAATAGCGCTTCTTTCAATAGCTGGGACTTCAGAATTGCCTGACTGATACACCTAGTTGAATTTCCCATCTTCTGTGCTATCCTGTCAGAGCAGGAGTGCAAAACTCAATGAAGTGGTGAACAAAAACCTAGATTCACTGATGTTGGATCGTACTTTCGTATCACCAATGTTTTTTATGCCCTCCTTTCTCCAGGTCTCCCAAACCAGGATCCCAGTCTGTGCTTCTGGTATTTAATTCTCTTCCATCACACACAGCTGAACTCCCTGCTGCAGTTCCTGCATGTGCAAGCCTGTGCTCTTGCTCTCCAGCAATCTGTGTTGTTCAGGTCTGCTTCTTTGCTGAGGATCAGGTTCAGAAACTTCTGTAGGCACTGTGGAACAACCCACTGCTGTTAGGTAGCCTGTTGTCGCTGTGTCAGCAGGAGCGGGTTGTTCAGAGAGCTGGCTGCCTACCACCTGCTTCCTAGTGAATACCACCGCTGTAGCTGCTCGGAGTACCTGTTTACCAGGAATCAGCTTTTACAAACTGCAGTTACTGTACACTCGGTTGTGGTCACATAACTGCCATTTGGCTGGGACATAGCAGTCAGTTTCTGACACCTGATTCTTGGTGAGTACTTCTTCGTAGTGTCTGCTTATCTCAGAGTAGGCAGTCACAGAGAAGTGGCCACTGCACATAGCTTAGTAACAGGGGGGAGCAAGAGCTGGTCTGCTCAGTGTTCCTGGTATCTTCAGTCTCTCCAGCTCTTGCCCTTCTTCCTCTGTTGCAGTAGTTTACAACTCTTTGATTCTTATAATGCTTTTCTCCTCACACCTGCCTTTTCCCAAACTCCTTTTGTCATCACGTCAAAAAGTTCTTGAATCCAGAGCCCCTGTAGGTAGCCCCTTGAGTGAGCAGCCAAGGTGGGCAGTTGTAAGCTGCTGTAGTCATCTTTCAGCTTCTGAGTAAAGCTGGCCATGTTTATACAGGGGAAAAACCAGAGCATCAGACAGAACATTTTTGTTCTCCTCTTGTTCTCTTTTCTTCAAGTTGTCTTGGGTCAAATTACTGAATTTCTTTGTATCTTGGTCTTACTCCTTGTTTTGAAATCTGTAGAGGGCAATTATTCTTTTTTAAAGTATTGATTATTGTTTCAACTATTTGTTAGCATACGAAAATGTGTTTTGTTCTTATGAGGAAACTGTTCTTCATTCCAGATTATAATTGTCTTTTGGCCTTCAAAGTTGAAAATTAAGGTGTTGCCTTTATGTTGATTTAGTGTAGAAAACATTTTTTATGTCTTACTACAAATATTAATTAGACTTTGCTTTACTGGAAATGGATGATTTTAGAATGCATATACTGCGGAAAAAAGAAATAAGGCATAGAGTGATAGTTGCAGGGCAATTATATAGTAGACTGTGATAAAATAAGGAGCAATAGCATGAGTAAAACATAATCAACCTTTTTTTTACTAAAATTGTTTGATGTAAAAAAAGGTCTGCTTAGTTACTGCAAAGCATTTAATACTGAATCAATGGTTTTGACCAAAATTGGGTGTGGATATTAGTCTCTGAAAACCCGACAGAAATAGCATTAGAAATTGTGACTTAAATTTCTAGCATGAAAAAAAAAAAATGCTTATAAAGGAAAAAGTTTTTATTCTCTGTGATAGCCAATAGATTGCTTCGTCTTACTGTCATTTAGCTGAGCTTCAGAGCTGCTTATGGCAAAACCCAAATCCTCACATTTGTTTTAAATGAAATGGAAGAATAAAAGTAGTCTGCTACTTAATTTCTGCTTTATTTAAAAATGGCAAAATTTTGGAAATTAAAAATATTTATTGGTGAAACCATCTGGACTGATGAATTCAAGAGCTTGAGTGTTGGAAAATCAGGAAGTGTGTTGCAAGTCAAAGGCAGAAATGCTATCTGGAAATTGCATTCTAAGCAGAAGGGAAGAACTTGCAGGAATGGGCTGTCAACCTACTTGCAAAAGAAACTGTCCCTGCAAAACCCCCTGCATGCACACTGTTCTGCGTGCCCCCCCCCCCCCCCCCCCCAAGACAGAGTAATGGGAAGTTAATACATAATGGGAAACAAGTTACAAATTGTAGTAATCAAGTGGAACAAAATCATTGTTACAAAAAAAAAAAAAAAAAGTCAAAGGTTCCATAGTCTCATAACCGAAAAGAGAAGAACTAGCAGAGTGTTAGGATGGGCTTAAGGATAGCTCAGGCTTGTTCAAAACTTCTTCAGTACTAAAAGGGTTAATGTGCTTTCAGTTAGGGAGACGGTAGTGTCCATCCAAAAATTTTGAAAGGACTGCCACGTAGAACTGTATGTTCTGTGTTACAGACTGATTTTCTTTCATATAAGAATACTGTGGCAACGTGAAGGAGAGAATTAAAGACAGGAAACTTCAGGGAAAAAGGAATAAAATGAACATGTCAAAGATTGACTGTTCCAGAAACATTTAGTTTCTTCCTCTAATACTAAAAAATATTATTAGTAAAAAGTGCTGCAGGCCTGTCCTTTCTCGAGTCCTGCAGAGCGACTGATACAATGACACCATGGAAAATATTTTTTGCAAAAGTAGAAGATTGTTTGTAAGAAGTGTAGTGCAAATAAAGAGTTTTTGTGTGCTGAAAATGAATTTATTAGGCTGGATGGAAGTTACTTGTTCCTCAAAGATCAACCTTTTTTATACTTCTTACTTGTAACTCTTCTAGAAAAACCACACATGGGTTACTGAAATTGGGCTGAAGACTCAGTGCTGAGAGATGCTGTTAATAGAGTGAAAGTTTGGAACATTAAATAGGAAGAACTGGATGACTTTGAAGAAGTAATGAAAATAAGGTGAAATCTAATAGATTCTAGTAAGAATAGCTTTTGCTGTTAGCCGAAAGTATAGCATTTGCTAGGGATGAGGGGGTGTTAGCTGACAACTGTATGACTGTGCCACCAACATGATGTGTTAGTGAAAAAGCCAAGTGCAACCCTAGGACACATGAAGGAAAAAGTAATTCCAGAGAGGTTAGCAAAATACTAGTGCCATTGTAATAGCAACTGGCAAGAGCTCATCTATTTACAGAGGAAAAATGTGGCAATGTGAAATCAGGACTATCTTTTAGTTGGAGAATAGTGCACAGGGGATCTCTATATCTAATCATTACTCAGGGCTGTAACAATTAACATTGAGTCAAGACTTTGTTTTTCTTTAACAAGGAAAGTACAGTAGGTCATTTCTCCTAATGATGCTCTCTGAAAGTGTTCGATATAAATGATTTGATAATCTGACAAATAGGAAGAATAACATGAAGTGTAAGATTAGTTTTGTTTTTTTTTTCTAATGAAATGTGTTAGAGATACTATGACACTGGTAGCAGGTGGAAGAAGAAAACAGTTCTTGAACTCTTTACTGAATTGATATACTAATCAGAATGACTTTTCCAGAAAAGAAAGAAGAGTCTCATTTTGCTTGGACTCTATCTTTCCTATTTTCCTTTTTCAGAAATAGAAGATTAGGAGGTGTCTGCACCAATGTGATAAAATGTTCCCGCGAAATTGTATTGTATTTTCGCCTTGAGTTGCTGGCGAAATGAAGTTGTTCACTTTCAGTGCTGCTTTGTTTTTGACCCCTTTTTGCGAATTCTCTGAGGAAAGAAACATATTCCCATCTTTTATAGTAATCAAATTTATCTGGCATCTCTCAGCCTCTTGCATTACTTATGCTACAGTTGGCCAGCCTTGGGAAGGCTTTAGCGGGTTTATTTATTTATTGTTCTAAAGTGAAGGTTTTTGACTTGAGGTCCCCATATGATCCTAGGGGATTTTAAGAGAAAAACTGAAAGTGCTTTCTGCCATTATTTTGATATAGTTATTTTCTGTGAAACTATTTTAAAAAAAACCCACACCACCCAAAACCTAAACAAAAACCCCATGTGTCCAAAATCCCAAAGAAACATTCAGCTATTGAGAGCAAGAAGAAAAAACTTAATGACATTATCTTAAGTTGTGTTGGAAATGTTCTCATTTCATTGTGAGAAGGTCAGTGAAGCTGATGTCATTGCATTTGGTTTCAGTGTGAATTTCAGTTTCGTAATTGTCTGTATGTGCTAATGAAATTTCTTAAACATGTCTAACAGCTTTTAATGTCCCTGTGTTTAGTAAATTGCATCACAACCTGTAAATATTAGCTATCAGGGGCTAGTTGCTGTGAGACTAGAAACACCCTTAAATCTTACTGAAGGCAGAGGATCTGGGCAGTTACATTCCAGTGGAACCAGGCAGCTTTTGTAGTTCATGTATTCAGTGTTTTGCTCTATAAAGCCTTGTGAAAAATAGCACTTGCGTGTTCATGAAACATAGATGAAAATTCAGCATAAACAAAACTGGCCCTTGTCCCGTTGGTTGATGGCATTTGTGGGAAGCAAAGTGCAGTTGTGTAAGAATGATATACAGTGAGGCATATATACTAAATATATATATGTTAGATGTATAATCAGCAAGCAGTCTTTTCTCTCTCCCCTTCTCAATCAAATGGGACATGATGCAAACCGTCCTGGAACAAATGACTTAACAAAATTTCAAGCTTCTTACAGGCACAGAGTTTACAGCTGGCTATTATTTTGTTAATATGTTTTGCTTTTTGAAATGTCTTTAAAAACAACCAAACAGATACATTTCTAGCTGAGTTTATTTTCAGTAAGTGAAGTAAGTTTGAACATCAAGATTTGAATGTATAAAACGGAAACACTGAAGGTGCCCTGTGGCATACAGCAGAGATTAAATGAAAACAAAGCACTAATAGAGAAATGGGTAGTTTTTTGTTTAAAGGTAAAACAGTTGTTTTTGCAGTGGTGCACTTGCAGCTTAAGTCTGCTGAAAACAGCCAGTGGAGAAAGAAGCAGAAAGGAATTGACAGTGTTACAGCAGGAAAAACTCTGTGTACTGAAAAAACTGGGGTTTATTGGCTGCTGCTTGCCATAGAGGTTCCATAGAAGTTGTGAGATATGCTGCAGTTAGGTATTTTAATTAGTCCTGAAAAGTGTAGTTTGTTCAGTAATTTAATGTTATTGTAAATATTATTTATAGACATACATAAACATGCATCCCATTTCAAATATTTTGCCTCTTTTCCAAAGGGCTTTCCTAAGGTACTGCTTTTGCATATGTACAATAAACAGGACATTTTCACTCATCACAACGTTGGTCTTAATGTTCACTAGATTTAAAAACAAACACAGCTTTTATAAGAAGTCTCAAATGTTTAACTCATCTTTGGAATATTTTTGAAGATGTACCCCACAGTATTGACTGTTAGAATCTTGGCCAAAAAAGGGAGCAGCCTCTATTATAAAACACCAGGATCACACAGAAAACATGTTGCAATAATATTAAGTTGAAATTTAAATTGAAGACAAGAAACTCAAATTTAAGACAGACTGTCAATCAGAAAATCAGCCTGAAGAGTATCAGTAGGGATCTGAGAATAGTGCATTAATATTAGTCTTCTGCCTCAGCTCAGTGTAGTATCACCTTAATTTTTTTGTGGTTTAGAATAGATTCTCCAGGCTATTCTTTAAACTAGGTTTAGACAGAGGGAAATTAGCAAAAGGCAAAGAAAAGCAAAGAAAGGTAGTGCTACATAAAAATAAGATTTTTGCTGAAAATGCTTTGTCTTTTTTTGAAAACCCATTTATTTTAGTAGAATGCCTATTGACCACATTCAACTTTGTCACAGCTTCTTTTGTAACTTCTGTTTCTATTGCTGTTTGTTCATCAATTTATTTCTATATTTGAAAAAATGAAATGCTGATTATAAGGGAAATAAAGCTGTACTGGGGTATCATCAATTATTTTGCTTTCAAATACGATTTATTTGACTAACAACCTTAAAAGCTTTGACTGATTTAATTTTATTTTATGCTTATGAAATCCACAGAAGGCTGACCTAGCCATCTTCCTTATCTTCTACTCTGTAAGTCCCAAATGGTATTCCCCCTCTGATTCTTTGATATTATGAAATTTTTCTTAGAGGAGTAAACAATGATAGTAAGAAAATGTTCATATTACATTTTAGATGTACATACCAGTGTAGAGGGATTTTTATTGCAGGAGAAAAATCAAATCCTTGTCACCTAAACTGCTAATTATGTTTGATAAATGTATGGTATATATTTAATGCAAAGAGAATTTAGGAAATAATACACCTTGTGTAATTACAGCGACCGAGCTACTTCCATCAATCTAATTTTTCTGATTCAGGTTCATTTGCATTGCATTATTTTTATTAAATGAGCTTTCAGTGGAAGCCCTGCTCTCTGTCAAGAAGAAGAATCAAATACTGAAATATTTCAACGTGCATAAATCCAGTTTGCACATCACATGCATCATGCATGGCTGCTCCATCGCAGTAGGAATGCATACACATTCATAACAGACATGCAACCATGCACAAACACGGCCATTTCACACAGGTATTAAACATAGCAGCTGAAAAAATGTGCCTGTACATAGTAAATATATGTAACTTCCCGTTATCTTTGGTTGTCTATACATGTACACATGGTTGATTGGAATCACAACAGTTTTCTAATGCTGTCCTCAATGCAGTGTAAGAATTTGGTGCAGTGGAGTAGGTCCTGAAACCCCCTTCCATTGGGAAGTTGGTTATAGTTCCTAAACAGTATATTCTAAGGAAAACTGGGCTTCCTCTTGTAACACTAGTCTGGAATGGTCTTGGTTCTCCTAACCTGATTGTATACTCTTGTTCTTCTAATGTTTTCCAAGTAGTAATCAAGTCATGTTCTGAGCCATTTTAGTGGAATTGTACTGGTTACTGTGTGTTAATAGAATAATTTGCCTATTCAACAGAGTAGGCTATTCCCTCTCTCTTATAAAGTGAAATAATTGTGTGATTGGGACAGGTGAGAAGAGAGAGAAAAGGGACTCTGTTATAGGTGTGCATAAGTTTCTGTATCAGAAATGGAATTTTGTGCATTTCTACCTGTTAATGCAACTTGCCCAACTCCACCCAGTATGTTACTGTTCTGACAGTTTTACTCTAAACAAGAAGATCTGATCATTCTGCTCCTCTCCTTCACTTTTGACACAAAACTGCTGCTGATCCAAAACAAGATACTTGTGATCTTAATTGGTATCCCAGAAATGGAGTAACTGTGTAAAGATAACTATCATATCTTTCTCTTTCTCTTCTTTATATCTTTGCACATTTTCTGTCTTTTTCATCTCTGCAGTACTTTTGTGCTGTCACTGTTTTTTCACCATAATGCAGTGCTGGAAATCTCCTATCTGATATTTAGTGGAAAATAGCCTCTCTTCCCTAATCCTCATTTCACCCCACCCAATTTTCAAGCTTCAAATTAAAAAAAAAAAAAAAAAATTTGGAAACACATTTCTAGAGACAATACTGCTAACTCTTATGGTGTATGTAATCATAATTATTACTGAAGATGAATATAAATTTAGGTTATTTATATAAATATAGGGTTTTATTTAATAATTTTCTTATTGTTACCTTCTATGGTTAATTTTCCATTTGTTGCTCTAGAATGGACTTGCTCTTAAAAATAGAACATCGATATTACGTTAATAATTTAATGGGCGAGAGTTGAAATAATTCAGACAGAACAAACAACATATTTTCAAATATGAATCCTTTTATGTAGTATCCAGAATTGTTCTCTGCTGTCAGTATATGTGGAGGTGTTGAGACACACTAAAGAGTCATGCAGCGTTGGAGGTTGTTTTCAGGCACCTGCCTTTTGTGTTTCACATACGTGTGAATTTAGGATCACTTCTAAATATTTGCAACCATAATATTTATAAGAAGTTGATTTGTTAATTACATTAGGAAATGTTCTTTTATAAATAAATGCAATGTGTTTGTAAATGTCTGTAAGAGAAGCTTACATTTGCAAATTGCCCTTGATAAGGCATTTGTGAATAGTGGTGAGTAGGCATGGAGAGTTACTGGAGAAGGGTGAGGTTATCTCATAGCAATTGTGTTCTCCTCGCAGCCATTCTTTTATCTCTGGTATCTCCCTTCCACAGTTCAGGAGCATATAGACTTTGGAAATGGGAGAAAATAGGGCCTTTGTTATAGTTGTAGCACATGCAGAGAGAAGGAATACTGAAAGAGGGAAAGTAAATAAATGTTTTGGCTGTTCAGAGACCTGCTTCCTGGTAACTGTTAATACCATGTTCTGCATATTATTTGTTGTTCAACTTTAGTTTGTTCTCCTAAAGGCAGAAACTTCTAAACCACCGATTCTTCAAATGCCACCTAGTTGCCTTTGTTTTGTAGCAAATTTTGTTGATGGCCAACTTCTCAAAATGAACACATAATAAAACGGCCACTGATAGGAGAAGCAAAGAATGTAAGGCGGTTCAATTTGCCATCACAAAGTTTTGTTGCGTAGTACAGGTATTTGACTGGGACAGAGAAACAAATGTGGAACAAGAAACAAAACCACGAAGAGTAAAAAGAACTCAGTAGAGAGGAAGAACACAAAGCAGCAGTATTTGGGAAATGAGTGTCCAGTGAAGGCAAAGCTGGAGGCCAGTGAAAAAAACGAAGCAACCCTTTGAAAGAGGGGAGGATGTTAGGAAACCCTAACATTTGTCAAGATGCTCAGGAAACTTTTGAATATTCCCGCATTTAAACAAAATTAAAAGAAGGTACTAATACTGTATGTCAGCTGGAAGACCAACAGTAAGCTGTTGACTTGTGGCATTCCTACAGTGGAATGCAAGTCTAAGATGCAAGGCAAAGAGACTGTGTGTAGGGGAAGGCTGGGGGTAAAGGCTCTGTTGCTCTCCTTCAAAATAAATCAGTTCATCTTTGTATCTGGAAATAACATTTTCTGAAGGTTGCACTCAGTTACGTGTACCATATCAGTGTAATAGGTTAACATCCTACTTTACCCTGAATCGAAGAAATGTTGATCATATAGCAAATTTATGACTTTCCCTTGTCTAGGAATCAGTGTTGCTTCTCTCAGGTACTTTAGATGGGACTCTCCAAAAGCAGAAATCTTGGTACTGCAGGTTATCCTATAGTATTTCTAAAAACACACTCAGCAGTCTCAAGCACTATGGTGTTAATGGCTGCTGAAGGATTCGACAGCATTGGAGAAATTTTGATGAAGCAGCTGTCATCTGTCCTTTGGAAACACATAAGAATAAAATTTGGAGTTTGGATTTGCCAGTTGACTCCTTGTTACTGTCCAAGCAGCTCTATAAGTAAAATAAAGCAAATCTTGTAAGTTCTTACTACTGTCCTGTTAAACACTCTTGTCACACATGACCCTTTTGCAACACAGTGCAACAGACAAAAGTAAAACAGTTTATTTTTTTCAGAATAGTGCTACTGAGTTACAGATTAGTTGAAGTTTTGAGAGTTTCCTTTAAAAGGACAGTTACTGCAGCTTTGATTACTTCAAAATAAGTGGAGGATATTCCACATAACTTCATTTAGTGTAATGATTAATGCTAATAGATAAAGACTTTTTTCCCCCTTAAAATAATTGCAATTCATTAAGTCCAATTCATTGGCAAGAAAGCTGTAAACTGATTGTAAACTGTGAAGTCTTGAGACTAGTTAAAAATCATGTGTACCATGTGTACCAAGTGCATTAATTCTGTGGAAAACAAAAAAGAGTAAATCATTTCCATTAGTTTAATGGATATAATGAGATAATGGCACAGTTTCTCTGGCGTGTAATAATTACATGTTTTATTTGAAGAATAAAATACTAGGATACTGTAAAGAACTACATATGGTTACTACTAGTGTAAACAATCATGTTTATTAAAGTAAAAGTTTTTCTCAGATCTAACTAGTCACTGGTAATTGTTAAAACTCTTGCATGAGACCTCTGATTTTTTCTTTTTTTTTTTTTTTTAAGCTTAAACCAATAATTAGCAGCAGAAGATAAAATGTGGAAAATAATTGGCTTATCCTGATCAGATGGCCTATAATAACTTGAACTTTTCAGGTTTCTTAGTAGCGTGCAACAACTTTTCTAACATGCATATTTGGTCATAAAATTACTATAGTTCAACTTGGCAACCTAATATATTCACTCAGTGATAATTAGAGTGCAAGTATTTCAGTTCCCTAGTACATCAAACGAAGAAACAGCAGTCTGCTATCTTGTCTTTGGCAGTGGGCTACCCCAGATACTTCACAAGAACATGTAAGAAACTCTATAAAGTGCAACTAATGGATTATTTCATTGATTATAGATTTTAAGGCCAGAAGGGAGTGTTAAATCATCTAATCTGACATCCTGTATAACACATGCAGCTAAAATTAGCCTAGTTAATTCTGTATTAAGCCTATAAACTTGTGTTTAAATAGAGTATATATTGTGCTGTTTCAACTTGTCTTGATATTTCAAGGCAGGGATAATCTGTCATTTCCTTACTATTCAGTCAAACGTTAAAATGTATACCTTTTTGTTTGAATTTCCTCAGCTTCAACTTCTGGATGTTGGTCCTTGTTCTGGATTTTTTGAGGAGATAGAGCCTTTTACTGTCCACTACTTACTTTATGTGGAGGTACATTTATACCTTTGTATTTTCTTTTTGAGAAGTTAAATGTGGTTTGGCTCTTACTTCTTTCAGTATAAGGTTTTTTTCCTTCAGTTTTTCAGTAGGCTTTTGATGCTGGACACCAGAATTGCATGCAGTATTCTTGTATAGGTCTCATCAACACCATATACAGACATGAAATCTCCTTCCTATTCAGTTTTCCAGCAAATAACATTAGGGTTTTTTTACCCGTCCATTACACAGAGATCTTCTTCTGAATTGTTTTGTCTTTATAATTCTGAAATACTCTGTCTTTTTATGCCTAGATGTATGTATTCTGTATTGGAATATTTAAAAATCTGCAGTATTTTAACTGGTCCTGTTAGAAGACAGTAGTAGTTCATACAATGCTGAGTATGATGGTTGCTTCCTCACAGCTTTTACCATTCCCCCAGCTTTTGTGTCATGCACAAGTTTTATCAGCAGTCCTTCACAAACACTGGAAAGCTGATCCTTATTGGCTCCCAACCAAATATACCCAGATGGTGATAACTCAGACCAATATTTTTTTAGACTTGTCAATCAGCTAGTTCTGGATAGATTCTACCCATGGTTTATTGGTAGATTATTGTGCAAATTCATTAATTTGCATTTTTATCATACTAAAAAAGAAGATAGAACTTTTATCTTTCCCATAGCTGTCAACCAAACTTGTTATCTCATAAAAAATAAAATCTGTGTGGTTGTTGTCTCTCAAGAACTTGGAATTTTGCTGATCCTCTCTGTATCGTTGTACCATGATGAAAGAAATTATCTCCATTAATTCTTTGATGGTTTTAAGTTTACCATTAAAGCATATTTAGATCTAAACTAATTCTGCTGTTTTCCTTTCTGACAGTTGTCAGATTTTCAAAAAGAGGTAGTATCAGTTGTGTGAGAGAGAACTTTACTATTTCAGTGGCTCTGAAGTCATGCAATAAAAGGTAAAAAGGGAATGTTTTTGCTGCCCAAAGCATCTAATTCTATATGCTTTTGAGAAACAGTATAAATTAGTGGCCTGTTGTGAAATTCTCTGGTTAGATTGAATTTTAAAATACATGATAGGGAAAGCTGACTTGTGTATTTGAAAAGGTGTCCAGTACAGCATGATCATATATGCTTCTATTTTTTTTATGAAAACAAAATAGTAAATATCCATGTGTTATTGTTTTGGCAAACACTTACACCGAAGCTATCTATTCTCTCATAATTATTTAATAACATCTTCCAGATTACTTAGTATCTTTGATTCTGTTGCGAAGTTGAATAGCAGTTTAACAGTGGAAAATGTTTTGGAATGTTAGAAAAAACACTTTGTAAGGGAAGAAAACGCTGTAAGCTTTTTAGATGACATCTAGAGAAAGCAGTGGGAAAAATAAGTTACTTTCTCAAGTTTTGGATGTACCTTTAAAATATAATCTGGCAATTTTACTGAATTGAATTTTATTTTCAATCAGTTCAATTTTACTGAACTACTTGAAGTTTTAAACTATGTGGTATTTCTGCTGTTTACAACAGGAGGTGGAAGTTTGAATTGTGCTATTAAGCTTTCACTTAAATTAGCTTATTGAGCGATTAACAAGTGTGTTAGGTGATTTAACAAATAGATTAATCACTGTTAGCTGCTGGTATAGAGTCTAGAAGGCTAAACTCACCTCTGTAATTTGTGCTGGTGTACATTGCTAATGTGTATGTCTCTGATTATTAAATAACTTCTTTGATCAACTCTTTTATAAAATAATTTAATATTGGAATTTTGATAAAGTATTTTTTAATAGATTATCCTGTTTAATTGGAGTAGAAATTCTGTATTTGGCAAAAATTGCAGCCTATTTCAATCACATTTTTTCAGGTTGATCAACTGTAGTTTTTACCCAGTCAATCACTAAGAAAATAGTGTTATTTATAACCTTGAATATATTATGCTTTAAAAAAAAAAAAATCAGTAATTCATAGAAATGAAAATTCTAAATGCTATGAAAGTGCATCTCTGTGAGTGTAATTGATAATGCCTTATAAATTTAGAGTCTTTATAACAGTTTTCTTATCTGACATAACAGTTTAACAGCTGTATACTAGTGAACTTTATTTTATATATAAAAAAAAATTAACTGAAAATCCCTCTGAACTGTGGTGTTGGCTTTGGTACAGGGCATGAAATAATTTTTCCATCTTACCCCACCATTCTCCGAAGGTCAGACTTTAAATTGGGCTGTTACTGTCTTGCTGCAGAGTTTCCAAGCTACGTTAATTTTTGGTCTGCCATTGATGGATGGAGCAGTTTGAATTCTGACATGCAGCAGCCTGACTGGAATGACCTGCAGAGGCAGATGTCAGCCTGTTATTTCATGCCCGTTTGTCAGAAAGAAAAAACAGCCTTTTTTTTTTTTTTTTTTTAAGCAGTTCTTTTTTTTATACATACAGAGAGCACTTGTAGGTGGATGTGCTCTTTGATATACATACATACATAGAGTCCTATTAAAAAATCATATATATTTATCATTTCTGGAAAACCTGGTTAGGTCTCTTTAGAATTTGTCAGTGACCGATATCAAGAATGCGCATATTCTTGTGTTTTCTGTACTGCAAACAAGTGTACAAGAATAATCTTGAGAATTTGTACTATTTCATAAAAAGGTATTATTTTGCCCACAGATAATCTGAGAAAATAACATTGTTCTTTTGTAGAGCAAAAAAAGGTGGTATCTGTCAACTTACAGTTGCAAAAGAATTTCCTTTGTGATCCTGTTTTTGCAGATTCATAGTATATCAGAAATATTTCATGCTCATTGTCCTAGCATTTTTATCTGAGGATGAAACGTACCCTTATTGGGTGCACCAGAATACTCCTCCTATGTTGGAGCAAAACTTTGATCCAAAAATGAACATGGGGAGGGATTTTTTTCATTAAAATACAGAAATTAATTTAAAGGACTGATGCAGGCAGAAAGAGCTGAACTTTTACACTTGAGACATGGCTTGTGCAGAGTCCTGAGTGAGAAGTAATTTGGTTGATATGGATGAAAAAATGGAAATACTTACATTAAAGAATTGAAAATCACTTTAATGTTCAGGGTACCATCTGAGCAGATTTTAGCGAAACCTTAGAGTGACTGTCTTGCCTTTTTGCCTCCACAATAGACACTGGCTGGTTCTGATCAGAATGAGCAGTGAGTTAGCAGGGTCAGAAGCACTGTCCTTTAGGCTTTGCTGCTGACATCATAAAACTGAAAGAAATGGAGTGAATGAATTCTGGGGTGATTCTGTGACTGTAATGGACTGAATAGAAGTTTTACCATTGATTTTTTTATAGGATCAAAATTTTATCTTGTGATCTTTTCTTTATTTGATCATTCCCCAATTAGAACTACTTTCCTTAATAAACTCTAAATTCTTAATTTTAATTTTGATACTAATTATTTGTTTCTAAAATCCACAGATTATATAGAAAACACATCTAGCTAGAAAAAAAGAAACATAACTCACATTCATGGTCTAGTTGGAATCATGTAAGGGTTAACACATTAATCATAAAGGTACGAAACAGTTGTGCAAATTTGCAGATAATAAAAAAATTCATATTGTATAAGTAATGATGAGTGCAGGTCCATTTTAATGACACACCCAAATAATTTTTAAGGTTACCTTTTATCATTAATGTACGTTTTAATATTGGATAATGTGAAGTCATGCCTTTGTTTAAATAAATAAACAAAATAAAACCCCTAAGTTGTGATTGAGATGTAGGACTACAGCCAGGAAAGCATCAAAAAAAGCATCTGAAAAAGTCTTAGTGATTAGGGTAGATTAATAGTTGAACAGGCGAATCCAGTCTTACGCTTTAGCCAAGGGAGCAAATGTAATCCATGGTTATATAATATAAAAAGGCTAACATCCAGGAAGACAGGAAAGTAGGAAAAGAGAAAGAGCCTTATCTGTGTATAATATAAATAAATACAAGATGTACATTTTTAGCAGCATGTGTAGTCATCTGTTAAAATAGTGTAGCTAGAGATCTTGTGGGTCCCCTGTCACTGAATGCCTTGAATTTCAAGTCTGGATATTTTTAAGGCTTTTTCCCCTGTAAGTGTAATAGCTAAACTAGAAATATGGGCTTGGTGCAGAGGTTGTTACATGAGTTTCTTTGTCCAAAATTATGTGGAAGACAATATTATAATAGCAGTCTTTTATTTCTTGTGTCTTTTAAAATGGAAGCAGTAAATATGGAAAGCTCTGCTGGTGAAGCACTGGGTTAGTGCAGATAGGAAGCCCCAAAATAATAAAAAAAAGAGCAAATTTCTAGAAATGTTAATGACAGCAGGGTGGTAGTTGTGCTTCCTAATAAGTGCACAGTATATCTCTTAGCAAATAATATATAGTTGCTTGTTGTAAAATTGGTGCTGAAAAATATACAGGATGACTTATTTAAAAAAAAAAAAAAAAAAAAGTACTGATTTGATTTTTCCTGTGCCTGATAGGAGAAACCTTCTCCCTCATGTCCGTGTACTTCAGGAGTCTTCTAAGATCTCATTCAGAGTGTGGAGTCAATAGCCTCTTCTACCAAATGTAGTGCTATTTTACTTGGGCATTTTATCACTAAAATGCTAAGAGGTTGCTAAAATTACAGCATAGGAGATAATGCAGTGTAATGGCAAGAGCTAGACAAGCAGTTTTGCTTATTGTTGGAAAATTTTTCTGAGTTGGTGAATTCTCTAACAGTTTACAATGGAGTTGTGAACCCCAGCACTGCAAATCTCAGACCACTGACAAGAAGCTTGCTTTTTTTCTAAACTGTTTTTCATACTCTTACTAGTAATAATCCATACTCCTGCCTGGGTCCACAGAGAAAAGGGTGAAAACAACTGTGTAGATGCAACATTTAGCAGCGATGAAACTATTCACCTTTTCCTGTTTCATTGTTTCAAGACAAAGGAATGTCAGAAAATTTTACTTGCTTAGTCCCTCTCATGATGTTGCTTCTTCTCTTCCACCAATATGTAGTTTCTCTCATTCTACTAACAAATCTTTCTGGAGATCTTATCCCAGTTTATATAACTTCTGTAGAAAGAAACTTTGGTGAGGTTAAGCAGGAAAGTACTGGCAGTTAGCTGCTTTTCTATTATGTCAGAAAACAATTATTCCTTTTAGAGTTAAGCTGCTCCCTAACTGGGAAAAGTACTCAAAGTTTCTTGAAGAAATGATTAGTGAATTGAAAGCAAAAATTGCACAGGTTATTTTGTTGCTATAATTTCTATGGATCAGGGTGTTTAAAAATCATTTTATATGGTATTTTAAAAAAAAGAATTCTGTAGATGAGTGTTTGATGTGCAAGCTCTAGGCAGTCTGGTGTAGCCCAGTGCTTTTTAGCTTTGTCATTTGAAAGACACTTGTCACTGGTCTTGCTCTGTGTAGCTGAAACAGGGTTGGCTCCATTTTTCTTCTGTTTTTCCATTTACGTGTAATTATCCCAAGCTGATGCTGAATGCTGCAGCCTGTTTCTTTATAAGATTTGTGTCAAATTGTTGCAGATTGCCAGGACAGGGTTGTCATTTCCCAGTTTCAGAAGTCATTAATGGAGATTTATAAAGCCCCTCTCCTATGTTCTTCCTCCCTTTTCCGCTGAACATCCTAGGACACAGACCTTCCCACTTCAACAACCTCATTGTAAATTGATCTGTTAAGTTAATCACTTGGATGTTAAGGGACTAAAAAAAGTTTGATGACATCTGTCTTCTGTTGCTGTTTGGAATGACAGAAGGAAATCAGTCAGTTAAATTTCTCTCTTTATTAGGTTATTACTATAACCAGATGTTGAGGTTTTCCAAACATACTCTATGGTTTGTCTTTGCTCTCTGGCTGAATATAGAAGCCAATTACTTTTTACAGTATGTTTCTTAGTGCAAACCCAGAAACTAAATATGATTATGCTACTTGAAATGCCAGTTATAATTACCTTGGTAGAAATAATCATGTATCGGGGGGGTGTGTGTGGGGGGGTTACCTTCTGTTAGCAGACTAATATGCATTCTTCATTTGAAATAAGCTCCTGCATCCTTGTTCCCATATTTGTCATTTTGGTCAGTCAGAAGTTGTACTTCTGTTTCTAATTGATTTAGATCGTAATAGCACAGTGCTGAAACTGTTACCTAATGTCAGCTT